>NC_045707.1:11854467-12154467 GCF_009834535.1 Camelus ferus
TCTGTGTCTTCCCCTCGATTTGCTGTAACCTAAAACTTCTCTTAAAATTGTCTCAAAAATAAAAATAGTTTTTTTAAAGATCCCCCCCCCCGCTCACCCGCACGCCCTCACCTCAACCCGGACGCGCACTGAAGCTGCTTTGTATTTGGAGTTCGCTGTCTTGTGCTGCCCACCTCCCACCCCAAATAAGAAGAAGGAAGAAGAGCCAAACACTTGGTTTCCAGGGGGCTGGGCGGGCGGCGCGCCGAGCAACTAGCAGGCGCGGGCGCCTGCAAGGGAAGCAGAGAAACGCAGAATCGGGCCAGCGGAGCCTGAGGGTACTAGAAGCACCCAGTTCAGGGTTAAATGCGTGGGGTTAATGAGCTCAGAGGAGAGGGGTGGGAGGCGTGAAGGGGGACAAGGGAGGTCGGAACTGAAAAGCTGTCTTCATACGAGAATGGAACGGAACTTCTAGGACTGTGGAACGCGATTATGGAAATTTAAAACTGACTGCCAATTCCACACCTCTAGGTGCAAAGCAGTGTCACTCAGCAGTTTCCCACAGAAGCAGAAAGCCACAGAGACTGAAGATGCAGGAGGGAGGAAGAAACCTGAAGGATGGATTAAGAAGGCCGATATGTCTGCAGGAGTCACAGAGGAAACTAGGAAAGAATGCCGGGGAGCAAGGGTTTAAGTAGACAAGGTGAAAGGAACAGCACGAGAGTGGAAACGCAGGGCATCAGTGCCTCATCCAAGGCGCGCGTGGTCCCGGGCAGGACGAGCTCGGGGGGTCCGCACCTCAGCGCGTCCCGCTGAAAACACGAAGCGCCAGGGCAACGCGATCGGAAAACGGCCGCGGAGAAGGATGGCTCCCGGGCTGGGGGAGGGACTCCAGGCAGACCCCCCAGCAGCAGCAGCCCTGGAGCCCAGAAGACAGCGGAGCGAGGTCCCCAAAGAGCTGGAGGAAAGTGCGGTGAAACAGGGTGGCCGTCCCACGGCAGCGCTTCCGCTCGGGACGGAGGGACGGGGGTGTTTTCCGGTGAACAGAGCCGAGAGCTTGCGAGCGCTGACTGCACCACTGAGGAAGTTCAAAGCCGCGTGCTTCAGGAGGGAAGATGATTTAGGAAGGGAAGGGGCCGCGTGGCCTGCTGGCTGCCACTCGTCTTCTTCTGCTTTCTGTTCCCTTTTCAGCTCGCAGCACAGGCTGAGGTCAGTTAGCACGAACAAGCCAGGCGGTGGCAGCGCCACCCCTGTGTTCACCGACCCTCTGCCTGTCCGCAGATGTTCCACGGCTCAACCCCTCACTGCATTCTAGGGCCTTTGCAAATGTCACCTTGGCAGAGACGCCTCCAGCCAACCCGCCATCACCGGCCAGTCTCTCCGCGGTTTTGTCGTCCGTGGAGGTTGCACGCTGCGCCTCCAGTATCTGCCGCTGGCCGGGGGGTAGAAGCCCCCCGACCTCAGGCGCCGTGTTTGGCCCACGGCTGTCTCCTCACCACTTAGACCAGAGCCTGACACCTTCAGAAGCTTGACAAACCCCCACCGGGTGAGCGAACTACCTCACGACATCTTCACAAGCGCCTTGAAGTAGGGACTGTTGGCGCACCAACCGTGAAGGCGAGAACCCCAAAGCCCGAAAGACCTGGTCACTTGCTCAGAACTAGGACCTCTGATTGGATCCCAGGCCCACGTGACTCCAAAATGTGACAGTGTAGGCAAGTGGAGACCTGGCCCGTAAGACCACTGGGGCAGAAAGCAGCAGGGCCTCTCCAAGGCAGGACCAGAGCGGTCCTCCGCCCCCTGCCTCACCCAAAACACCTCTCATCTCCATGCCCCCCCAGGCCCTGCCTTCGCTGTTCTCTGGTTGGTGCCCAGCCCTTCCTTTGTTCAGGCTGCCTCTCCGACCAGAACCCTTCCACTAGGAGTGTGCTCCATCCAACACAGCCTCCCCTGAGCCCCCCAGAACCGCCTCAGGTCCAGGTAGCACCCAGCACGACTGCCTGCTTCCCTGCGGGTCAGGCACTGCTGTAAGTGGGTGGCATCTCTTGTCTAAGTTAATTCCCCCAACTGCTTCGTGAGAAGTCAGAAGCACAGAGAATGAAACGCTTGTGCACGGACACACAGCTGGGGCCTGAACTGAGACCCAGACATCCCTACCCAGAACCTATGTCTTCAGAGCTGATGACCAAGACGGGTGGATGGGTCAACAGATGGCAGGACGGATGGAGGGCGGGATGAAGGGGTGGATGGAAGGATGGATGGAGGGAGGGAAGGGAGGTGTGGGTGGGTGGAGGGATAGAGGGAGGGAGGGAGGGGGGGATGGGGAAGATGGGAAGGAGGGAGGGAGGGAGGACAGTCGGATGGGTGGGTCATGCATGCGATTGTGTTGAACTGGGCTGATAATGAGGTGCTGATGTCCCCTGAAAAAGATGTCACTGTGTGGTCTCAAGGGCACCTTGGCTGGCCAGGCCTTGGAGTGGAGGAGGACATTAAGCCCACTGGCTTCGCCCACCGAGACCCCCGGGGCCCTCCTCAGCACCCTATCCCCCTCCCTTTGTCTTGCCCTCCTGCTCCCTCCCTGCTGCCTGTCTGATTCTTGGTGGTCTCCACTGCTTCACCCGTCCTCCCTCTTATCTCGTTCCTCATTAAGGACCCAGTGGACACTGCTTTCTCCTGGACAGGAAGCCAGGAAGGAACCTCAGTCTGTCCTGTGACACATGGTTAAACAGCCCAGACTCCTCTTCTGAGCCATTCCTGTCCGTCAGCAGCTGCCTTTTGAGAAGGCAAAGCTCTTCTGCTGGTGAAGAAGAGTGGAAATGGGATGTTTATGCAATTAGCCTGGACCCCTGGGCACAGGGCACCCCTTGGCCCCTTTGTCCCCGCACTCGCCAAGTGTCTCGTGAGCTCACCTTTCCAGGGGGAACCCTCAGCCTCACATGTCGGGGATAGAGCGTGCCCACTGATGTGTTTATGTGTGCAAATGTGCTTTTTAAATTTCTCCCTTTCCATTGTTCACCGAGCAATTCAACCGCTCGCGTAGGGAAGAAAAGGAAAGAGAAGTATAAAGGCACATAATTAGTAACATATAAAAGAAATGGTAATGAGAGCACAGACGGTGGAGGTGCAGGCGGCCGGCGTGTCTTTGTGGACGAAGGTCTCTGAGCCGTCGCGGGTCCTCTGGGCTCCTATTAATACGCCGCCAGGAGCCCATTATTCCGCAGATACTTGATAAACACTCCAGATAGGTCTGTGCACGGGCTGTGATGGAAGTGGCTCTCAGGCGTCTGGCGGGAGGTTCCCACTGGAAGGAGCTCCGGATTTGACGTGTATGGATATTGAAGGATGGAGATATTGCACGTGTCCGGGGGGGAGTGTGCACCACCCAGGTCCGCTTCTTCCGTGTCAGGGTGGTCTCAATACCCACCTCACTCCCCGGAGAGACTCCGCGGGAGCCGGGGCCCCACCCTCACCACAGGGTCCGCCAGCCAAAGCGTCCGCACAGAACAGAATCAGTGAGGCCTGGGTGAGGGTTGGGGGCCACAGAGGGGGTGAGGGCGACTCCAGTCTCCTGTCTGTCTCTGCGCCGTGAATGGACAGCCGTGCATGGAGGGCGGGAACCCCTGACCCGCAGACCTACCGCTGAAAGGTCAGGGCTGGGGGCACTGCCAGTGAAAGGCCTGGGAGTGTGGCCGCCTGAGCTGGTGTGGCCCGAGGGGCACGGGTGGGGGGCGCTGAGCTGGTGTGGGCGGGGCACGGGGGCTGAGCTGGGGTGGGCGGGGCCCGAGGGGGCTGAGCTGGGGTGGGCGGGGCACGGGGGCTGAGCTGGGGTGGGCGGGGCCCGAGGGGCTGAGCTGGGGTGGGCGGGCCCGAGGGGCTGAGCTGGGGTGGGCGGGGCCCGAGGGGCTGAGCTGGGGTGGGCGGGGCCCGAGGGGCTGAGCTGGGGTGGGCGGGGCCCGAGGTCGGTGCGAAGCTAACCCGAGGCAGCTGCTGCCCCGTGTGCGCACTTTTGGTAACAGAAGCTGAAACCTATCGAACTTCGACCGGAGATTTTAGGGGCCTGCTCTGCGAGGAGCCAAGGACAAGGTGGAGCTGGAACCTTAATTCCTAGTTTCCCGAGGCTGCGGGTTGGCCTCTGCTTCCACCGCAGGGGCCGCCACACCTCGGCTGGTGGACGAGCAAGGAGCCACCGCTGAGACTCGTGTGTGACTGACACCGAGTGCCAGAGCCTCGGGGACGTGAAGACACTGCACGCCCCAGCAAATCACAGCTGGTGAGGGAGGGGACACTCACACTGTTTCGCCCCCGCGTCCGACGGCCGGTCAGTAGGCACTTCGGGAACGAGTGCCTGGGGAAATAAACGTGCCGATTCACGCGGGGCTGAGCCCCACGCAGGAGACGCAGCAGGAGGGAGCCTGGCCATCAACGTTGCCTTCGCTCCCCTGTGTGAGGTGCCGCTGTAGGCGGCGGGGCTGCAGGAGTGGATGAAAAAGTCAAAAATGAAGTCCATCGTAAAGCCTAGGTGAGGGAGGCGCCAGCAGGCTGAAGAAACAAGCCAGGTGCGCGTTAGGGCAGGGCTGAGCTTTGCGAGGACAGAGCCGAGCGGGGAGGGGCGCTGTGTCGTGTGCATGGTGTGTGTGCACAAAGCGGGCAGGGGCGTCCTAGGATGGTGGCCACTGGGCAGAGCCTCGCAGGAGGCGGCGGTGACTGTCAGGAGGCAGGTGGACGCGTATCTGCAGAACGAGCATTCCAGGCGGAGCGAGGCGCCCGGGTGTTTAAGGGCATCAAGGAGGTGTTTGCAGGTTGGCGGGGGCCAGAGGGAGACCCCTCCCCACAGCCTCCAAGGCAGCAGCAAAGCGGTGGGAATAAATGTGCAATCTTGGCTGAGGACGTAAAGTGAAGACCTGGGGAGCTGGCGTCCATCTTCAACAGGAAGATGTGCTCAGAGAAGGACCCAAGGTCCAGCCAAGGCCCGTTTAGGTTCTGGGGACCCCCAGGAGCCAGGCTACCGAACCCCTGCTGTCTGGGAGGTCCCAGGGCCCGTCCGCATCCCGGACTCCCTGGACCTCCTGGCTGCTGCCCAGAAACCGAAGTCCCGCCTGGATGTAACACTGATGTCCGTGTCCAACGCGCTGCCCGTGGGTCTGTGTTTCCATTTCTCCTTCCTTGACATCCTGGAAACTAGAGGTTAGTACCTGCAGTAAATTGTCGTCTCTCTCCTGCCCGTCAGCATAGCTGGAGCTTGGTCTGCGTTACATCCCATAAACAGCGGCCGACAGACCACAGACAGACAGGGAGGAGGAAAAGCAGAGCCCACATCCCCACCTCACCCCTCGGGGAGCGCTGACTTCCGCGCCTCTCCCAGTGCGTGCACGTGATGTGTGTGTGTGCCTAGCCGGGAACGCTGCCCTCGGGTCACTTCTGTTTGAATAAGTCCATGCTGCTTTCCCTGTAAGACATGAAAATAAACATAATCGATGTCCGTCGATACGTTCAGTAGTCGACTGTTGAGAACCTGCATGTGCCTGGCACCTGTGTCTGGCTGGAGGACACGGCGGGGACAGGCCCCGAGGTAGGACTCGTGGTGCTGGCGGCTCTGGGTTTCCTGGGACCGTGGGGGCAGCTAGGCCTCCAAGCCACCCCTGGAAAGCGGTGCCAGCGAGTTCCAGCGTCAAAGCGACCTGGCGTCTGAGAGAATCCTCAGCCCGGTAGTCTGTCCCCTGCGCTCCGAGGCCTTCTAACATGCTGGGGCACCTGCATTCTCTGGGCTTCCCTGACCCGGGGTGGGGTGGACTGTGTCCTGGGGACGCTGCAAGGAAGGCTCCTCTGCAGGCATCTGAGGGCCCACTTCCCAGAGCCAGTCACGTCGTTCTGTTTGCCCCTGGTTTGAAAATTTTCCACCCAACTCGCTGTGCTTCCCCAGAGAACTCATAATTTGTGGAAAGAGCCTGGGAGATGCATATTTTGGTTGCTCTAAATAAAATTCACTGGCATATGCAGATTTCATGGCTAAGTGCCTGTTTTAAAAAAGCTTCCATCACGCTATTCCTCCCCTCTTCACGGGCTGTGCCATATTATCTAGTGTAATTAGATGTAGACTTTCAGCCAACCCTGTGCATCACTTCAGCCATTTCAGAAAAACGAAGGCAACTTTCCAAGTGTTTTCCACAGTGTGTTGTGGTGCCCAGGGACAGCGCTGGGCTTGGAGAACCTTCTTTTCCCTCCCGGATGGGGAGCCCCTCCGGCAGCTCCGGGTACAGGGGACCCCCACTGCTCAGAGCAGGCTGACCCCTGGCCCTGATGCCCACCCCACCTGGCCCTCCCTCTGTGTCTCCACAAGGACAATCCTGGTTTTGTTTCAACTCTTCTGAATTCTACCCACATTGCCCAGACAAGAAGGGGGAGGGGAAAGGAAGGGAGAAAACCCAGCCTCCGAGTATATGAGGCTGCAGTGCGTTGGGGCCCTGCCAAACCCATTCTATGAGGAGCTGTTATATCAGATTTCTCAGCAAGAAAGAAACAAGGAAATGAGTGTGCAGTTGAATTGGAGACTAAAATTAGCCATCTTGAAAAACGAGTCTCTGATAAATGCAACCAGGATTTATGGCTACGAGTACAGGCAGCACAGACGGCATGTGATGGTGTTTTGTCTCCAGAGGGAAAATACTCCTTCTGCGTTAGGACAGCAGCACCCGAGGCTCAGGGATCATGGCGCAGCCTCTCACGCCGTTTTGTACACACAACCAGCAGGTGACGGGAAGACGCCGGAATCCCAGAGCCGGCGCCCTGAACGGTCATTGCGGCCAGCCCCCGGCCTTCGGGTGACTCACAGCTTCCCTTGGCACAAGGAAACCTCTTCCGGTCTGAGAAGCACCCCCCGCCCCAAGGAAAGGACACCACACCAGTGGACGCCGCTGTCTTCACCACGTCAGTGCCCAGGTGGCCCGTCGGCTCGCTGGCAGGACCCGTCTGCCCTCCGCACGTTCTGTCTTCCCCCGGCCTCCCCGGGCTTGAGGGGGAAGCCGTCAAAGCCACAGCTGATACGCACACATCTACATCCTGCTGTGTGCGGGGGCGTTGGCCCTATGTAGATTCGGTTCTGTTCAGTTATTTTCTTCAATCAAAGACACAGGATGAATGCCCGCCCGAAGGACAGGCAGCCCCTGCCTCCAGGGTCGCAGGTCTTCCGGGTGGTGGTGGACACGAGCCTCTGGCAGCAGCAGCAAGCGAGTCTTCTTTTCAACCGAAGTGTCGTCTGTGCGGGGCTTTGGGTGCATGCCGAGTCCCCGCATGGCCAGACCCCTCGTAGCGGAAGGCAGCCCGCGTGGAAGGGGAGCCCCAGTGTGTCCACCCTTGCCTGGAGGGTTTTCCCGCCTGCAAAGCCACCCACCAGTGACAGTTTCCTTTTGGCCATCACGCCCTCTTACTGCGAAGGGACGGCTGCAGTGAACCCCGGCGGGTCTCACGTAGGTGGCCATCCAGCCCGGCCGTGGGTCGGTGTGCAGCCGGAGAAGCAAGCTGTGGGCGAGGTCGCGCAGGGTCTGTGTCTACAGCTCCTGTGGGACCACATTCTCCTGAACTCTCCAGTCCCCCGCGGGGCATCCCTGATTGGCGAGACTTCTCACTGATTTTTTTTTTCCAACTTGTTCTTTAGTGCCCCACACATAGGACACTGACATAGAGTCTTGGAATTATCTGCTTTTTGCTTAGTAGTTTGAAATAATTTTAGGTTCACGAAAGAGTTCAAAAGGTAGTACAGAGAGTTCCGTACACCCTTCACCCGGCTTCCTGTAATGTTAACACGTCTCAAATGCATTGAAATTGGATCATGTGTAAGTGCTAGAGACACTGAAACTAAGAAACCAACACCGACGCTAGTCTGTGAACAGTGGAGGACTTAGCGCTTCACCAGACCTCACCAGCTTCCCCCCGACGCGCCTCCTGTGCCGGGATCTGGTCCAGGACACCAGGGCACGGTCGTCATGATTTAGTGACCCTTATCCCTAGTCACCTCCAGTCTTCAATGATATCTTCGTCTTTCTAGTCTATTGTGACCCGGACACTTTTGGAGAGTGTGGTCACGTGTTCTGTAGAATGTGCCGCAGTTCGTACTGCTCTGGTATTTTCCCGGTTACACTGGCACTGGGGTCTTGGGGGGTGTCACAGAGGTGAAGTGGCCCTCTGTCTCACCGTACTGGGGGTACAAGAGGTCACGACTCTTCTCTTTCCGTGCTCTGTTTGTTAGAAGAGAGCCACTGAGTCCAACCCACGCTCAAGGGGAGGAGAGTTAAGCTCCACTTCCTGGAGGAAAGCGCATCCCGTACTTGGCGGTCACAAGCTAAAGCCACCGCAGTCATTAATAAACACCTTGGGGGAGACACTTTGAGGCTACGTGACCACCTTGTTTCTCCCTAACGCCCCCTGCTGGTTTCAGCATCCACCTGTGGCTCATTCCTGCAGGAACTAGTACCGTGGCGTTCTGACTTTTCCTTTTATTATCTGGAGTTTTTAAACAAGAAATGTTTGTCTGTTTCATTCATTTATTTATTTATGGGGTCATTTATTTACATCTGTGTGGCCTCGTGGACATTTATTGTATCTGGGGGGCTATAAACCAATTCTATCATTGTGTGTTTGGAAGGTCTGTCGGGTTGGCCTCTGCATCGCTGGTGCCCTTCCACCTTTTTTCCAGCTGTTGCAGGTTCTGAGGCACCACAAGGTGCCCCCGGTTTCCTGTGTGTTTTCCTGGCCACAGCCCTAGAATCAGCCATTTCTCAGGGAGCCCTAGTTCCCTTCCTAGTGACTAGTGTTTAGAAACCAAGACCACAGCACTCAGTGTGCTCACGGCCACCGGGAGTCACTGCTTCCAAATTGTCTCAGGGGACAGAGCTGGGTTTTATGCACACAGTCCGGCTGCCTGCCTGTGCGTGCACACGTGCGAGTGCTGCTCTCCTGTGTCTTGTGTTTCAGACCCACAGTCCATTCTGGTCTTCCTCTTGCTCAGCTGTCACTCCCTTCTCTGACGGCGAGACGGCCATGGTCGCTGACTCACCGGCTCAGCCCTGTGCTCGCAGCTGCAGAGTTGCTGCCTGCATCCCGGGAGAAACCAGCTCACCGCCTGAGCACAGGGTCAGCACCAGTTCTGTCTTTACTTTCATAGCTCCGGACCGAAACACCCTTCCTGAAACAACTGTGACGGGCCCCTTCCCTGCCCGCCCCTGCAGCACGGTTACATCAGGCATGCTTAACACACTTAGACTCCCTTGTCCAGGTCTGCGCTTCATCCCGGTGCCCCCCCCCCCCACCTGCTGGGTGATTAAGTTTCACAACGTAAAATTCACGTTGTCCTATGGGTTTTGACAGATGTGTAGAACCGTGTGTGCGCCACCGCAGTAGCACACAGAGCAGCTCCGTTACCCTAAACGTGACCTTCTGTGTCCCCTTTGCAACCAGTCCTATCCCCTCCCCCGAACTCTGACAACCATCGGCACGTCTTCCGTTCCAATGTTTCGCCTGCTGCAGAGCGTCGTACAAGTGCGATCAGACAGCAGGCAGCCCTCTGGGTCTGGCCCTGCCGCGCGGCAAGACACACTCACGGCCCGCCGTGCCGCTGCGTGGGCCAGCTTGCCTCCCTGTTCTTTGCTGAGAGGCCTTCCACTGCAAGGACTACCACGGGTTGTTTACTCAGTCTCCTGCTAAAGGACGTCTTGGTTGCTTTTAGTTTTTTAGCAATTATGAACAAAGCTGCTAAAAACACCCGCACTCAACTTCTCGTGTAAATGTACGTTTTCAACTGGGGTAGATTCCTGAGAGTTGAGTTGTTGTTTATGGGGTAACCGACGTCTAGCTCTAGAAGAAAATGCCCGACCACCTCCAAAGGGGCTGGGCCGCTGTGCACCCCCCGCAGCGGGGGGAGCCCCTGTCCCGCCACACCCGGGCCAGCACACGGCCCGCCCGCAACCTGCCCCTCGGGCCGGGCACCCAGCGGGGGGGGGAGCCTCACTGTGTGTGGCCTCACCTCTCGCTCCCTAAGGAGCGGCGTCTTGAGGGTCCTTCCACATGCTCGTCTGATGTCAGTACATCTTCTTTTGAGAAGTGTCTGTTCAGATGCTTTTCCCACTTTTAAAAACTGGGTTGTTTGTTGAGCTGGTCTTTGCGAGCACCTCTGACTGCAGCTGGCTCATTACTTCAAAAGGCTGCAACCAACAACTCGGACCTTTAAAGAGATCTTCCTGGAGAGAAGTCTTCTCTCCTTCATGCTCAGTTTTCTGACCCGGGCTTGGGTCTGATTCCCCACAGAACGACTCAAAGGGCGGCCCCTTCAGCCCGTGAATGCAGCTCCAGCCTGGCAAGCCCACTGGCCAACGGGGCTCCGACCCCCCACCCCCACCCTACCCCACCTACCCCCACCCACCCCCCACCCCCACCCTCCCTACCCCACCCACCCCCACCCCCACCCTCCCTACCCCCACCCACCCTAACCTCACCCTGAGCCTCCCCCCTTCCGCTCCTCCTCGCCACCTGGAATTCAGGCCTGTGCTGGCCTGAAGCAGGGTCTACTCTTCTTTCCCAGGAGCTGGCCAGTTCTTCAAAGATCCCGCGTCAGCTGCCCGTCCTTCTCCCACCGCCTCCACTGTGTGAAGCAGGACCTGCCTCCAGGCGACGCTGGCAGTCATGCGGGTCTGGGCGTCTGGTCCCACGTTGGCACCGCTGTGTTAACTGAAAGTAAACTAGTCTAGACAGTTCTCTGTTTCCCTAAGAATCCGACTAAATCACTGATTTCCCTTCTTTTGTTTAAACCACCACAGACTTGGGAACCAAAGCAAAGCTGATGGCTTTCTTCTGGCTCCAACAAGCACACCCCCCGAGTGTGTGCGTGTTCAGGAGACAACATGAAATTAAGCACCTTTGTCACAGGGCACTTTTTTTTAATTTTTTATTGAGGTGTAGTTGATTTGCAGTGTTAGTTTCAGGTGTGCAGCAAAGTGGGTCAGTCGTACATACACACACATTTTTAGATTCTCCTCCTTTATAGGTCATTACAAGAAACTGAATCCAGTTCCCTGTGCTGCACAGCAGGCGCTCGTTGTTTACCTGTTTTAAACAGCCGTTGTGGAAGGTGATCCGCCTGCCTCTGCCCCTCCTCCTGAGCCACAGGGACCAAGGGCCCGGGAGTCCCCACCCCCAGACTCTTCGCAGGCGGAAGTGACAAGCTCTGCCGAGCTCCGATGCATCGGGGTGCGTTCGAAGGTGGAAACCAGGGTTTGGTTTCTGCTGACCGGCGCCGTGGGGTAGGCGCAGGGTTCCTGCAGCTTCCTGAACAGAGGTTCCGGTGCCGGGTCGCTGGCTCCGTGGGTGTCCGAGGCAGGGCACGGTGCACAGGGCTCTGCTGGTCCAGGGCCCAGTGGTCTTCGCATCAGAGCCTGGTGGACCTCGAGCCACAGCTAAGAAAGCACGTTCCTGGAGCCAGCGACGTAACCGGGGGGGGGGGGCGGGGGGGTTCTGACCATGCCATCGGTAGGCCACGTGAGGATTGTTCTAGAAATCATTCAAGGAGGGCTTAGCACCCTGCTTCCCGACTCCGCAATGGTTTTGTAAGCGCGGGATCCTCTGTTTCACATTTTTTTCCCAACCAAGATGACAGCGTGGTTTTGTTGCCTGTAACTGAGTCCTCGCCGAGGCTGTCACGGCGGGGACGGCGGACTCCTGGCGGCCACGGACACTTTCCCAGTTCTGGGGCGGCTGCACAAGAAAGGTGAGCATCAGCTGTCTGCGGCTCAGCAGGGAGGTGGCTCTTCTGCCATCAGAGGGGCCCAGAGCTCCACAGCAGCACTCTGTCATCTCATGATTAGCGCTCGTGGAAATAAAAGCAGCCCTGGGAAGCCCGGAAGTCGTGACGTGAAAAGGACGGGCACACCGAGAATCTTGCAAACGGTGCACACCGTGCTTTGTGGTCCTTTCTCGGCCCTGGAAGACAAGACCCCCCCCGGTACACACCCCCGCCTCTGCCTCCAGCCTTCACAGCTCCGAGACCACCTAAGCGGAGTCCCACGCGGCCCCAGCCCGGCCCGCGTCCACCTTCCAGGCCCCACGATGAGCAGGTGGTCCAGGTGGGTGCCGTGGGGCCCGGGAGAGCAACACCGCCAGCAGGGACACGTGTCGGGGCAGGAGGGGTGGTGTGCCCGGAACCGGGCCCCGGGGCCCAGGGCCTGCGTGTAGGGGCATTAGGCGGTGGGAGAGAGCTTGACGTGTGCAGCGCACAGCAGGGTCCAGAACAGGCAACTGACGTGTCAGGCGTAGGACCAGCCTGCCCAGGAGAGCGGGCCCGAGAGCCAGGGTCCAGGTTTCACCCCCATCGCCGACCAGCATCAGCGTGGGGGTGACCTTGGGTCGTCGCGGTTTGAGAACTGCCCCTGTGCTCTTCCAGGGGGACGTGGGGGCGGGCTCGCCTTCCCTGGCACCCCCCACCCCCGACCCCGCCCCGCCCTCCGTGCGCTTCTCTGCCCCCTCCGGGCCCTTGCTCAACTCTCCCCTGCAAAGTCAGTGTTTGTCCTGGAAGGACAAGGAGCCCGTGGCCGCCTCCCTCACTATCCACGGCCACGGGCAGCACCGCCCAGCTCAGCGAGCTCGCAAAGCGCCCAGCAGGTGTGCTGACCACCGGCTCGAGTTTGCTTCGCAGTGGCCTGTGCTGTGTCAGCTGGGGGTTAGGGTTGGTCAGGGATGCACTGCCTTGGTTTTCGTCTCCTTCACCCTTTGTGACAAACTTCAGTTCTCGCATATATGCTAGTACTCGCAGCCAGTGAGAGGAGGGAGGAACCTCGCCCTGCGAGTGGTGGGCTTGTCCGCGCCGCGGGGCAGGGGGCCGACGGGATCCCCGAGGGCCAGGAAGCGCTGCCGGCCACGCCCAGTCTCTGCAGAAACACCCGGAAAGTCCGGTTGCAGCTGTATGTCTCAGTTCTCCCTTTTGGGAGTTAAAGGGCGACTTCTCCTGCTGGGCGAGGCGTCGGTGCTTCCTCGCGGGGGAGGAGCAGGTCGGGGGGAGGGGCAGGGGAGGGGCGGGGAGGGGGCGGGGCCCGCACACCTGGCACAGAGAGGAGACGTCTGAAATACTGCAGCGAAACACAAACAGTGCAGAAGTAGCTAAAAGACAGAATCTGGGCGTTGACACAGGAGGACGCGTCCTCTGGCACCACATGTGGCGCCCGCTCAGGTCCCCGCGCAGCAGCTTTCAGGACAAACCCAGCCGTGCGCGGCTGCCGGCCTGCTCCTTGCAGCTCTGGCGCCGGGTGGTTCTGTGCGCAACGGCGGCTCCCACGCGGTCCCCCGGGGGCGGACGCGGCGCTGCGGCCCGGCTGAGAGGGCTGACTGAACCCGGGGAAGAGCGGGCAGGCTCGTTCAATCTGCAGACCTTCATAAATTCGCACGTAAACCCCGCTCCCCGGGCGGCTGGCCGCACTCCTGTCTTGTCTTTTCTGCAGGTGATGCCCTGAATCTGCGCAGCTCCCCCCGTGCACCAGTGGCTCTCGCCCCTAAAGCTTGTCTGTAAGTTGTAGCTGGTCCTTGAAAGACATTTTCCTATAGAAATGGCATAAATGGTATTCCCACTACACACAAAAAACTTTCAACATAGGGGAAACTCGAGTAGTGCCACCGGCAGCAGCGTGGACGGACCCAGAGCTGCTCATGCTGAGCGAGGTCAGCCACACAGAGGCAGTGTCACCTGCGTCCCTCATGTGCGGAATCTAAAACAATGAGACCAATGAAACAGAAACTGAGTCACAAACAGAAAACAGCCTTGTGCCACCAAAGGGGAAAGGCGGGGGGTAAGCTGGGAGCCTGGGGTTGGCAGATACACACTTCCCTGCATGAAGCAGAGAAGCAGCAAGGACACGCTGTGCAGCCCAGGGAGCTGCAGCCCACATCTTGTAAAAACCCACAACGGAAAAGGAGGTGGAAAGGAATACACACGCACAGCGAGTCGCTGTGCTGCGCACCAGAAACTGACACTACGTTGTAAATCGAATATACGTCAATTTTTTTAATTAATTTAAAAAAAGAAAAAGTTCCGATCTTTATTCCGTTGCGTAATGATCAGGAGGCCTTGTTGGTGGGCCGCAGCGGTCCAGGCCACCACAGCCAGAAGAGAGTTCGAGGGACCGCTTCGCGACGCCACCTGCAACGCCCAGAATGACCTGCACCCTCATGGTGCCTCGGTTTGCGTTGTTAGCAGCTCTCCGACTTGTTCCTAAGGTAGCTCCGTGCCTGGTCGGGATCTGAGCAGAGACGGGGAGGGCGACCGTGGGCAGGGACAGAAAAGGATACGCAGCGGGGCAGCTGAGCGGGAACGCGGTGGGCGGGGCCGTGAGGGCTTTGGGCCCGAGCTCTGGCTGGACCTCACCCTGCCCGGGAAGGGGTTTGAGGGGAGCAGGAGGGTGGGGCCAGCGCTGGAAAGTTTAGACCCAGGTGCACACGGGCGATGGCCAGGTCGGAGGCCAAGGGACAGGAGGAAGGCGCTTCGAAGCCCCCGTGCACCCCGGGCCGGGGGGCGGGGGCAAGGGGCTGGTGGACTCCAGGTGCTACGAAGTCCTCTCGGGACGGGGTGGCTGTGGTGGGGGAGCAGGGGCCGGCGGTGCCCTCCAGCTCTCAGCCGTGGTCCCGGGTGGTCAGTGCACCCCGGGAGCCTGGGAACCCAGTGGGGAGCAGAGCCCTGAGCGGACGGGTTAGGACCCCGCTGGTCACACGGACTTAAGAAAGGACCCAACCCAGGTGGTGAGGGACCTGCCAGTGACTGGGTCAAGCAGAGACAAGGGAAGTTGGAAAAGTCCATGCCTGGGGGCAGGAAGGAGGGGAGGCGGCCCCAGGGATGGCGAGAAGGGGACTTGCGGCCATCTGCAGTTTGGTTCTGTCTTCCAGTGAGATTGGAAGAGGACACAGGAGGGAAATTCTGCCAAAGGCTTTGTTTTAATTAAGGGCGGGGCAAAGACAGGAACCACAGACACGGCGAGGAAGGGTGCCTGAGGACGCGGGAGACGCGGTGACAGCGGTGAGTTCCGCGGGGGAGGGGCGGCTCCCGCAGACCAAGGGTCCCGGGAGGAGGGCCTGCAGGGCCCCTGCATCGCAATCCGGTGCTGTGGGCAGGGCTCCTGGCTGCACGTTTGGATCCAGCCAGGAGGCTGCAGGGGGCGTGGAGGGAAGACGGGGATCTGATGCCCCCACGGAAGCAAAAGGACAGAGATGGACGTGTCTGATGAACCACTGAGCCTGAAGGTCAGCATGCCCCGTGAACTTCCCGTGTTGCCATGTGGCTGGACGGTGGCTGTTGTCACCTGTTCTCCACTGACGGAGTGCCCACCACCTGTGTCCTGGGCAGCCATGGGCATCACGGCCACCACACACACGCTTCCGGAAACACCCATATACACCGTGAATCATTTTCTGCTGCACTTGCTGTGCGTGTGATGGTCTCAATTGTGTGACTGCTGCGTGTAAGTGCACCTGTTTTTGCAAACCCCCTACCGACCAAAACACTCTCGGAGAGAACGGCGTGGTGACATTTAAGAGGATCAGGACGGAAGCGTGTGGTAGGACCTTCCCGATCGCCTTCCAAAACGCCCACACCACTTACATTCACCTGAGTGACGTGAGAGTGCCCTTCTCCTGCCAGAGAGAGGCGTTCTTGTCCCTTCTTCAGTCTGAAGGCATGAAACGTGATATTTCTTTATCTGCGCTTCTCTGAATAATCACCTCAGACACGCGCCGGCTTGTTGGCTTGCGCTCCGCAGCTTCCCAACAACGCTACGTGCTCCTCGGATGTTACGGGTAATCACCTTCCGCTGTCACTTGCACTAAAAACACTTTAGCTGCGCATTATTTTCTTCCTGGCTTCATTTAAAACATCGTTTTGCCACCAAAAGACATTCATAGCTATTTGGGCAAAAAAAAATCTTTCTTTAATGGGTTTTTCAATTCCTTGTTAAGAATCATTGTCTCGTTTGCAGATCTGAGGTGAAGCCAGCAGGACTGCCCTGCGGGTGTTCTGTCGTTGCCGCCAGCAAGAGAACTCCGGTCAGGCCTGCGACTCGGGGCCGCTCGTCCATGTGGAGCGCCGCCTACACCTGCTGTGACGTGACCTCGTCTGCGGCCCCAGGCGGGGCCCGCTGAGCCCCCGGCGCGTCCTGCGCAGGGACACCCTTCACCCGCGAGCCACACCTGTGATAGCCTGGCCTCTGCTCTCAGCCCCTCGTGCTCCCCCGGCCCTGCGCCGGACGCACTGGTCCAACCAGAGAGGCTCGGAGACGGGTTCTCGCTCCGCGTCCGACAACGTGGGCAGTCCTGCTCTCCCCGGTTCCCTCGCCCGCCCGCGGGGTGTTCCTACCACACAGACTGCGACCGTCAAACCGGGCGCCCGCTGGCCCGGCCGGCGTCACGCCAGATGCAGGATGGCTGGCAGGACCGGGGCCTCGGTGCTCAGCGGTGCCCCCGGGGCGGGCTGCCTTCCCGCTGTATCTTGTCTTGTGTCCCTTCCCTTCCCTTTGGGCCTGGGGCTTTCATTTCCAAGAGAACTCCCGCGCATTTGACAGCTTTCACCGACGTCGTGAACAAAGCCCTTCCCTCTTTTCCGTTTCCCGGCACTTCGTCTCCAGCGCAGGGGAGGCTGGCGATCTTCGTGAGCCGAGGTATCTCGCCAACGTGGTGTGGCCATTTCTTTCTAAGTCGGTCCTGGAGATTTGCGCTCTCCTGGGCTGTCCGCCGTCTCAGCCAGGTTTCCACCTGTCACTGTGCGGCTGTGCGCGGAGCCCTGTGCGGACCTGCGGCCCCTCACTGACACCGCTGGTGCAGTCGTTCCCTCTTTTAAAACCTGTAAAGTGTGCTCAGTTGCACTCTCAGTCTTCCTTCATTAGATTTGCTAGATGTTTATCTATTCTATTAGTCTTTTAGAAGAAATAGTTACTTAGTATTTTATAAAATCTACTCAGCACATCTCTTCCAGTGCTCCCCGCGCCCACTTCGGTTCACCCGGGCTTCCTAACACCTTTGCATTTGCTTTGTCACCTGATTTCTACCTTCTTGAGTTGAACTATTTGTTCACTCTATTTTGTTTTTCCGTCTTTGAAGACTAAGTGTTGAAAACCGGATTTCTCTGGGCACAGGTTGCCCGGGTGGGCGGGTGCGGGAACCGGCTGCTTCTACCATCTGATCACAAGTGCTGCCTACGGGAGCGCCGACGCCCTGAACGCTGGGGCAGGACTTCGACGGGGGAGGGGGGCGGTAATGGGCCCCTTACCCCCCAGCTCGGGGCGGGGTGGGGCGCAGTTCCCAGAGCGGACACCAGAGGGCCCGCTCGTGCCCCAGGGCTGGGCGGGCAGAGGCCCTCGCTCTGGGCACGGACCTCGCCCCGGGGGAAGACGCGCTCTGGGACCGCCGGCCCGAGGGTGTCAGCTCCACTGCTGGTCCCGCTCCCGCAGCTGGGCTTCGGCCGGCAGCTCCTCGGACCAGACGCCCAGCACTTTCCCAAAAGAGACTATAATTTGAAATGATGGCCTTCTTTTTCCAATATGATCTATAAGAAAATAAGATGCTTTGGGGTGGGAACTTCCAAGTGGCTCAGACCCCCTCCCACTTCCTCCCATCCTACAGAGCGTGAGTTCGCTGTGGTGAGAAGCTGGTCAAGCGTCCGCTGCGTGGAACTGAGATTTTTCTCTGGGCCCTTTTAGAGTTCATCTCCCCCGGGTGTTTCGTGGACCCTGGGAGACTACGTGCATCTTTTGCCTCGTAAGGGAAACTGCATGTAACTTACATCATTGCTTCGCTTGCCTGCTTTTGTCTGTCCCCTACCTGCAGTATAACAGGCATGAGAACAGGAGATGTCACCTGCCTTATTCAGGATTATGTCCCCAGCCACTAGACAGCTTCCTACGCAAAGTAAATGTCTCCTAAATAATGGTGGAAAGACAGCAAAACTCGTTCTCGCCAACAAAACTGTCGCAGTGCCAGGCGTCCAATCAGAAATTACGCAGGAAACTGTCACCTGTAACTTCCAGAGGAATCAGTCAATGGAAAAATACCCAGAAGTGACAAAGATGCTGTAATTTGCAGACAAGGACCTTAAAACAGCTATTATAAATGTGCTTAAGGATTTAATAAAACACATGGTCATAATGAACAGAGAGATAGAAACTATAAAGAAGAGACAAATGAGACTATTTCTGGGAAAAAACACAATAACCACAGTGACTAATACACTGGATGGAGTTATGAGCAAATTAAACACAGCAGAAGCAAATAAAATTGATCCTGAAAACATAGCAGTAGCAACTATCCTGAGGAAAGCACAAAGAAAGAGAAGCACTGAGAAAAAGCAACGGAGCCTCAGGTGCCCGTGGTAAGTTTCTGTCCGTCTAAAACACCCGTAGCTGGAATCCCCAGAAATGGGGATAAAGGAAAACATTTGAAGAAGTAAGAGCTCCTTTCTAAATCTGGTGAAAACTTTGAACTCCCACCTAAAACTAATTGCTGGAAAACACCCTCACTGGCCCAGCGTGGAACAATGAGACTCAGAAAGAAAACTGGCTGCGACTGGCTGAGATTCCTCGAGCACGTGAAAGGCACATGTGCACGGTGACGCCCAGAAGGGCGTCCATCTGGTCAGACGTGAGGAGGCTGCTGGAGCCAGCGCCTCACCTGGAAAATAAAGAGAAGGAGGTCCAATCGGAAGAGACCCGTTTCTTCAGCAAATCAATGGTTCCTGAAGGAGGATGAGCTGTTGTACGAAACACATGCCTGAAAATGCGCAGTGACCAAACTCAGAGAACGAACCAACTAGGAACACAGCCCTGAGGACAGCCGGGAGACTCTGATTACGGACTGAAAATTACAGAACTTCAAAGGGTTTCTGTGGCCTTCCTCAGGCGTGATAACGGCATTGTGGCTTTTGTGACTGATGGATGGACAGATGGATAGACAGATAAAGACACAGGTGTGTGTGTGCATATTCTTTTAGGTGTGATGACGTTTGTATGGTGAGATGCTACAATGTCTAGAATATGCTTTAAACTACTTGAGAAAAATCTTTGAAGAAATAGATGAAGAAATATTGGCACAATATTTTTTAAGTGGGGTGGTCTATATATTGTGTCCATAATACTAGCCTCTCTTCTCTTGGAAATCTTCTGCAGTAAAAAGTTAAAATAGTTTGTTGAATAAAAGAATAAATGAATGAATGTGCCACAAGGCTGTGCAGGGATGTTCACCCTGAATATAAATAATTAGGTGGCAACTAACAATCAGAAACGAACATTTTAAAATAATAGTACAAAAATATGACACACTCAGGAATACATTTAACATAATGTGTGCAATACCTATACATTGAAAACTACAAATATCGCTATAAAATGAGCCAGATTCATGGATTAGAAGACTCAATATTGTGAAGATCTCAATTCTCCTCGAATTTATCTATAGATTCAATGCAATTCCAGACATACTCAGCAGCAGTTTTGTTTTTTTTTTTTTTTTGACAAGTTGAAACTAAAGTTGATACAGAAGTGAAAAGGACCTAGAACACTAAAACAGTCTTTCAAAAGAAGAGCAAATTTGGAGAGTTTTCATTATATGATTTCAAGACTTAATACAAAGCTATAAAAGTCAAGAACGCATGGTGTTGAACAAACTGTTGATACAGATTAGTTATCTAATGACTGCTAGTGTGTGTTGTATGTTCTATTTTATAATATCAACATATATTTGTACTATTACTCAATTTTTATTGTATACTAAACTAGTTAATAAAAATTTGGTCATTTCTACTAGGATAAATAAATAATTAGGAGTCAGGGAACATAATCAGTCATTAAAATTTCTCTACTCAGCAAAAAATTGAAAAGGAAAGAAGGTGCCGTAGGAAGAATAAATTATTGCGCTGAATGAATGAATGAAAATTAATTACATGACTTTGTATCTGGAACCGTAGCTTCCTCTTCCACAAAACGAGTGTGTAGGACCAGATGGCGTCTAGTCTAATTCGGGTCATGCTCCCTTGATTCTAAAATGGAAAGGAACGTGAAAGATCTTTAAGAAACTTCCTTATGCATCAAGCCATTCAGGTGAATGAAGAAACCTTTAAAAAGGACAAAAGAGCACAATCCAAGAAGTTTACATTGAAAATAATGAACGATGCCCAGGGGACAGGACATGACGCAGGAAACAGCAGCTGCATGATGATGTGTAATGAAAGTTACAGGTTAGGGTGGGGCGCAGTGTCTCCTGGGCCACTGACGGTGGGGACCCGGTCTGCCCAGGGCCCTGGCTGTGGGCGCTCAGAGGGGGCGCGCAGGGCAGAAACACGCACTGGGGCGGGAGACGCTCGCGGGGCAGGACTCCTGGCTGTTTGCTCAGCTCGGGGTGGACGCAATGATGTTTGCCGAAGGATGAGTGGGTGTCGGAGGACACAGGATCCTCGGCTCCCGAGGGATATATTGATGGGGCTGAGTTTGCCTTGCTCAGAAAAGATTAAGTGGGCGCATGAAAAAGCCCTTCAAATATTTGAAGTATTTTCAAGTAGGAGAAACAGTTTTCTCGTGTGTGTGTGTGTGTGTGTGTCCTCCAGGGGCTGACCTTAATTGTCAAAAAGAGAGAAAGAGTCCAGATCGGTGTCCAGATGGCATTTCTTTGTGCTTAGATGTGTGTTGTTACAGGTGGTTCTGACCACCCCACCCACGCAGCCCTACCCAGGGCTGCCCGTGCGTTAGAGACAGCTCTCCTGGGGCCCACGCAGAGGCTGAGAAGCCTGGACAGAAAGTTTGTTAGGGGAGATTCCAGGGCAGGTTCAAATGTCCAACTTGGGATTCTGGGGTTCTCCCCGGAAAACAGGGTCATCAGGTGGAGGGGTGTGTGTGAGAGACAGACAGACAGACAGACAGACAGACACTGGGGGAATGTCGGGGAGGAAGCGGGCAGAGGGGAAGTCTGCGCACGCCCCCAGCCCTGGGTGGATCAACACAGCCCTTTACTGGAACGTGAGGGGAACCACAGGAGATGCACAAAGTGCTCAGGAAAACGGCCGTCGACACAGAAAACACAGGAGCCTGGTTCCTCAAGACCCTTGAGGACATAGTGCTGAACCAGCAGCTGACACATTGTAACTGGATGTTCTTCAACAAAAAGTAAGCAAACGAGAGAGAAGACCCTTCGAGGGAGAACCCAGCCCCCTGGGGATGCACTGCACTGCCCTGCGTGGAAGTCAGGCCGCGGGGGCGGCACTTCCTCCATCTGGACGGTAGTGCCGCTTGCGCTGCCCCACTTCCTGTCAGCGTGTCACTGATGAGTAACTGAAGACGGCTTGCTGGCGTCTGCACCGGAGCCCCGGCATCGAGGGAAGTAAAACGAACGGCAGCACCCACAGATCAGCCGTCTCTCACAGGCACCAGCACCAGCCGCCCGTCTCAGCGACACTGTGACAAGCACGGAGGTGCGAGGAATTAATCTCGCCGACATTCTTCGTTCCTCCGTTTTTCGAGATCTCTGGGTGAATTCTCAGGAATGATGCTCCTGACAGTTTCTTTCAGAGAAGGGAGTGGCCTCCTCTGCCACGTCCTGTGTCCCTCCTGTGGGATCGACACGTTCTGGAAACTGCAGACTCTCGTCTGTGCCTCTCCTGCACCTGGTTGTGGGGGGGGCTCAGTGCAGGCGCACCCCTCCTGCCTGGCCCGACCCTGAGCGAGGGTCGTCGTTACTGGGGGCTGAGCTGCAGAGTGAAGTCCCAAGAGGTCAGAATCCCCCCCGGCGTGGCGTCTTAAGGAGACGTGGACACACCCTTCCAGGCTGCACCCCTTAAACTGCTGAGGGGTCCTCTCAGAATGTCCTGACACCACTCCGTCTTCATCCTGGCCCTACTGGTCCAGACCCGACGTTTCCCCTGCAGGGTCAGAGGCTGGGGGACACGGGAGCTGTCAGCTCGTGGTGACGCGCAGAACAGGATGGATCCTGAGCTCCGGGAGGTCGACGCGAGGAGCCTGCGGTGCTGGGGGCGGGGACAAGGGGAGGAGAGCACATCTCTGTGCCCCGGGAGGTGACACGCCGAACCCCGCCCTGCCAGGGCTCTGACAGCAGCTGGGTCCCACGGCTGCCCACGGCTCCCGGAGAGGAAGAGGGGTTTAAACGACTACTGGGAAACTTCCAACAGTCCGCGTTGGAACTCTGCTGTCAACCGTCTCCAAGCGCCTCAGCATCTTCACGGAGAAACGGGCACAGGGTGTCTGCCGACCAACAGCTCCGTCGCCTCTTGGCTGTCAGCGGACACAGTGGACCAGACGGCCCCACCCGTGAGCCCGGCTGGGCGGGTTGGGCTGAACCAGCGACTCTGCCCGGGCCTCCGTTTCCACTTCCAGAGGATGGGACGAGCGTCTGTCCACTAGAATGAGTAATTGTGGGTGAGTGGTTCGTTTACCACGAAGCCTGCCACATGCTCGAAACACCCCATAAATCACTGTGGTGTAGGCGGGACTATCTGTGTCTGCTTCAACAGCTGGCTTCTCGGCCCTACGGGGAGAGGCCCCGTTTCCCTCCTCTGTGTCCCCCGGAATCTGTCGAGGAAGAAGCACTGAGTGGCTCCAGCTCAGCGCCTGCCAGGACTTCCGAGACCCCTGGAGTCACGCCTGCCCACCGCAGTCCCTTCGCACCAGCCCCCTCCCCAGGCCAGGCCAGGCCACGGTCTTCCCACCTCAGCCCCAGGTCAGCTTGGGAAGGACCCCTCTGCAAGGCGCCCCGTGGGCTGGGCCCGCCCACACCGCCACTGCTGCAGGTGGCGCCCCGTTCTCTCCCCCGCTCTGGGCCCCACACCCCAGCCCAGCCGTGCCCAAGGCTCTCCACTGAAATCGATAGCATGGGGCACCCGCTTTCCGGGGGAGGAGTTCCCTGAGGGACCACCCCTCCCCGCCAAGACAAACCGCGGGGCCCCGGGCCTGGAGCTCAGGCTTCCGCGTACCTGAGGGCCTGAGTCTGTAAATGTGCACGTCGACTCCTTGTAACCTTGGCGGTTGGCATCCATCCTAAGAGAAAGCAGTCGGAAAGCAGCTGAATCCACAGACAGGACACGCAAAAGGGACGCGGATCACTCACTCCCTCTGGGCTGGGCCACCTCCTGAAGGAAGCCCAGGTCAGGCGGTCACCACACTCCGGAGAGCCCGTCCAGGCTGCCCGTCTGCTCTGGAACCTCCTCTGCACTCGTCCACCCGGTGACTGTCAGCCGCTTACCCACCTGGTGACCGTCCACTTACTTCCAACCTCACTGCAGCCTCCTGGCCTCCATGGACACCCCGGCCCTGCTGACCCCTGGGGCGGAATCATTCTCTCGCTGCCCTGGTTCCTTACAGGAATGTTGAGGACCAAGACGTGTGGGTCTGGGTGGGGATAATTAATCATGCTCCTCTCCCATCGGAACTCCGAGCCCACAGAACAGTCTGGCAGGATCGAGGGTGAATCAGAAGACCGGCTCCCCTGGAGCCAGGACCAGCACCGACCTTGCACTTCCTGTGTTTCCTCGCCAGGCTGAGGCTGGGCATTCAGCAGACGGTAGCACAGGGTGGGAGACGCACCTCGTGTACGTGAGAAAAGCCAAGACGCGCCCAGGTCCCGAGAGGTCGGGCAGATGGTAGCACCGAGGGCAGCTCCCGCCCGGCCAGCTCCCACGTGGCTTTGCAGGCGGCCGGGGCAGGGAGCACGCTGGGAGCCGCCGCTGTCTGATACGAGGGAAGTGGAGCCGGAGGACTAATTCCAGGGCACATTTGAAACTTCCTCTTGGCACCACGCTCGCCAGGCCCAGCTCCCTCCACCCGCTGGGGCTTCCCCACCTGCCTGTCTCTGGTCGTCCCGCCGCCGGGCAACGCCATCGGCTTATGTCCACTCACGTAGGTGTGTCCACCAGCCGCTGCGTGTCTGGATTATCCACACGGCCCAGCGAGGAGGAAGGCTCACAGCAGTTTGTAGAAAGAAACTTAATCCCTGAGATGGAGAAAAGTTGGTCAAGACTTTCTGTGAGTCTTTTTCATTACATTCATTCTGAAGCTTTTATTAATTTAGTGGAGCTTCTTAATTAAAGTCTCAATGAATAATTGAACGCAGTTTTTGATTATGCCAGAGTTGGTGCCATTTTGAGTTGTAATTGTAACTAATAAATTAGTTAAATAGGTAAGATGATGAAGTCCTGTCTCCGGGGGACGCTCATAATTTCAAGAATTTATCTACATGTCATTCAGAAGATTTATGCAGAAAAAAATAGATGATCAGAAGGGAAACCAGAGCCACAGCAGATTAATCAGCCAGCTCTGCTCTGTAAGAGCTGGGGCTCAGGGACAGCTCACCACCGTCTCAACAGCAGAGGAGGAGGGACAGCGCCGCCCCGGCATCCTCCCCGAGTGCCCCCCAGCCCCCACGGGGCTCCGGCCAAGGGACGTCCAGGGTCCCGGAGCCTCGGAGAGAGCCTGCTCCCGGGGATCTGGCCGAGCCTCTGCCTCCGGGCTTCCACTCGGCTGCCTCTGTCCCTGTCAGTGAGGCCCCCGGCAGCGAAGGACAGACCCCGCACAAGGCCGGATGCACACGTCCTGGAGTTGGTGCAGAGGTGGTGGGTCCAGGAGGGAAAGTAAGAGGAGGAGCGTGCTGGACCCGAGGTAGCCGGGCCGGTCGCCGTCCGCAGCGCTGCCAGGCGGGGCTGGGCCCGGTGGGGAGGGAGGCAGCCCGCCTGACCTCCAGGCCAGGCCCCCTGCAGGCACATGCCCACCCTCATCTCTTTTCCAGCACAGCCGAGAGGCAGGCTGTGAGAGAGACGCCACTCCGTCTCAGAGCAGCCCTGGGGTGGTTCCAGCACTCCGAGGCCTGATCAGCCTGTTAGAGCCGCATGAAGCGACAAACGAGGAATTATTCACCTCGCTCAGACGATGGCTGGGAAACAATCTACGCCCAGTGAGAAAGCCCGTCTCCTCTGGACCCCGAGGGCCAGCACACACGTCTCACCTGTGGGGCGTGCCAGTGGCCACCGAGCGAGTGGTGCCTGAGCACCCCCGGGGGCGCGCGCGCCGTGCACGGGGCCCTGGGGGCCCGGCCCGCCCTGTGAGCTCACGGGAAGGGGCAGCCTCGGCCGGCTCCACCCGCCAAAGCAGCTGGCTCTCAAAACAACGACAGAGAGCACGGCAGACACTCTTGCTGTCATTACTGGCGATGTGAGCCCCTCACAAAGGAAGCGTCCCGCACGTCACGCGGCACGGACCGTGTCACTCCGCGTCGCGTTGTCTGACTGTTTCAGTTTTGCCTGCCCGTGGTCCAATGCTCCGTGCATCAGAATCGCCAAAGCTGCTCGTTAATAAACGCGCAGCCCCTCGGACCTCGCCCCACACGGGCCCCGGGCCCAGGCCCCCGCCTCGGTGGGCAGCCTGTGGCTCTCACACACTGGGATTTGAGGAGCACTGGCGTGCTCATCCTTCCTGCTGAACGGTGGCTGTTCCAGGGTGGGGAGGCCTCTCTGTTATGTACGCGCCGTGCTTCCCAGCACCGTGGAGCGCACGCACGCCGCTCAGTGACTGTCCAACCCTGTGGTCGGGGCGCGGCGTGTGTCACGAGCCCTCCCAGCTGTGGGCAGCTGGTCAAGGACGGGCATCCTCCTGAGGGGCTCTGCCCCACCCAGGCCTCCCTCCGCGGGCGACACTCCTTTGAGGCCGACACCCCGCGCTGGGGCAGAGCAGAGGTGAGCAGGGCCTGCGGCAGCTGGGCCATTTCTTCCAGGAGCAGGAAAGGAGGAGGCGGGTCTCAGGAGAGCCCGTTACTGGCTTCTCGCATTCTCGGGCTGCGTGCAAGCCTGCCGCAGGCGCTGGCCTTTGCCTGCACGGCTCACTGCTCTGCCCTTTCCCGGACCCCTCCCAGGGCCCCCCACCCCCAGGCCTGGGCAGCTAGGCCGGGAGACATGAGGGGTGGGGGCCCTGGAGTCAAACAACTGACTCTGAACCCAGCTGGTGGTACCATCTTAGGAGACAGCCCAGGTCTGTGCCTCAAGTGTATCGCCTGCAAATCGGGACAGTGAGAGAACCGGCCTCTGGGGTTTGGGGTGACAACTGAACTTAGCGCCACATCTAAGGAAGGAGAAGGGCCCAGCCCAGTAGGTGCCCACCACCCTCCCACCTGCGGAGCTAAGCCCCGGGCCTCACCTGCCCTCGCCTTCCCTGCTCGCTGAGCACACACTCACGCAGGAACACTCAGGACCTCTCCATCCGGGGCTCAGAGAAGAGCACACCGCACAGCGATGGGGCAGCCGACAGAGGCCGGGAGCAGGGGCTTCTGTCCATCGAATCAGAACCAGAAGGACCTTCGTCCACAGGAATCAGGTTCGGGGGAACAAACAGCTCAGAGCCGTGGAGCCAGAAACCAGAGCCTTGGCGAGGAGCAGCAACCCCGCTTCCTTCTGTGGCTCCCTCTGAGTCTCTGGCCTCCTCCGACCCACCCGCGCCCCGTCCTCAGCTGCAAACCCCCGAGCCATCTTGGGACTGAACCTGCAGTGGTGCCGGCCGCACGGGCCCAGCGTGCCCGGAGGCTCTGGGGACTCGCGTGGGGCTGGCGGGAGGCTGGTGGGGAAGATTCTCCCAGGAGGAGTGTGGTGGGAGGGCCGTGGCTGACCTCCCAGTGCAGATCCCTGGAGGTGAGAGTCAG
Organism: Camelus ferus; assembly: GCF_009834535.1. Classification (NCBI taxonomy): domain Eukaryota; kingdom Metazoa; phylum Chordata; class Mammalia; order Artiodactyla; family Camelidae; genus Camelus; species Camelus ferus. The sequence goes on from NC_045707.1 coordinate 11,881,135, forward strand.
GGGGTGCAGAGAACCGCAGCCCCGTGCTGGGGGGAGGGCGGGAGATGTGGTGTGGGGGTGCTTAGAGGTGGTTTGGGACTCCTCAGACAGGTCAGTGCTGAGGGCCTGTTGAGGGGCTGAGGGGGTGAGGGGAGTGTCTGGAGGGAGCCGGGCAGCCGCAGGAAGCCTGCGCCCCTAAGAAGGTCTGAGACCACGGGCTGGGGCGGAGGGATGGTTGGGGTGGGGTCGCAGTCAAAGCCCCCACCAGCCGCCGAGGCCCTCTTCCCTCGGGCACCAGCAGGTGTCGCCCGCAGAGGGGCTGGGAGTGAGGCTTCAGTGCACGGGGGCCCCCGGGTCGGGCCCTGGAGGACGGAGCCCCCTCCCAGCCGTCCCCTCGCACCGCGGAGAACACCCAGCGGCCCCGCAGCCCAGGCTCCCGGCAGCCGGCTGTGCACCCGGCATCTCCTCACGCCCTGCGCGTCTGGGAAGACGGATGAGGGGAAGTTTCGATGCAAACTGCACTCCCAGTTAATAGTTCTTTAAACGCGTGATGTTAACAGAAGGATCTGCAAACAGCTCTCCTTCCGTGGAGCTGGAAATTACAAGGCAGTGGCGTAGGGGCGCCTCCCGCTGGGGACTGGGAAGCACCGCGGCCTTCCTGCACTTGGGGCTCCTAGAGGCACCTGGGTGGGCTGCGTCGAGGCCACCACCTGCGCCCGGAAGGGTGGAGCTCTGTGTGCTCGGAGGGACCGAGACGCGTGTTTACACGTGTCCCCGTTCACACGCGTTCCCTCCAACACAGCTCACCCAGCATGACTTCACCAGGCACGTTCCAGACTTACAGCCCCCCCCCCCCCCCGCCGTAGGTCGAGCTGCGCGAGCGGGACCCATTCCTGGACGCGGTCCACTCCGCGGGCCGGCCCGTCCCCCCCCCCCCCCACCGAGGGGACCACCTTGTTCCCCTGGCGGCGCCTGCGTAGCTCAGCACCGACTGCGCCACTCTGCCCAGCGCCGCTGCCTCGTCCGTGCCCTCCTGGCTGCTCCGAGACGCTCGTTCCACCTGGTGGGTGCGACGGGCCTTGCGGCCAGGCTGGCGGCGAGTCCTGGGCTCTCCTCCGGCCCTGAATCTACACGTTAGTTTTGGAGAATTGGCTTCTTATTAAGCCTTTCTCTCTGAGAACATGGACTGAGTGTTTGTGTCTCCCCAAAACCCAGATGTTGAAGCCCTAACCCAGCGGATGGCGGCAGGACGTGGGGCCCTGGGCGGTGGCCAGCTTCCCACGGGGACAGGCGGGACACCACGGTGGGATGGGCGCCCTTGTAAGGAGCGCAAGACACAGGGGACCCCGCTCTTCCCGCAAGGGAGGAGGAGACCAGGGAGAGGGCTGTCGCGGAACCCGGCCGTGCCAACGCTCCGCGCTCGGTCCGCAGCCCCCGGAACCCTGAGAAGTGCCATCTGGTGTCGCCCGTCTGCGGCGTTCCCTCACAGCCGCCCGAGCCGGCGCGGAAGCTGCTCCTTTGCTCCTAGAGGTTTGTTTTTTTTTGAAGGTGAGTTGATGACAATGCTGTGTTAGCTTCAGGTGTGCGGTGAAGTGATTCAGTTGTACGTAAATATTCCTTTTCAGATCCTTTTCCATTACAGGCTGTTATAAGACGTCGGGTGTCGTCCCCGTGCTGCGCAGCAGGACCTTGCTGTTTACCTGTTCTGCACACAGAAGCTTGTATCTGCCAGCCCCAAACCCCCCGTCCATCCCTCCCCCCACCTGTCTTCTTTAGTAACTGCAAGTTTGCTTTCTGTGTCTGTGAGTCTTTCTGTTTTGTAAATAAGAGCACTTGTGCTGTTCACGTAGATGCCGCACACGCACGGAGCTCGCCCTCCTCTGTCTGGCTGGCCTCCCCGAGCACGCTCACCTCCAGGTCCGTCCACGCTGCTGCAACTGGCATTCTTTCTTGCTTTTTTACGGCTGAGTAGGGTTCCAGTGTACCTGTGTGTGTGTGTCTGCGTCTGTGTGTGTCTCTGCGTCTATCTGTGTGTCTGTGTGTGCCTGTGTGTGTGTGTCTCTGTGTGTGTGTCTGTGTCTCTGTGTGTGTGTGTCTGTGTGTGTGTGTGTCTGCGTGTGTCTGTGTGTGTGTCTGTGTGTGTGTCTGTGTGTGTCTCTGCGTGTGTGTGTCTGTGTGTGTGTCTGTGTGTCTGTGTGTCTGGTTAGTGTGGGCGCACTGCATCTGCTGTCTGTTTGCCTGTCAACGTGCTCATGGGCGTTCTCAGCACCAAGCCGTCACCTATGCTAAGTGAACCCTGACTTAGGCTCCTGCTCCTTACTGCTGACACGAAGAACGCCTATAGATTCTGAAATTGTACCTTCTGTCCCACAAACTTCACACAATTTTTAATTATGCAGTCGTTGCCCTTTCTCTTCTCTTATAAAATAATCTCTTTGGTTTCCTAGCTGTGCAATGAGATCATAGCCCAAAAGGTGTCTTTTCTTTGCTTCACCAAGAGTTACACTAATTACTGAATGTTTGTCTCGTTACATCTGGAGCCTCCAAAGCGCACCGTGTGGCAGCGACAGCCGCCCCATCTCGACGGAGACGCCTGCTGGCTTTCTGGCTTGCCGGCGGCTGACTTCTCACGGTGTCCTCGCCCAGCCTTCCCTCCAGAGTGACAGAAACCCGGAGTCTCCTCTCCTTGTAAGGACGCCAGTCCTGCTGGATTAGACCCACCCTCTGACCCCACTTACCTCCTTCTTGAAAGATTCCGTTTCCAAACAGTCGCATGTGGGGTTTCGGGCCTTAGCATGCGGGTTTGGGGGGTGGGGGACACAACCTGGTCGCTAGCACCCGCCAGTCAGGAAAGAAGACCGCACCAGAGGCCCGCCCCCCCAGCCCCAGCGTGGCCGCCGTCCCGCAGACCTCAGGGCACTGAACGCCTGTTTTTAAAGCGCCCGTCCGTGGACTCGCGAGAGCGGCCTGGGCTGCCCAGCGTGGCCCTCCGCTCCGGCTCCGGGGGCGGGAACCCTTCGCCAGCTGTATCCGCATCTTCCTTCCAAGCTCCCTGAGATGGCCAGCAGAAGCCACCCCCTTGCTGTGTGACTGGGACCCATGTTCTGCTGGCTCTTGGCCAAGGACTGACCCCAGCTGCTGGAGGCCTTCCACCCCGCTCCGCGTGGCCCGGGCAGCCCCCCGGCGAGGTTGCCGAGGCTTAGTGCAAGCCAGCGGCATGCCTCTCTGATTTCCTCCTCCGCCTGCAGCCCAGGAAAACGCTCCTCTCGTAAAGGGCTCACCTGATTAGGTCAGGCCCACAGGGCTCAGCTCCGTCTGCCTGGTAACATAACGTAATCGCGGGAGTGCCACGTCATATGTTCACAGGTTCCCCCGACATTCAAGGGGTGGGAGCGTCACAGGGCCCCACAGCTCGGCCTTCTGAGAATTCTGTTGCCACAGCTTTTATTAAGAATAATTGATAGATTTTATAAATTTTCCCCTTGTGGAACTTGCTGGTTTGTTCTGTCATGTCGGTGGATTCCCTGGCGTCTAACCGTTTTTGCATGTCAAATTAAACAGTTCACAACCTGCAACATCCCTGCTTTCTGAGTGTTTTGAGGTCTTCTGGGAGGGTAAGTGCAATCTATTTTTTATATATTCAATCAACATGACAAAATGTGATTTTCCTATTTGAAGAACGTAAATTATATTTATTTATTATTCATGACCTAAATATTCTTTTTTATTTATTTTCTGCTACAGCTGATGAATTCCAAAAAAAGCTACATTCAGACACTCCGTGTGCTTTTTTTCACGTTCTTCTGGCTTTTCTGGCAGACTTTTCTCCACGTATTTAGTTGCTGAACCATTTGTTCTTTATCAGTTTCTGCCAATTCAATGCAATTTGTCATAAATTAGGCAATTTATCATTATACGGTGACCCCCTTTCCTCTCGTACAAAGTTAAAATTGTCATTCATTCACATTCCACCCTTCTATGTCACTTAATCTTAAGTGTCTCTTCTCGGTCAGTCGTGGAGCTGAGTTTTGTTTCCTGAATCAGTCTGTCATTCTCTGTCCCTTAAAGGGGAACTTACTCTATTCGCATTGAGACCTCATTACTGTTCTTGATTTTATTTCTCCCCTCTTCACTTACGTCCTTTACTTTCCACTCTGTTCTTTTCCTCCCCTTTTTTCTCCCCTCCTTTTGGAAGTTCTGTCCAGTTCCTATTTATCCCCTCTCTTTCTCTCTTTCAACTTTGGAAGCCCAACTTCTGGGTCTCACTGGCGGTGCTCGTGTCTTTCTCGCCGACACCCACACACACGTGCTGGCCGCCATCGCCTCTGCCCACTCGGCACCCAGGCTCACTGACCAGAGGAGGGGAGGCTCAGCCCCCGGTCACCCCACATCACTGAGCAACCCCAGACAGGTCCCCGAGCCCACGGAGGACGGAAGACGCCCCCCCACAGAGCACGAGCTGGAACCAATGCTTGCTGACCCCTCAGCTGCACATCATACAAGTCTCCGATTTCCCCAGAGTGCTTTTCCCTCAAACACCAAAGAACTTACCAGAAAGATACATCTCACAGTTTTGTCCACAAAATAAATCAGAAGAAATGCTTTCTTTCTGGTCCACAGAGGGAAAATTAGATGAAAAAAATACATAAATTCTTAATCAGGTGCCTGGTAAAGTAGAAAGAAACTTCACTCCAGGCACTAAATCGGTCTTGACATTTACAGCTTCATTAAACAATGAAGCGAAGCCGCGGTCTGTACCTCACGGAGGATGGCAACCCTGGAATCCAGCCCCCAGTTCACACGTATTTACACATCTTAAGGATGTGAGAGTGTGGCTTACGGGTTTTAGCTCAGACCCGGGAGGTTGGCGAACTCTTAAATATTTACCTAATATTTATCTAAATGGATGACGGCGCTTTACCTGGGGCACGGAAAGGAAGGCAAAGAAGACGGAGGCCAGCCCCACTGGAAACAAAGCGAGAAGAACCTTCGGCTGAGCCCCACCGCCCCAGCTCCCGCCCGCGTCCCCGCCCCTTCGCAGAGAGAGCCCTGAAGGCACCAGCGCTTCTCCGGAGCATCCAGGGGGGGCGGGTGCTCGGCCACTGAGCTACCCGCTCCCACAACGTGACTGCTCCCCGACCACCCAGCGTGCTTCCGCCTCAGGCTCACTCGCTGCCCTCCCGCTGGGAATCCCAGGCTCTCCCCGCCAGGCACGCTGCGCCTCCGCCCGAAGCTCCCGGCAGCCTGGCTTGCTGGGATGTTTCTCCCAGGACGTGCTCAGCCCCGGCCTCCCCAGAGGACGAGCTCCCTGGCGGAGGCATTTCCAGGGCCACGAGCTCCGAGGGACCTTGCAGCAGAGACTCAACAGCCCGCAGACCTGCCGGTGACCTGCCGGTGACCTGCCGACACCCCGTGCATTGGGCCACGTCGGGAGCTGATCCGTCCGGGCCTCGTCTTCCCCGGGAACAGCCCAGCCGACAGGAACCGCGCCTCCTCCCTGGAAAGGGTGGTGCCAAGACCCCCAGAAGCCCGCGCGGTGCCCCGGGGTGCACCTAACCGGCGCCCCGCGCCAGCGTCAAACACCCCGACAGGAGCGGGGCTGGGACGCGTTGTCACTGACGCAGGCTTGTGGTCGCCAATTACTTAACAGAGAGAATCAAAGCGCACATCGCCGGGTCCGCTCAGTCGCTGCTGAAACGGTGGAAAAACGCTGTAGTTGGAATCAGAACGCACGCTCCGCGGCGTGGATGCTAACAGGAGCAGTGGTTGGCGGTAAGCGCGGCCTCCGTGTGTCTCCGGACCCGCCTGCCAGGCGGGAAGAGCGCCGGGCGGACAGCCCGGGAGGCAGCGCCCCGCCAGTTAGCCTCCCCGAGTCAGTGGAACATCGAAATTGGCCTCCACGCCAGTGCTTTGCTGAAATTTATCTTCACTGGAGCTGGTTTTCCAGCTGAGAAACGAGTGTCAAGTAAAATAATGAACCTGATACAAAATTATTTTCTTCAAAAAATTTGAAATTAAAAACCCACTGCTGGGACTTACTTATCCTCTTTACTTTGCAGGGATGTTTTGAGAACTTGGAGGTTATTTCTCGTGACGAGCCGGGCCTCAGTCCGCCAGGTCTGGCCCCCCTTCCCGGCACGCCCCGCCCCGCCCTCACTCGGGGGCAGTGCGGGGAGCCGGCCTCCCTCGGCTGCAGCGGCCCCTCTCCTCCAGGACATGGACGGAGCAGGACCTCGGGCTGGCCTGCTGTCTTGCTGCTGGGGACGGGGGCCCCAGTGGCACTCTTGGGGCCCCCCTGACCCCGAGCCCACAGGCCCTGGGCCTGGAGGCACTGAGGTTTTGGGTTTTTCAGCCATGCTGAGGTGAGCTCACTGTAAAACACGCACAGGTTTGTGCGCAGGTTCTGATGGACATGCGTGTGCACACACGACACCACCACCACCGTCACCAGGGGGCTGTTCTAAGCACCTGCGTCTCCTTTGCTCCTAGAGAGGAGGGTCGGTGGGGGTACCCACCCCACAGGGCTGCCGAGGCTGGCAGCTCGACCCCGCGGCCAGATGCCCCTGGCTGTCCACGGCGGGTTTGCGCGCTCTGCTCAACACACATTCTTCAAGGTCGGGGCAAAGATGGACAGAAGGGATGGCCTGGGGCTGCCTTCTCAGCACAGCTCTGCCTGACCTCCCACCCACCTCCATGGTCCTTGGAGCAGAGGGCAGAGGGCAAGTGTGTCTGATCTGTCCTCTGACCCCGGTGACACACAACCTGTTTGTTTGGTTTCCCTGGGCACCAGCCAGGCCTGGGGCAGGTGCAGGGGACGAGCTGCGGGGCGCAGGCCCCACCCTGGACGGGGGTCTGATGGGGAGGCGGGTGTGGTGATGCCCTGCTCAGGTAAGCAGGAGGCTGACGGCGAGCAGCCCACCCTCTCCTCGCTCAGTGGGAGCTCGGGTCCGAAGCAGGGGCAGGGAAAACCCAGCCCGGGGCTCCGGGGCCGGAGTGGACCTTCAGTGGGCTGCGGACCAGTGTCTGGACCGAGGGCCTGGGGGCGGGCAGGGCCTGCCCTGGGACTCTGGGGGCCATGAAGGGTTGTGTCCACAGGGGAGTCTGTGTAAGGTTCCAAGTCATGAAGGCCACACACAGAGTGACCGCAACCCAGGGTCTGATTTCCACAGAAGACACGGGGTGTCTCTCGGCTTCAGTCAGAAGGCGTAAGTGTGTCAAGGGTCTGGACGCTCGGAGAGCAGACCTTGGAGATGAGAAAGTGAGAGCAGCTCCGGATGTCAAAGCGGGAGGGGGCAGCCCTCCCCGGCCACTCCAGGGGAGCGCCTCGTCCATCCAGCACGTGTCCGCGGGGACGGGCAGAGGAGGGCAGAGATGGTGCAGAGGGGAGTCAGACAGGAATCGTCCACAAACGTGGCGACCACCCGCTCCAGGGCCATCCGTGCAGCCAGAGGCATCACAGGAACCACACACGACTCCCAGGTCATGGCGGTCGCCCACAGAGGAGCCCGCGGACGGCTGCAGACGTCTCAGCGTGACAGAGTGGAGGACAGGGACCAACCCTCCGTGTGGAGGAGGAGGCACCGCGGGCGCCTGGGTTCTGCAGACCCACCCGCAGTGCTGGTGGAAGAGACGCTTGGGCAGCAAACAGCGCTCAACAAATAACTAGTGAACCGGGTCGGAAACAACAAAAATGGCAAAACCTGGCAAAACAGTTGACAGTAACACTGGTGCTGTGGGGGAGGGCGGGCTCGGGAGGAGGTGGGACGTGCCGCGTCCTTGTCCGGGTCAGGAGGACAGACACACTGTATCAAACTTCTTACAAAGGATCTGCCACAAACGCAGGGGCGATAAATACTCCCTGCGTGTGTGTATACACACACCAAGCTGACAGCAGGAAGCAAACCACTACAAGTCAACAATCGCATTCTGTGGACACTTAGCAGACATTAATTCACCTCCTCTTCACCCAGATGCTAAGGTCAAGGGTCATGTCGCAGACAGAGAACCTGAGTCACCAGGAAGTCACTTGCCCACAAGCACTCCACCGATAAATGGTGGGGCTGGAACTCACGGTGGACCAGTCTGTGTCCTGAGTGATTGGTGTGCTGCCCGTGGGGACGAGGGGAGGGGAGGGGAGAGGAAGGCCCGGGGGCAGAGCGGGCCCCCAGGGCCCAGGAGGGGCCCCACGGGGGGGGGGGGCAGCCTTCAGGCGTCCAAGCGGAACTTTCACCCTCATCACGCGGGCTCCTCACCATCGCCACCTGGCCACAGGCTTTCTCTCACTGTGAACAGTCACCCTGGGGTGAGGACTGTCCCCTCGGCACTGCTGAGACTTGGGTCGTGTCACTCCCAGTGGGGGGGCCGTGCTGTGCACCCCAGGGTGACGAGCTGCACCGGGGGCTCCCCATCCTCAGTCGTGGCCATTGCGTGATGCCCTGGCGGGTGGCCAGTTCAGACCCGCTGCTTCAAATTTGAGCTCTCGAGTGGGCGCCCCAGGCCCCCGGGCCTAGTGCAGAGCTGGCGTCCCCGCATCTGCCGGGGACGCGCGAGGGCCCCGCAGGGTGGATTTCAGAGTCTCACGTAGCCTGCCAGGGACCTCTCACTGCAGACACAGCACATCCATCATTCCGTCTGAGACACGGAAATTGAAAGATGTAAATCCTGGTGGCACTTTGTGAAAATCCAGACACGGCCACCGAGAGGGACCTGCTCACAGGACAGAGGATCCTAGTGTCTCCATTTTATGACACTTTGAGGAGAGCCCCAAACCCCTCCCCACCCCCAGGCTGGCTCAGCTCTCTCGGGACACCCGCTGCCCTTGGCCACGGCTGCTCCTGTCTGCATGGCCCGTCCCCCTAGACGCTGCCCGGGGAGGGTGACTCGGGAGACAGTCAGCACCCCCCAGCTGTGAGCAGGTTCTGGGCAGTGGGGAGGGGCTCTGAGAGCTAAACGGGCGTCAGGGACCTCGTGCAGACGGCGTCCGAGGAGGGGCGGGAGCCCCGCGGCCCCGTCCTCATTTCCACTTCTCTGATCTGCACTTTGATTAGCTCTCCCCTCCCTCCATCTGCCTGGATCTGGCGGTGTTAATTCACAACACATTCCCTTGTGCCCTGCTCCCAGTTGCTCCTCCACCAGGCGAGTTCTGACGAATCGCCTCCAACGTCCCCGTCACGGCGTGTACCCTGCCGTCCACACTTGAGACGCAGGCGTGGGCCCGCTCCCCCAGCCAGGCACCCGCTCTGTTGTTTCCCGAACTTACTCTCCAAGCCAGAAACAAGTGTTTCCAGAAACTCCACGAGCATCCAACTGGGGACTAAAGGACTCAGTTTGCCTAAAAACCACAACAGACATGCGGTGCCTGACAGAGACCAGTCCCGGGGAATGCGGGCGAGGGCCCAGGTGGCGGCCGGAGGGACTGGGGTGGGGGGACACCGTGGCCCCCCCCGCTCCACACGGGCGCTGACAGGCGCTCCTCTCAGTGAGGTCGTGTCTCTGGGCGCTGGCCCCTCCACCCCGTCCCGGGGGCTGCGTCTCCGTGGCTCTGGCCCCTCCCCGGGTGCACTCACGCTGCGAAACTTCAAGACGGCAGGCCTGGGTCTCACACGCACGACTTACAAGCGCCTTCCTGCGTAAGAACACGGCCGCTCCCAGAGGACAGCCCGCATGGCAACCCCGGCGTGAAGTTTCAGCTCAGCCAAGACCCATTTTTCACTACCCTTCCTCCAGAAGAGCAAAAACACAGACACTCCAGGAGCGCTCTGAGCGCTGAACCTCGACCATTCACACAGTTAAAAACACACAGTTTCGCACTGCCAGCCGATCGTCTAGTTCCTTGTTCTGAATCATTGTGCAGGCCCATCCTGCCGGCTTGCTGGAATCCAAGTCACAGTCAGCTTGCAGAGGGCTCTGGCTTGTCCGCCTCTTGAGATTGACAGACATCTGTGTGTTTTAAATAACAGCTTTCACTTCTCGGCAGGATTTTTTAAATCTTAAAATGGGGTTGTAACCCCAGCCAAATGCTGAATGCAGACAACGGCTCAGCGGCCCCAGGACCCGACTCCAAGGGTTTCGGTGGACAAGGCCCTGCCCGCTGGGCCTCCAGCCCAGCAAGGCCACCCTGAGCCCTGCCCAAGGGCCAGGCCACCCTCCAAGGGACCTTCCAGCTCCACGACCCACTGCCCACACCCCTCCTCTCTTTGTGTTTTGGAAGCAAGACCATTTGGCAAACCCTACTTGGCCAGCCAATTTGATGCAGGAACATTCAGATATCACTTAACAGAAACCAAATTATTCCATTTTCAAGCTTTTAAATTAATTTTACAGCAGCAATAGCAGAACAGAAACAGGTCCGCCACCTGGACAGGGGAGCTGTGGAAGCTCCAGGAGCCTCTCTCCTCCTCCACCCCGGCAGGTGGTAGGGCCACGTGACCAGCTCTAGGCTGCGGGTCCGCAGACCCGGCATAGACCACTTCCAGGAGGAGCACTTACAGCCCACGTGACTTCTCCCGGGCTCTGCCCCTCCCCACTTAGAGGCACAGATGGACGTGGAGTCTGCAGAGTTCTGAGCCAAGGCCTGGGGGCCATTGCCTGGAGGCTCAGCAAGTCTGTAGCTGAATTTGCATGAATGAGAAGTGTCTGACCCATCAACCCATAGAGACTTGGGACTACTCATCACTGCAGCATAGCCCAGGCCATGCTGACTGATACAAGCACTCACTGAGTCCCAGATCATGTTCCCCAGACTCCACCCACTTCAGCTCACTTCATTGCTCCATTTTCCGGATAAGGAGGCTGAGTCCTGGAGAAGTTTGGTGAATGTTCTCAGGTCACACAGCAGAGCTCAGGCTCTTTCTAGGCTTGTCTGACTCCACAGCTGATTCTCTCAAATCATCTGCCTTTTGGACAGGCCCCTCCAGCCCTGATGGATGCCCCGCCTTTCAACAGCACTCCTGCAACACTTTTTTCAAATGCGACCCAGTTCCTAAGCCTCACTGACCCCAGAGCTGCCCAGGACATCCTCCTGACTCCCCCAAGACAACCCCCACCAGCCCCACTCACTCCTGGTTGGCTCTGTGCCATTGACATCTCAAGAGGCGAAGACCCTACTAATTCCTCAGAAACTATGAAGTCCAGCCACACAGGGACACCTAACTGAAGGGAGTGTTGGGAGCCCACATCCAAAGTTGAAGCCCTACCAATTCAACAGCCCTGCAATTTCCAGTTTCCTGAAGAGCCCATATTTGGCAAAATTCAATCCAATTTAGAAGACAATAAAAGTGTGCTTGCTGACTGTAGAATTCTTTGGACACAGATCAATATCATATGGCCCATAAATATGTGACATGCTTATAAATTTGATAGCAAAACAGAAGAATGTATAAATGATTCTGATGTTGATGAAAATGATAATTATGATGATGATGGTGGTGATGATGGTAATGATAGTGGTGGTGACGATGATGGTAATGATGGTGGTGACGGTGATGATGGTGATGATGATGGTGGTGATGGTGACAGTGATGATGGTGATGGTGGTGATGGTGGTGATGGTGATGGTGGTGATGGTGGTGGTGCTGATGGTGATGGTGGTGATGATGGTGGTGATGATTGTGATGGTGGTGGTGATGATGGTGATGGTGGTGATGGTGACAGTGATGATGGTGATGATGATGATGGTGGTGATGGTGGTGGTGATGATGGTGATGGTGGTGGTTGTGATGGTGGTGATGATGGTGATGGTGGTGATGGTGGTGGTTGTGATGGTGGTGATGATGGTGATGGTGGTGATGGTGATGATGGTGGTGATGATGGTGATGGTGGTGATGGTGATGTGATGATGGTGATGGTGGTGATTATGATGTGATGGTGATGCTGATACCGTTGATGGTGACCATGGTGGTGATGGTGGTGTGTTAATTCCATGTGCTGAGAACCACTTAGCATTTGTTACTGCATTTAGTGTGATGAAAGCACTATTTACTTTCTTAATGTACTGATGGAGGATGTGAAGCATGACAGCTTTTTTAATGTTATTTGTTTAAGGTTGCATAGCTTGACCAAGTGGTCCATCTCAAACACAAGCTGTCTGGCTTCACATCCCCTGCTTCCAATATGGATGAGCCAACCAGGAAATGTGGTTGGTCAGAGACACCAAATTTCAAATAATTTGTACAATGAAAATGCAGTGATTCCCTTCTGTGTGAGGCAACTCTGAGGACACCGTTCTGAGCCAGACACTCAAACTCCTCGGACATAGACTGTCCACCAGGCAGTGAGAGAAGCAAAGACCCCACCACATCTGCATAGTGAACAACCCCCACCTCCCACACGCCTTCACCCGCCCCGGCATAGCTTTCTCTGACCCCTTGTTACTGAGCACTTGACCTTGCCCTTCTGTGCTGAATTCACGATGCTACCATTCAGCATCCGCACCACAAAGAGGGGTCACCGTGCTGCCTCCCCGACCAGGCTGTGGGGTCCTTGAGGGAGGGCCATGCACACGTGTCTCCACGTCCCCAGGGCCCAGCACAGGCCCTTGTGTCTCCCTTCTCCCACAGGATGCACTGACCCAGCAGCTCTGCTGGGGGGAGGGGACCTTGGCAAAGGCCCCCCTGGGGCTTCTCATTGATCTGGGGCAACAGTAATCCAGTCACTCTGTGCTTCTCGTGATAAATGCTATAAGAGAAAGCTGTCACTCGCTAGGAGAGCCAATTACATCAAAGGTGAGAACACATGCTCTGAGAAGGAGACATCCAGAATGTTCATTCCTGGGGGATGTGTCAGCATCGGCAGCAAGGAGGACCACTGAGCCAGCACGCAAAACATTGTGAAGGAGGGGAGGAAGGACTTCAGGAGTAGTGGATAACCCTTTAGGAAGTACCCTGACCCCACCCCAAATCGCAGAGATTATCCAGCAGGGACTAGAGAAGACTGATTCTTCAGGGGCCCAGGTTTTGATTGCACAACACAGATTTCCATCCCCCGTGATCTTGGGCATGTAGATGAGCCCCCGTGCTTCTCATCTCCTCCCTACAAAATGGGTGCCGTGATGTCCCCAACAGTGGGGACTCAACACGGAAATCCATCCAAGGAGCATAGCCAGCGCCTGCACATGGTCATATTTCAAAAGATAAGGAGGTGAGGGAGCAGGAAGCAGGCATCTTGACCCCACTATGGGCTCGGCCCCAGCTTGGCTGGCCTTACTGGACAGGAGCAGCTGCACCAATCTCCGGTGTCGCTGGACGAGACAGCTGACGTGATGCACCAGAGAGGCCAGCACACGGAGACACACCTCCACAGCCCCCGCACTCCCACGACCATGTCTCCATCTGTTTCATATTATCCACAAAGTCACCATCAGGACCAGCCCACAGGAGCGTGTGGGCTGATAAATGGAAGTGACTTCACGGGTCAAGACTGGCACTGGAGCCGGAGTCCTTGGTGGCCTCCTGGGCATCTGGCCAAGTGGGACCAGAGGGCAGCACAGAAAGGCACTGTGCTCAGCCCGAGTGTCCACTCTGACACGCGGCACCCCCCCGTGGCTCTGCTTTGTCCCATGATGATTAGAAATGGATCGGGGAAGGGGAAACATGCTTACTTCGGGGCCAGAAAGACAAGGCTGTGAATGTGGGCTCCATCCCATGCCTGTTGGACGAGTTTTGTTCTTTCCTCTGTCCACATAATGATCCACAGATATTTATGGAGCAAATGGTACATGTCAGTCCAGCACTGGCCAGTACACAAGACAGAAATGGCCCAGCCCTGGAGGACACGCAGCCTCGGCAGGGACCTTGCAGTGACCCAACACCGAGCAGTGCGACGAGCACGCCCCCCGGCGGGGCTGAGCCCTGCTCCTAGAGGAAACCTGATGTTTGCTGGGTGCACAGAAGCTAAGAAGGTGGGGGAAGGTCAGGGCAAAATAGACAAAGACCCCGCTGGGGGAGTGGGGAATCTGAGGGACTGAACAGCGGGTGGCAAGTGTGAGTGAGGCCAGTGAGAACAGCAGGGCTGTCGGTGCTATTGGTAGAACAGAGCAGAGGAGGGGGCTTGGTGGAGGGGAGAGAAAAATGAATTCAAGGGTCAGGTTTTATTTGAACATGCTCCCTCCACCCGCAGTGAGGAGACCGGACTTGAAAGACGCAAGACACGTCACCACTAAGGAATATGTACACTGAAGACAAGGCCACAAATCTTCCTCCCACCAGCCACCCCACCTCCCCAGCCAGCCTGCAGCACAGGTGGCCCCATAACCAGCTCTGGTTACTGGGACCTAAAGGCAAGTCTACAGGGATCTTCCAGAGAGCACTGATTGCCTGTTTTTCTGAGGAAAGACCTAGAGGGAGCCCAGGCTGCCTCTTCCCTCCTGGAATGTGGCTGTGATGCCTGGTGGTGTGGCAGCCATCTTACCACCATGAAGCTGCCAGCAAGAGGAAAACACGAGAGCAGATCAGGAAGAGAGAAAGGGTGGGCCCCTGATGACATTGCCCCAAAGTCTTATCCTGTGGGATCCTCGGATGCCTTGATTGCCTAAGTCCTTGCTATTCAAGCTGTCTGTTCTTGAGGGAAAGTGCTCACTAACTGATTTAAGCCTTTCCTCTGCCAACTGAAATAAATGGACACAAAGTGAGAGCTGTGAGTTTCAGTGTTGTTTGAGGACGTCCTGAGGACTATAGCCCGGGAGGCAGCATCTCAGAAACCTCTGAGCAATGGCTCCAAAGAGGTGGGGGGAGGTCAGCAGACAGTGATTTTGGAGAAGGGGGATTCATGGAATCACACACACACATCTTAGTGGAAGGTTGCTGCTAGTCTCCAGAAACAGACACCTTAGCTAAAGATTTCAGTGCTTTTTTAATTATGGGAAGATGCAAGAGTTGGAGCTCATAAAATCTTCTCCTGAAAATACCTAACTGTCTGAAGGCCTGATCTGCCAGTGTTCCCAGGGCACAGAGCCTCATTCCCGCCCTCCACCCCGAGCTCCTTCCAGCGTGTGTTGAAGGTCAGCGAATGCGATGACTGCTGACCTAATCCTTGTAGCACCAGCTGGCTAGTGGCGTTCTGTAGCTGGCACTTCCAATGGGCCAAATAAGGCCAAGAAGGGCTCCCTCGTGCCTTCCCTGAGGACTCAACTGGGCCCCTTCAGCCTGCCTGCTGCGTTCCTGGAAGCTGCGTGGACACAGAGGTGGCCGGGGTTCAGGCAGGCAGACACCCCTAAGACAGCATACCCCCAGTCAGTTTTCTCTCCGGGGTGACTGTGCTCCAGGGGCCATGGGGCAGTGTCTGCAGACACTTCTCACTGTCAACTAAGAGGTGACCCTGGCATCCAGTGGGTAGAGGCCAGGGCCGCCTCCACCCCAATGGTCACAGTGCTGAGGAGCCTGGCCCTAAGTTATGTAGGTGAGGCACTGCATGGTGCTGAGACAGGAGGGCGGGGGCTGGTGGCAGCCAATAAAAGAATGGCACAGCCATTGAGGACACAACAGAAACTGGCTGCAACCAAGATGGCAGGAGATTCAGCTCCCGGCAGACCTTGACCTTCATTATACGCTCACTGTAATGTATCAGCTGCTCAATGGCACTCCCACACGCGCCACGACCGCTTCAAGGCTGCCCACAAAAGGCCAGAAAGCGGGCAAGGGCACAATTCCTGGAGATCCCGGACCCTTCTCCAAAACAGCTGGAATAATCCTCCCACTTGTTAGCCTATAAAACACCCGCCCAGAAAGAAGAGCTCTTTCCCAGCCCCTAAGACAAAACCCTGCTCTGTGGGAACAGTACCTGGCACCCACGGCAGGCTCTGGGTGGGCTCAAAGTTGAGAAGTAATGTGAGTTCCTCGCCAAGTCCATGCAGAGAAGGGTCCCGGCCTGAGAAATCTGCTGGCTAGTCAGTGAGTTGGCCTGAGGCGGTGACTATTTCAAACACCGAATCAGGGACTCCCCAGATCTGCCCTGTCCCTCATGTTTCCTTAATTTAAAGAAAGAAGGTGATGTCATTAACCAAAACCTATGCACATGTTCCCAGAGGACCGCTCTGTGAGGCCCCTGTGGCCCAGCCTGCAGCCCAGACCGCAGCCCCGCCGGAACAGAGCCACAGCCCTGGGCCTCCCGGCGTTTCCGGAACCTGCTGTCCTGTCACCCAGTGAGCCTGTGAACAGGAACAAAAGGAAACACTAAACTGCGCTCTCGGGGGGAGGGGGGGGGCGTGTATTGGGACGCTTCAGAGATGAGATCTCAGAACGTGAGAGGTCGGCGGAGACTGCCGGGGACTCCACGCGCAGAACGGGTCAGGATTGTATCACCATTTGGCCGTTGATGTTTCACAGGTCCTTTGCCTTCACAATTACTCATAATTCCATTTTGGAATCATTAGGGAAAGGAATGGATTTTGACCCAGTTACAGCAGAGACATGACATCTTTGTCAACAGAGATGGCTGATAAATTGCACGTGCGTCTCCGTAGCCTCTCTGAGCATGAGGAACCATCCGCTTCGTGCCTGCACGCACTCCCCTGACACCAAACCGTGACTCGACTGACGATTAGAGAGTGTAGAGTCAAGACTGTGCAATTTCTAAAGTTAAAAAAAAAAGAAAGGAAAACCAGGCACTTTAGCACTCCCCGGCGTCCCTCACAATCCACCCCACGTCTCAGCCAGCGCACCGGAGATCGGGCCAGCGGCTGCCTGCCACTCCGGCCCCCAATCTCTAAATCCAAGCTGGATCACACAGGCCCCGTGAACACAAGCGCTTTTGAGCCAGCGGTTCAGAGTAATTGCATCAGCGGCCTGGCCATTCCAAATGTTTGGGGATCTGGGATAAATGAAAAAGAAACGGCCTGCAAAGTGATCCCCAGCGCTCCATCCGGGCTGTGCTGAGCCCGGCTGTTTCATCTGCGTGATTTAGCAGAAGGAAGTTTGCATTGATATGTAAATAGTAATGCAAGTAGTTTCCGCTGGAAAACAAAGGCGGGCGGGAGAGCCCCCGTTATATTTTACAGCCATTTGATGACAGCCATGGCTGCTGTCAGAAAACACAACAGCAATTATCCTGGACCCACAATTTAAATAGCTCTGCCACGCGAGGGCTTCAGGAATAATGCTTAATAATGGAATTACGTCGTCATTTGCCTATGGCGTTCTCATCTGAAGGTGCACTCCGAGTTTATTGGGCATTTTTATTAGCCCTCGGTGACTGACTTCTGGAGATTTGGTATGCGCATCTTGTAGAGGGAGGGAAGAGTCTTCAGCAGAGAGAACTGTGAGTGCGTGAAGATAAACGGTACCGCTGTTTCAGAAGGCTGCAGGGAAGGACAGTCCTGAGTGCATGCGGTCATGGTGTTAGGGGACACAGGAGATGTCCCCGGCATGCTCAAAACTCGGGGGGAGACCAGACGACCCCGGCACCTCTTTGGCGCAACTCCGCGAGGGGCCCTGTTGGTCTGGCTGCATGGAAGGCTCTGTG
Source organism: Camelus ferus (assembly GCF_009834535.1). Lineage (NCBI taxonomy): Eukaryota > Metazoa > Chordata > Mammalia > Artiodactyla > Camelidae > Camelus > Camelus ferus. The sequence goes on from NC_045707.1 coordinate 11,898,568, forward strand.
GAGCCAAGCACGGGCGAGGCTCTGGTGTGATGAACACATCACTTCAAACTTGTGCTCTTGACCTACTTCCCAGCCAGCTGCTGGTGGGAGGTGGCAGATAAAGACACGCCACCTCAGTGCGCCTCAGAGCCCGCTCCTCGGCGTGCGCCGCACAGGCCCACAGCCCAGCACCGCCAGGAGCCTGCCGGAGCCGCACAGGCTCGGGCCTCTGGGTCGGACCTGCCGAACCAGGCCCTGCCGAACCAGGCCCTGCACGGAAGGAAGCCCAGGTGGTTGAGGAGCACTGCTCTATGCTAGCGAAAGTTGCAGTGTTACCAGAAATGAGAAACACATCTTCCTGACGTAGGAGAAGGAAGTGTCACATCCTGGGACGCGCATGAGTCCCTGGGACGGGTGCCAAGGGAGGGCCCTTGGCCTCCTGAGGAAAGAATTCAAGAGTGAGCTGAAGCGGAGTGAAAGCGGATTTATTCAAAGGGATGCACAGCCAGAGACAGAGTGGGGACCGTCCCAGGGCGAGGGGCCCGGCCAGGGGCTGTCAGCGCCTGAGGTCTGGGGAATGTCGCACGCTAGTGAGCCTGAGGGGCATTCCTGCTGTTCTGGGGGAGGGGCTGGGCCGCTGCCCACATTTGGGTCCTTTGTGGTCATCCCTGGAACTGTCATGGTGCCTGTCCTGCGGGAGGGGAATGAGTTTCAGTATTAAAATGAAGGAACGATGCATCGATGACCAGATCACGCTTGGCGCCACCTTTATTTTAGCTGGTTCCTGCCAATTTGTGTCATAGCCTGCTTTTCTCAGTGACTGTGCCCCCCTCCTCATTTTTTGAACAGCTGTGCCCTCCCTTCCTGTCTCACTCCTGGAACCCTATCGCCCATATGTGGACATCTGGGTAAGTCTTTGAGCTCAGAGTCTGATGACAGAACACCTATTCTCAGTACGTCCGATGAAACCTGGTATTTTCTGTTCCGCTCCATTTCCTGCTGTCTGACTTTAAAATACCAGTCACAACCCGCCACACAGACCTCACGATCAAATCCTGGTAACCGTGGTTTTACAAGCTGCACTCTGAAATTTATTCTGGCAGCATGAATATCCGGGTTGCCTCCTGAAGAAAAAGTCCAGACAAAATAATTTTTATAATGTTGTTAAGTGCATCCATGGGGTGACAAAAAGCAGGCCATCCCTGAGCCGAGTGGGGACAAGGACAAGAGAGGTGGACAGAGCACTAGAGACGGTCTTCACCTTGAGGCCATCTGTGGTGAACTTGAACTTCAATATTCATGGCCTCTCAAAAGAAAGCAAAGCCCAGAACCTTCCTGAGGTGGGAACACTCCAAGGGCCCCCCGGGGAACACCTCTCAGAACATGGGGCAAATACAGACAACACCGCCACCAGTCCCCCGGGAGACAGCGTGGGGGAGTGCCGGGCCCCGCACTGGTGCCAGGAGAGGAAGTTCTCCTCTCAGGATTCTTAACCAAAAGCCACTCCGGCGTGGATTATCAACCCTCCTCATACTCACTGTGTGGTCCAAATAAAACGTCAGCCCAGCATCCAGTGGAGAGAGGTCCTAGAAGGCCTCACTCTCCAAATCCCGAAGGAACCAAACCCAGATCCGCGCCGGCAGCAGCCGTGTGCACCCGGGGCTAGGGGACGTTTCGCAGGGAGAGCTTCCAGGGCAGTGCACCGTTCGCTGTGAAAGAGATCACGGAGTGGACAAAGAAACAGGAGACAGTGAGCCAGCGATGGCAGAGACAGAGAATTAAAGGAAAACAAAGGAACCAGAAATGAATAAAAGACCCAAACCAGTAATATGTTCCCCAAAACAGAGAGAGACTAACGAAGGCGAACAGTGAAGAGCAGGTTTCCAATAAAGCAAACACGTCTGCTGCAAGTGAAGAATGTAATTGTGGAAACTGATAGTTCAGTGGATAGATTTAACACCTGATTAGGCAACATTGAAAAGGAGCAGGAATTAATAAGCTAGTAGTTACGTAAGAATACATGATACAGAACTGCATCGAGAAAGACCAAGAGGTGGAGACTGAGAAAAGGAGGTCAAAAGCATGAACACGGAGTGAGATCGGTCAACATGCACTTAACCGGAGTTCCAGAAAGGGGTGGAGGCAGACAAATGAAAGAGATGATAGTTTTCAAGGCAACGGCTGATAAATTTTTTAAATAAAAGACAGAAGGCAATTAAAGATATCGCTGATTCAAGAAGGCCAATTAATTCCAATCAGAATAAATCTGAACAAAATTTGTGCACAGAAACAACACAGTGAACTTACAGACCAGCAAAGAAAATGTCTAAAGGTAGCTGGGAGGACGGAGACTCCCTTGAAAGAACCTCATTTAGCCCAAGAGCTGACTCACCAGTCCCAGCAGTGAAGGCAGGGAGACAGCTGAAGTCGTCCACCGTGCGTCGAGACAAAACAGCGCAACTTAGACGTCTACACCTGGAGAGGACGCCTTTCAATAACAAGAGTGAAATAAAGGCTTTTCAGAAGCCAAACACAGATAGTTTGCACCAACAGACTCTTTCTAAAGAAGTTAAGTATACATTTCACATAGAAGGACAGCATCGCGGGAGGAAGGTCTGAAATTAAACAAGGGTGAAGCATAAAGAAATTGGAAAATATGAGATAAATGTAATTAACTACGAAAACTATAATAATCTTGTTATGTTATTTAAAAAAGGAATATTAAGTTTATAACAGTTACAGTAAATAAGTCAGAGAGGTGATTACAATATTCTGTGGTCTTTGTAATACATGGAGAAGGTTAAGAAGATTAACTAATGTTATGCGTGGATGAATTGAATGTAGGAATGGGTAATAGTCGTGGACTAATCGCTAAAATAATAGAAACATAATGTATGTTGTCAGAATTGTCAGGGAAAAATTTGAAAGAGGAAAACAAATCAATGCAGAATAAAACAAGAAAGGAGAGGAATAATGAACAAAGAAAGATTAGAAAAAGAACACAATATGAGAGTGATTATAAGTCCAGATACATTACTGATTAAAACAAATGCACTAGAATAAAAGCTCATTTAAAAGGCAAAGACAATCATATCAGCCCTGATAAGATCCAACTATATGGCAGTTGCAAGTAAAAGAAAATCATAAGGGCACAGAAGAACTGAAAGGTAAGTACCTGCGCAATTAGTCTAATTATATTAATATGAGAATCAAATACACCACAAGTCAAAGGCATTGTAAGAAATAAGGAGGGCTGCATACGCTAAAATGTTTAACTCCTCAAGAAGTCACGTTTGAAAATCTGTGTGCACCTCATCACGTGGCCTCGAAGTGTGTGAAGCGAAATAATTCACAGTCAAGGAAGCACCACTCTCAGTAGCTGACAGAACGAGCAGAAGGATAATCCGCGTCAAAATAAAAGATCTGAGTGACGCGATTAACAAGCTATACCCCAAAACTGAAGAAGATACGTTTTTCACATTATTTTGAAACACACCAAGGATATTAGTGAAAGTAACCACTCCCTCCAAAATCCCAAATTTGGCGAATGTACACACTCAAGGCGTCAGTGAGCCACAAGCAGGATAAATAAAAATGAAGCACCAATAAGACACATCAAAATCAAATAATTATAATCGAAGGACAAACAGAATCTTGAAAATAGAGAAAAATAATACATTTCTTTCATAGGAACAGATACATGAAAGACAGCTGACTCCTCATAAGGACCACCAGAGACCAGGAGACAATGGAAATGCATCTTTAAAGGGAAAACGTCAGCCCATGAATCTATATATAAAAAATAAATAAATAAACTTCACAAGTAAAGGTGAAGTGAAGATATTTTTACATGAATCAAAACTGAGAAAATTCATTGCAAGTAGGTTCTCACTACAAGACATGATGTAAATGATCAGCTCAGATCTATATAAAAGGAAAAAACTACCGGAAATGCCAGCTATGCGGGTAAACATAGAAGAACAAAAAGGGAATAAAGACGTGTACATGTATGCGTTTATACGTGTGCTGGGGGGTCTCTGAGACCCCTTGGGCTTGGCGATTCACTAGAAAGTCTCCCAGGACTCAGAAACACTGTGTGCTCATGGTGACACTTTATCACATCAAAAGGAGACAGATGAACATGAGTGTAGGAAGAGGTGGCTGGGCAGAGGCTAGGAGGCCGGGCGCGAGCTCCCAGGTGTCCCCGCAGTGGGTTGCCTGGACTGTGCTCGCCTACGTCTCCCGGCAAGGATGTGGGACACGCACAGAGCTGCCAACCAGGGAAACTCACCCAAGCCTTTGTGTCCGGGAGTCGTTACCGGGGGTCAGGCTCCTCGGCGTGAAACACCCACACGACTGACCCCAGCTACTCAGTCCCAGTCCCCCGGAGGTCACAGTGATGTGGTGTCGCCCAGGGCCGTAGGCACGCCAAAACAGGCATCCGCCTGAGTCACACTGTCAGCATAAACCATCAAGTCAAGCAGAGCCAGTGGGGCTTGCAACTTTAGATGCACAAAAATACTCATGTTAGGCAGGATATTCCAGCATTCAGAGGTGACCCCCACGGAGCTGGTCAAAATTTAGCCCCGAAGACAGTGCTTTCCTGGGAATGTGTGGGGCTTGAGCCACTCAGACCTGCTGAGTTACTATTTCCTGCATGGTATATTGATGTATAAAAGTATGTACATACAGTTTCTTTTCTTTCCTTAGTTTATTTAAAAGACATAGAATAGTTTAAATCCAAAAAAATGTGTATATGAGGTTTATAAGTCCTAAACCACGATAGCACAGAGGACTGTACATTACACAAGTCATACCATGTGAACTCTGAACAGACTGTGGTAAGTTAAAGACACAAATCCAGAGCAACCATTTCACATTATGCCAAACAGGTACAAAAATCACAAGAAAAGAATCAAAAAGGCCAGAACAAAGATCACACAGATAGAACAGGAGGAAGAAAAACTGAATTCACAGATGTCATGATTGTTATTAATACAGAAAAAAGTAGGGAATCAAAATATTTTACTAAAATTAATAAATGAATTTATCCAGAATACAAGGTCAATATACAAAAATAAATTATATTTCTATACACTAGCAGAAAACAAATTAAAGATAAACTCTTTCAAACAAGTCCTGTTTACAATAATGTCCAAAAACATGCAATTCTTGGAAACAGATTTAACAAAAGACGTGCAAAACTACACCGAAAACTACATAAGTTGATGAGAAATTAAATATCTAAACAAATGAAGAGAGTTTTGGGATTGGATGGCTAAATATTTTTAAGTTGTCAACCTTCCCTAAACTGACCTCTAGATTCAGTATAATCACAAATAGATTCTCAACACCATTTCTCAATATAAAAATCAAAACCTTGGTTCTAAATTCTATGGAAATTTAAGAATCTTGAAAAGTCAAACAACTTATATAACAGAACAATGCTGGGCCTCACACATGCTGGCTTTAGGGTTTACAGAGACGGGAAGTAAATAACGTACAAGGATAAGGGGGGACAAACAGGTGAGTAGAACAAACAGAACAGAGTCTGGGAATGGGCTGACAACTACAGGGTCAACTGACGTCTTCGGCAAAAGCATCAAAACAGGTCACTAGGGAAAGGAAACATCGCCAAGGAGCGGTGCTCACGTACCTGGGCATCCACACCGGACAAGAAAGAAAAAGGTCTGCATGGGAGTTGCTGCGAAGTCCTCAGTCCCGTCTTGCACAACAAGAAGAAGAGCTGAGCAAACTGAAAATCAACAATTCTTCTTAGACCCATCAGAGAACTGAGGTCCTAAACCTGGAGAGACAGACAGACAGACACAAAGAACCATGGCTTAACGGGAGCGCGAGCCCACGAGCCGAATGGGAACGACACGTGCCTTTCGTGGACTCGTTAGTAGATGGGACACAGTGGAGGGAGAAATCAGTGAGACTGAAGAGACGGCAATAGAAATGTCCCAAACTGAAAGGTAAAGGGGAAAAACAGAATACCCAAGAACTGTGAGGCGATCGTGAAAGACACAGCACAGGTTTAACGGGAGCACCACAAGAAGAGAGAACGGTAAAAGTAGTTGTTTGAAACAAAGACTGAAAATTTTCCCAAATTAGTGACACACACCAAATCACAGACCCAGGAAACTCAGAGACTCCCAAGCAGGGTAAATACCAGGAAATCTGTACCAAACAGCAAAAGCTCAAAGACAAGGAGGAAACCCTGAAGCCGATTTGCAGGGGGTGGGGGAGGGCGGGTAAGGAAAAGACTTACGTCAGACGGCTCTTCAGAGATGCTGCCAATGAAAAGCGAGTGAACCAAAATGTTTTAAATGTTGGGGGGAGAAAAGAATTCTGTATCCAGTAAAATCATCTTGCAAAAATAGAGAAATAGACTTTACCAGACAAACAAAACTTGAGTGAATTAATTATGAGTAGACCTGCCTTGCAAGAAAAGGTTTTAAAAATTCTTCAGAGAAAAGAAAAATCATATAGGTCAGAAACTTGGATCTACATAAAGAACCTTAAAGAAGGAATAAACGAAGGTAAAATGAACTGACTGCTTTTTCTAATGTTAATTGATGCAGCAGATAATAATTTGTTCGATAATAACGGCAACAACGTGGTCAGCGATCGTAGCTTAAGCACGAGGGAAAAGAGCGAGCACCCCAGGCCCAGAGGGGGAGCCGGCGGCGCCGTGACGAGGACGCGCGCTGTCTGTGAGTGACCTCGTGCTGCTCCGCAGGTGGACTTGAGTTATCTGTAAACTCTAAAAAGAATTTTAAGTGTGATTGATATGCTGAGAGAAGAGAAAATGGAATCCTGTAAAATGCTCAATTAAAGTCAGAGAAGGCAGGAAAAAAGAGTGGAAAGCAAGAAAAAGAAGCAAAGAAGAAGGGCAGCTAGAGAAACAGGGACAAGTGTGGCAGATGTTAATCCAAATATGTTAACAGTGACTTTAAACACCAACCATCTAAATGCATCAATTATGAAACAGACTATCGGAGTGTGTTAAAAAAAAAAAAAAAAGAAGGAGGGGGAAAGTGAGACCCAGCTGTATGTTGTCCACAAGAAACTCACTTCCTCCAGAAACACACGGTGGATTAAAAGTAAAGGAGTAGAGAAAGGCCACGCTGGCATGAATGAGAAGAGAACTGGAGCAGGTGTATTAATTCCAGGCAGAGCAAACTTGACAGCAAGAAAAAAATCGTGGGAGACAACGAGGGACATTGCATAACGGTAAAGGGGTCGGTTCTCCTGGAAGTCTTAACAGCCCGTAACAGGGACGCACCTGGCAACGCAGCCTCCAAACGCACGAGGCGAGATCTGGGAGAACCGCAGAGACAGACGGGGAAAACGCGTTCATCCCTACCTCACACCACACGCAGAAATTAGCTTGAGGTGGATCATGGACTCAGACAGAAAAACAAAATCATAAAGCCTTAAGACAAGACGCAGGAGAACCCCACAACGACTTGAGGGTAAGCAGAGGTTTCCTGCAAAGGTCGTAGGAGGCAATGACCGCAAGAGAGAGCACTGACAAAGGGGCATCCTTGGAAGCATGAGCTTCTGCTCATCGAAGACCTCTGCTGCAAGCAGACGATGGGAGAAATATTTGTGAGATGTATATCTGACAAAGGATGTGTGTCTGAATGGGGCAAGGAACACCTACCTCTCAGTTATAAAAAGAACAAATAACCCAATGAAAAACGGACAGAGGGCTTCCAAAGTCTCCACCCAGGAAGCCATGCAAATGGGTGCTGGACATCTGAGAAAGTGCTTCAGACCAATATTCATCAAGAAGACGCGAATTAAAACCCCAGTGGCCTGCCGTCGCACAAGCTCCAGAAGAGTTCAGCACAAGGGGACCGGCCCTGTCGAGCACTGACAAGCATCTGGGGCGAGGAGAGCTCTCCTCCATCACTGATCGGAATGCGAAGCACCAGGCCTGCTTTGGAAAACGGCTGAGACGTGTCTTACACAGTTAAGTGTGCAAGTGTTGAGCCAGCAGTCCCACTGCTAGGCATACACCCAAGGGTGAGGAACAAGTGTTGCAAAAAGACTTGCCCCCGAGTGCTCAGAGCCGCTTTGTTTACAATACGTAATTGTCTGTCCGAGGCAACTGTCCATCAGCAGCAGAACAGATATGAATTTAAATCTCACAGTATGAAGTGTTGGCAGGATGCGGAGCAACTGGAAATATTTATACACCATCGAGCAATCACTTTGGAAAATAACTTGTCAAATAGAGTGAGCTTGAGCGTGATTTATGTTCAGGCAATGCCACGTCTTGGTTTGAGATCTAGCACGTTTCCTGCCTGGAGAGATGTGCAAGGAAGTTCACAGGCGTCTCGTCCAGGAAAGCACAAAACTAGAACACTGGCAAGAACCCAGATGTCCAGCAATTACAGAATAAGTAAGTGAGATACGTTTATGTATTCACGCGAAGGAACACGCTCTGTCAGTGAGCGTGAGCGCATTTCAGCGACAGGCGGCAGCAGCCATATTCCATCAGGAGCACAACCACCTTAAGAACGTAGCCAGTCTTAGACATGGTTCCACTTAATACGGTGTGATTGTCTTACACAATCCAAAACCATGCAGAAATAGAACTGTATGTGCAAACTTGTACTAAAGATAAAGACAAGTGGAGGGGAAACACAGCTCTCGGGACACTTTTGTTGCGGCTGAGGTGGGACGGGGCAGGGTGCACGGGGCTTCCACGGCAGCGCTGGCCTCCGACACTAGGTGAGGAGGTGACACAAGGTGCTCACTGCGGTGTTGTTCTAGACCCCATGAGATTTAAAGACTCTGCCCCACGCCATTGTCCTTCTCGGCAGAGCGAGTGCCTCTACTTTCCACGCTGTTGGCATCCGTGCAAACATTCACATTCAAATCACCACTCATCCCCCCTTACCTGCAAGCTCATCGGAGTTTAAAAAGAGAAGGAAAGTGTCAAGTTGCAGCGTGTGATCTCCACACGGCCTTGGAGTAAAACATCCCTCGTTTCTGATTTGCATGGAGGCAGATGCTGCCCTTCCTCCTTCGAAGGCGCTCAGCCCACACCCCCCACCGCCCGACCTCAGAGCCCCCGGCGCCTGCTGGCGGCAGAGGCGAGCGGGCAGCCCTGGCGGGCACGCACCTGCGGGGAGGGGTCGCACCCGGCGCAGGTGTGCCGAGGCGGCGCAGGCACCGGGGCCGAGGGAGCGCCTCCGCCCACCGTCTGCCGACGCGCAGAGAGGCTAGTCCGACCCTTCGGACCCCTCGGGCGCAGTCTTCACCTGTCCACGGTCCCGATTCCTCGTGTCTTTTCAGACTCAGCCAACCCTCTCATCTGCTTCTGAGTTAGGACCCCTCCTCTGAGGCCCTGCCAGGCCTCCGCCCACGGTCCCCACAGTGTCACCGCATCCCCCGGCAGGACTGTCAAGGAGAACACTTATGCTTTTTTCAACGTTTCTGGCGAGGTCAAGGAGAAATTCTCAACCGTGTGACTTTGCTAATATCCCTCGAAGTGACACGCTGGTGTCCTAGGCCCTGGTGCCTAGAGTGCAACTGTTTGGAAACAGGGTCCTTGCCGATGTGACCAGGTGACGATGATGTCATGAGTGCAGGCCCTTAATCTAATGTGAAAAGGGGAATTCGGACACACAGAGGGCCACGGGATGACGAGGGCCCAGCCCAGGACGCCTGGGGCCCCAAGAGCTGGAAGAGGCAGGAAGGCCTGTCCCCGGGCCCTGGAGGGGGCAGGGCCTGCGACACCGTGATCCGGGGCTCCCGGCCTGCGGCGCGTGGGGGGACCGGCCCCCAATGCTGAAGCTGCATTGTGTCAGTGTGTCAGGCAGCCCCAGGAAGCTGTCGGAATCCCTTTTGGCGAGGGCTGGGGGTGCCAAGCGCAGCACACAGCCACCCGCAGTGTCACCCGGGTGTCATCGAAGGCCCTGTGTCCCCTGCTCGTGCCTTCACGGGGGACCCTCCTCAGGGCAGGGCCACTAGGTCTCCACTTAGAAGGAAACTTAAACTTTCTCCTCGTTTACATGAATGTGTCTATGGCTTTAAAAGGAAGTCAGTCCCAGGCAAGCAGCATCAGCCAGGAGGGCGGCCAGCACAGCCACCGCCCACGGGAGGAGGGGCCTCCCGCGCCCTGGACACTGACGCATGTGGCGGCCAGCTCCAGCAGGAGGGCAGGTGGCCGCGAGGACCACACCCCTCCCTGGGAACAAAGACACCCCAAGCGCATGTCCCGTCCCGTCCGGAGCTCCAAAGCTGCCTGGGGAGGGCCCCCGGGGGGTGAGGCCACTGCAGCCTGGGAGGGGAGGTCAAGGCGCAGAAGGTCACTTGTCCAGGTTTCACTCACCGCCCCCCAAGGTCTGATTATGTGGACTTGACCTGAACTTGGAGGGAAGACACCCAGTGTGCTCACAACCAAAAGTGGACAGAGACAGAGACAGAGACAGGGAGACAGGGAGAGGCACAGAGACACAGAGACAGGGAGACAGGGAGCAGGGGTCTCTCCCCATGCCCTGACGGGCAGCACGTGCTGGACCCCCTCTGAGGCGCTGGCCCAGGGCGTGCTCTGCCTGGGGGACCCTGGAGGGCGCGGTCCCTGAGACTTTGCAGGAAGGAGAGGCACCACCCCCAGGACCCCGACGCTGGGGAGAGCAGGACCTCACGCCCCCACCAGGCCTGCAGCCTTCAGAGCCTGCGACTACACCCGCCAGGTACAGGAGCCCCAGCGTCCTCCCCACGGGGACAGCTCCCCAGGGCTCCAGGCCCCCAGGGCCTGGTTCCTTTGCTCCTCGGGGACTTGCCTGGGTGACAGCATGGAAGAGAAGGCACAGGCCTGGCCCGCAGGCAGCACCCCCCACCCAGCATACCCCAGGCTCTGCCTGCCTACATCCCCACAGCAGGTCTCCAGGTGGCCCTGGGAGTCTCGGCTCCCACCTCCGACCACCGTGAATTCAGGGCCTGACCCCAGGTCCCGAGCGCTCACCCTGTCTTCAGGAAGAAGGGCCCGAGCTGGGTCCAGGCTCCAGGCCTCTCTGTCCAGCCTGGCCGTCCAGCTCCCTGTGTCAGGATGGAGGTGGGTGAGGGGCTCTGAGCCCCCCGACAGGTGCTGCATCCACACATCCAGGCCTCTCCTGTCTCTTTGGCCAGCCTTCCCCTGTGAGTCCATGGGAGGCTCCTGGGCCCATCAAGGCAGGACAAGTGTGGGGGTGAGGGGGACAGGCCACCCCAGGGAGAAGGGGAAGGGCCTGCGCCCGCAGTAGGACAGTGTCAGACGTGTGCGGTGGCCGGTGTGGGCTGGCACGGTGGTCACCACCCCACCCCTCTGCTTCTCCAGCTGGGCTGCCTGGGGGCTGCCTGGGTGCTGCCAGGGACAGGGAGGGTCACCCTGGGGGGCACGCGGGCCCTGGGGGAGATGGCAGGAGGGAGCCCAGCATGCGGGGTGGGCGTGTCCAACACCAACGCCCCCCACCACCCAGCCCAGTGTGTTCCCGGCCGTGCCTGCCTGTGACCGGGGGTCCGGGACTCCTGTAGTGTCTGCTCACTCGGGGTCCGGCTCCTGGAGCCTTTCCCACCCAGCAGAGGAGGGACGGGGTCAGGGTACGTGCACAGTGGTTCTGAGCTGGGGCCCAAGGCAGCCTTTCCCCACAGGCACCTGGGAAAAAGTCCTGAACCCGCCTGGCAGGGACAGTGGGCCACTGGGGACGAGGTTTCGTCACCTCAGGACCCCACTGTCCCCTCAGCTGAGTGCGGCAGAGGCTCCGTCACCACCAAAATCACACTGTCCCCAAGAAAGGAGGGACAGCTGGGGCCCCTGGTGGGACTGCAGCACCCGGGATCCTCTCTGGTCTCTGCACTTTTTCTTTTAAGGATTCAGTCTTTTTCTCCCATCAGAAGCCATCCAACTCTAGAGAGGTGGGCCCTGCAGAAACTGTTAGCAGGGCTGCGATCCCACCCAGGGTGGGTGCCCCAGGGCCCTGAGCTCCCAGCCTACCGGGGTTCATCTGGGGCACAGCGCCTGCCCACGGCGCCCTGAGTGCGGAGCCTCCCCTCTGGCTCCTGGGCCCTCGGGCAGGGGGGATGTGTGTTGGGGGCGGGAATACTCTGGACGGGCAGCATCCTTCTTCTGGGGACACCGTCTCCCTCTCCAGCCTGTCCTGCCCGTGGGGCCATGGGCCCCTCTCTGGGCTCCGGGACAGAGGAGTGGGTGGGGGCATCGCCCGGCCAACAGGAAGCCCACGTGCGACGTGACGCCGCAGGGACAGGGGAGACCGGGACCGGCTCCCAGACCAGCTCTGTCTTGGCTGGACGAGGGGGCCCCCCAGGACAGCCCGGAGCCCCGTCTCCTATGGCAGCCGGACCCGGTCTGATTTTCATTCTTTAAGGCTCCTCTCGGCTGAGCTCAGTTAATTACAAAACTAGTTCGCACTCCGTTACTTTCATTTGCCTCCGCCTCCCGGTGCAGGGCAATTAGGCCCCGGCATTCAGGCACAGCGGAGCGTGACCGGAGCCCCCGCCCGCCCAGGCAAGGGGCGACGGCGGGCTGCGGGCGGGTGACGCGCTCCCCCCGGGCCGGGCGCCAGCGGCCCCGCCACGGTCACGCAGGGAAGAGTCCCCACAGATTAATCAGCAATTAAACCTTTATTTATAAAAGCGGTCCGGGGATGCACAGCTTGTTAAAATGCAGACTATTGTTTCCAGCCCACATTTAAATAAGACATGAGCAGGAATCCCAGAGACTGACAGCGCGCCAGCCAGAACAGCAAAAAAACAACTTGCTGAATATTAATGAACTGAAAATGTCATTTCTGGTCCAATTACTAGAAGTAATTAGGTTTTTTTTAATTATGGAGGAAGTGGAATTTTAATAAGGTCAATTTTACAATTACAGTTTAAAAAATACTAATTGTGTTGTCACCACACCTTATATAATAAATGACATACACTGGCCAACATCTGTTGATTTTAATGTAAATAAAGCGAAAGTGTCATTGTGCTGTGTTCTTCGAGGAGGGACAATAAAATGAGAGCGAAACGGTGGGCGACACGGGATGAGGGCTGCCCCCGGGGGCCCTGCGGCCGCGCAGGAAGGGATCGCGTGGCACCTGGTCTGGCGTGCCATGAACAGGGGGCGTCACAGGTCCCACTCAAATTCAGGCCTCCATCTGAGCTGCCCTGCAGGAGGCAGCGGGGCCCTGGGGGGGCCCCAGCTGGTTTCCCAGCCGTCACCAAAGCTCCGCCTGGCTCCCTCCGCCCAAGCCCGCAGGCTACAGGCAGTGCCCGCCTCTGGCTGGGCTTGAATCCAGTCCGACCCCTGGAGTCCAGGTCCCGGTCCAAGTGGACCCCTAGACCCTGCCCTGAACTCCTGGGCCCAAACGTGGGGACACATCACATGGGGGCTGCCCCCAGCGCACGCCCTGACAGACAACAGGCATGAAGGAGCTGCTCGCAGCCACGTGCTGGCCTAACCACGTCTCCAGTGCTTCATCCACCCTCAAACTAGCCTCGAGGCATCCACCGTTTCTGCCTCCACTTTGGACACCAGAGGAGCCGGGATCCCAGGACAAGGGCCAGTGGGAGGCAAAGCCAGGCCACGATCCCTTTTTCTATTAATTTGTTTGCTTGCTTGTTTTTAATTGACCTGCAGTACCTTGTCAGTTCCTGTTATCCAGCATGGTGACTTGTTATTTCCACACATTTCACAATCATCACCACGAGAAGGCTGGTTACACCCGTCTCCGCACAGAGACATCACGTGGTTATTGGCTTACTCGCAGCATACATTCCATCCCCGACTCATTCATTCTGTGCCTGGAAGTTTGTACCTTCTAATCTCAGCCACCTGTTTGTCCTCTGTATCTGTAACTCTTGCTTTGTTACGCTTGCTCATTTGTTTTGTTTTGGTTTTTTGGATTCCACATATAAGTGAAATCATACAGTGTTTGTCTTTCTCTGTCTGACTTGCTTCACTAGCATAACACCCTCCAGGTCCATCCATGTTGTCACAAATGGCAAGATTTTGTTCTTCTTTGTGGCTGAGTAGTATTCCATTGTGTACACATACCACATCTTTTCCATTCACCCATGGATGGATATTTAGTTGCTAAATTCTTGAAAGGAGGAGCTGTGAAAAATTTATGGGTTTTGTTTCTTTAATCTCCTACAGAAAGTCAGGGCTCCCAGGACAGGAAACCCAGAGGTCAGGTGGCTGAGTCAGCAGGCCAAGGGTGCCCACGAGGCCCCTTCCTCTCCCTGCGCAGCACCCTCCTCCTGGATCTCCCCCCAGCCCAGCAGGAAGGCATCCACAGCTGCTCCAGACACCACATGCAAAGCAGCAGCTCCCAGAGATGCAGGAGGGACGTCTCTTTTCGGAGCCCCATCCTGGGGGGTGGGAGAGGCCCCGAGTCCCTCACACCTCTCTCTCCCCCACCTGCTGGCCACAGGGACAGAGCTCCCAGACCCACAGGCCCATCACGGCTGGCCTCCTGGGCGAGGCCAGGTCATCAGGAGGGAGGGTCGGGGTGGACACCCAGCTGGAGGACAGACACTCCCCTGGAAGGTTCTGCCTAACCCCTCACAATGGAAGTCCCGGCGTGCTCCGGCGTCCTGCCCACCCAGCCGAGGACAAGGCCTGCAGGGCAATTAGAGCCTGATGGACCTCACGGCCCACCCACCACAAGCACCACGCAGGTCCGAGGGCGGAAAGCTTTAGTGTCCTACAGAGATCCCCAGCTGGCGTCGAGAGTTGTAAACCTCGGTTTAATCTGACGGCCCCACCATCTCCGGCTCCATGGTGGCCCCGGGCCCCCGCCGGCCTCCTGTGTCATGTGACTGACATGGAGTTATCAGCACCAAGACTCTGGAAGTTAGGGCTCAGCCACTGCGCAGTGACCCTTCTGGGGGCACGAGAGTGAATAATGTGCCCGGTGAGGTTATTCTGAGATCCTGGGGATAATAAACCTCGGGGTGTGCTGTGCCAGTTTCCACCAGCATCACCACGGATCCTGATAACAGAGACCTGGGAACACATCCACGCAGAAGCCGGCCCGAGGATGCCCACAGCAGCCCAGAGGAGGGACCACCCTAGCGCCCATCAGCGGATGAACGTGGTCCATCCACACCCGGGGACAGTTACTCAGGAACATTCCCAAGGAGGGAAGTTCTGGCTCACACCACCGCGTGGATGGACCTTGAGAAAGTGGTGCTCAGTGAAGGAAGCCAGGCACGAAAGGCCATGAAGTGTGCCCCGTCTCTGACCGCACACCAGTCCAGGACACGTCCTGAGCTTACACTTCAAAGCCCCTTCATGCTCCAGACTCCAGCTTCCTTCTTAACTTGCCCCCTCAAAAGCTGGAAGGGCGTGTCCACCGTAAGGCGGCTGAAGCCTCCCACCCACAGCCCCCCACCATGCAAGCCCCCACCCCATGGTGCAGGCTGCACCTCCCAGTCCCCTTCTCCCTCCCCATCCCCACAATGACGCCTTCCTGCCCTTCCACAAGCCTCTCTCTCTGCTGGGAACTCTGTCCCAGTCTTCACACAAGTGCGAGCTTCTCACTCACACATCTCCTCAGAGGTGCCCTCCTGACGTCTTGGCTAAAGCAGCCCCCACCTCAGTCACACGCTGCTTTATTATGGCGTGTGTAGCAGTCAGCTCCCACTGTGTAACAAGCCACCTGAGACAGCAGCTGACAACCACCACTCACAGCCACCTGCTGACAGTTGAGGGGTTCTGTGGGAGGCTCTGCCCCCGCTGGGGTCCCGCAGGGACCACGGGGCTGACACAGCTCTGGTCCCCATCCTCCCGCAGGTCGTCCCCGAGCACACAGCAGAGAGAGCACAAGTGAGCTAGGCCTCCGGGCATGCGCCACCCTCCCTCCGCACTCTGTCAGCCAAGCAAAGCCTGCCCACACCCCGGCTTGCCCGGATGCCGACCCCCCTCCCCACAGCCGCTCCTCTGGCCCCATATGCTCCTGGGGGCAAACAAAGGCAGAGGCCGGTTGACGCTCCTACACACTCGGGAACGGGGTCTCAAGCAGGCTATCCCTCATGGCCCCCAGAAGGCACTTACCCTGCTGACACCGAGACCTCATACTATAAGAGCATGAAATTCTCTTGTCCAAGCCTCCCGGTCTGTGGTGCTTCACTGTGGCCGCCCCAGGAAGCGGACACCGGCACATCACGGCTGTCACGATGGGCACCCAACGCTGACTGGGGCCCGGCCCCCTTCGGGTCCCCCATGAGCCACATTACAGCAGAGTCATCAAGCCAGCGCGTCCTTCCGCAGAGCAGACGGCCCTGGCCTGGCTGCGGGTGCAGCACCCCAGACCAGGCCGCTCACGGGGACACTGAGCAGGCACCCTCAGGTCACGGCCCGGAGCCCACCAGGGACACACGCAGTCGTTCTGCTGTGCGTCCCTCTCCGGCACGGCCGACTGTCCAGCCTGTGAGAAGACTGAGCGCGATCGTCTCCCTGGAAAATTGCCGACGACCCCCCCCCTCCTCCCGCCCGGGCTGCGCCCTGCCCCCCGCGGCTGCCCGCCTGCCCTCCCTGCCTCCAGCCAATCAGCCGAATTCCCAGCGTTGAAGTCTTTCTTGCCTGTGTGCTGGCTCGAACCTCCAGCGGGCAAGAAGCGGGAAATGCAGAAATCCTGGCTTTCTCCGCAGCCGTAGAGGGAACACGCCCAGGGCTTCATGTTAACGAAGGTGTTGGCTGCAGGCTTCTCACTAGGCGCCTTTGCTGGGTTTAGAAAACGCTGTGCCGTGCCAGCTCTGAGAGCTTTTGTCATGAACAGGGGTCGACTGTGTCAAGTCCTTTTTCCTACGTATATTGAGGCCGTCACTTTTTTCGCCTTTATTTTGTTAATGTGCTGCGTGACCCTGACCGCGGACGTGACGCAAGCTCACCTTCCTGAGATAAACACGTGGCCGCAGCGTGAGGCTCCGCGTCTCGCTGGAGGGGGGTCTGAGTGGTCGCTGTTGGTGAAGTGCTTCTGCATCTGCGTTTGCAAGCGATGCCGGCCTCCGAGTCACCGCCGCTGCATGCGACTGCCTCGCTTCCTGCCGGCGCGACCGGCTCACAGAGTGAGCTGACGCTCGCTCTCCTTCTCCTGTTTTCCGACGTTGTTTGCTGCTCACATGGTCGACAGAGTTCTCCAGCAAAGCCGTCTGGGGCCGGATTCTTCTCTGTAGGTAGATTTGGGCTTTTGTTTGGTTTTCACCGGTTCTGTTTCTGTGGCTGACGTGGGGCTACTTAGGTTTTCTATGTCCGTCCTGCGAGACGGTCAGCTCCGGGAGAGCAGGGCCGGCCAGAGCGAGGGCAGCGCCCAGCGACCCGGGCCTCGGAGCCGCGAGGGGTGCGGGGGCGGGGCGGCGGGAGCAACGCGGGTGTCGGGGCGGAAGTGCCTCTCCACGGACTTTGAAATGTCTTAACTTAGATAACTCCAGATTTGGAGACGAAAAAAATTGCAGTTACTGAAAATACCTCTCGTGCTGTTAATTCTTCATTTACAGCTTAGACCCAGGGGCACGCGCTGAAAGGCTGCAGCGTTGTTAGCTCCGGGGCTGGTGCCTGATCCAGGATAGTTGAGCCTGGAGCAGAAATTATATTACCACGTGATAGTCTTTAAAAATAGTGTTTCTCGTAGACAACTTGACAGGAGCTACAAAATCTGTCCAAGCGTAATTGTGCTCCCCGAGAGGAGGGCGCTTCGAAGTCAGGAAGCAGCCCTTTCCTGTGTCACCATTTTCTTTTCTCTTTAAATGAAGGTTTACGTGTCTCATAAAGCCAGTTCCCACGCACGAGTTCACACTTTCAGCTGCAGAGGACGGACTGTAGACGTCAGGACCCAGGCACCAGGGGCCGGTCACCGCTGGGTCCGTGCGAGGTGGTCCTACCCAGCGTCAAGCACTCGCCTGCTGGGGCGTCCAGTGTGCTGTCACTGCGCTTCTGGGCTCAGGAAAGCCGGCCGTCTCGGGGATGGCGTGTCAGGGTGAGGAGGTGAGCTGCTGAGAGGTGTGCCTGGACGGAGGCGTCCTGCATCTGCACCTCAGGCTCATTGTGAAACCCAGAATCAGGGCAGAGATGGCG
The DNA here is from genome assembly GCF_009834535.1 of Camelus ferus. Taxonomy (NCBI): domain Eukaryota; kingdom Metazoa; phylum Chordata; class Mammalia; order Artiodactyla; family Camelidae; genus Camelus; species Camelus ferus. The sequence goes on from NC_045707.1 coordinate 11,916,638, forward strand.
GCACATCTGATGAGCAGCAAAGGGCCACACACACACACACACACACACTCCTTACCTGTCACGATAGCCATGGTAACTTTTTAAATTTTTACTGAGGTACAGTCAGTTACAATGTGTCAATCTCTAGTGTACAGCATCATGTCCCAGTCATGCGTATACATACATACGTTTCATTTTCATATTCTTTTTTATTAAAGATTATTACAAGATATTGAATATGGTTCCCCGTGCCATTCAGAAGAAATTTGGTTTTATCTATTTTTATATATAGTGGTTAACATTTGCAAATCTCAGACTCCTAAATTTCTCCCTCCCCACCCCCTTTCCCCCAGTAACCATAAGATTGTTTACTATGTCTGCAAGTTTTTTCCTGTTTTTTAGATGAGTTCATTAGTGTCCTCTTTTCTTTTCTTCTTTTCTTGTTTTAGATTCCACATATGAGTGATATTATATGATATTTTTCTTTCTCTTTCTGGGTTACTTCACTTAGTATGACAAATGGCATGATTTTATTCTCTTTTATGGCTGAGTAGTATTCCATTGTTTAAATATACCACAATGTCCTCATTCACTCATCTGTCGATGGACATTTAGTTTCCTTCCATGTCTTGGCTACTGTAAATAGTGCTGCTACAAACATTGGGATGCATGTATCTTTTGAATTAGAGTTCCTTCTGGATATATGCCCAGGAGTGGGATTGCTGGGTCATAGGGTAAGTCTATTTTCAGTTTTTTGAGGAATCTCCATACTGTTTTCCAAAACATCTGCACCAACCTGCATTCCCACCAGCAGTGAAGGAGGGTTTCCTTTTCACCACAGCCTCTCCAGCATTTATCATTCATGGACTTTTGAATGATGGCCATTCTGACTAGTGGGAGGTGATACCTCATTGCAGTTTTGATTTGCATTTCTCTGATAATTTTTGATATTGAGCATTTTTTCATGTGCCTATTGGCCATCTGTATGTCTTCACTGAAGAATTGCTTGTTTAGGTCTTCTGCCCATTTTTGGATTGGGTTTTTTTGGTTTTTAAGTTGTATGAGCTGTTTATATATTATGGAGACTAAGCCCTTGTCAGTCTCATCTTTGCAAATATTTTCTCCCATTCCATAGGTTGTCTTTTTGTTTTGCTTATGGCTTCCTTTGCTGCGCAGAAGCTCTTAAGTTTAATTAGGTCCCATTTACTTATTTTTGCTTTTATTTCTGTGGCCTGGGTAGAGTTCCCTAGGAGAGCATTGCTAAGATTTATGTCAGAGAATTTTTTGCTTATGTTTTCATCTAGGAGGTTTACAGTGTCTTGTCTTGTGTGTAAGTCTTTAAGTCATTTTGAGTTTATTTTTGCATAGGGTGTGAGGGAGTGTTCTAACATCTTTGATTTACATGCTTCTGTCTAGTTTTTCCAACACCACCTGCTGAAGACGCTGTCTTTGCTCCATTGTATGTTCTTGCCTCCTTTGTCAAAGATTAATTGATCGTAGGCTGTGGGCTCATTTCTGGGCTGTCTGTCCTGTTCCATGATCCATGTGTCTGCTTCTGTGCCAGCGCCATGCTGTCTTGGTTACTGTAGCTCTGTAGTGTTGTCTGAAGTCTGGGAGGGTCATTCCTCCTTGTCATGATGACTTGAACAACTGTAAGCCCGGGGTATTTGGTCCTTTAGGGATTCTGAATGTGCCAGAAACATACTGGAACCCAGAACCCTGTTTTCTCCTGAAGAGATGGTGGTTTGCTCTGTGTGGTTGAGACCCCACAGCTGGAGGTTAATGGTGAGCGCCTGGAGCAGATGGAACACCAGCCCCCCTACAGCATCCTCTCCTGAGCCCAGATGGACAGGTGTGTCCCCTGACACAGCAAGGGGGGCTTTGCAGCAGGGATTAGGGCAACGATATGGGATGGGAGCCCACCCTGGATTACCAGGGGGCCCAGTGTCATCCCAGGAGTTCTCTGTATAGGGGCAGGGGGTCAGCATCAGATAACACATGACGAGGGAGCAGAGGATGGAGTGACAGCTTCGAGGAGCCCCTGACCAAGGCACAGGGCAGCCCTGGGAGCTGGGAGACTGAGGAGCCGGTACACGCGTGGCCCCTCCCGCCAGCCCCAGCGCTCCTCTCCCTGCACAGGTCATCCTCTGGACATCCAGCGACACAGCACCCTGTCCTGGGGGCAGGACAGAGTGACCCTCCCCTGTGGAAGTAACAAGAAGAGCTATGTCCCTGCAGGGGCTTTGGTGGGGCTGAGCGGAGCAGAGGAGGGTCCAGGGGGCTTCAGAGGGAAAAGCCACAGCCGAGCTGGTCTGGCCGCTGTGACCTCCGCAGGGAGTGGGCTGGGGGGCCAACCCACCGGCCTCGGAAACCCCAGTAAGGAGGAGTCACGACATCAGAACCACATCTTCAAAAATAAGGGGCCAAGGGCATTAAATCCTGGAGGACGGCTGGCACTCTGCTGGGTCCAGCCCACCCCCAGCGGCGGCAGCTTCCAGGTGATGAGCTGGTGGCCAGGTAGGGTTTCCCAGGGGGAGGGGCCCCCTCCTCCCCTCTCCACACTGTCCGCCTCTGCCCAGCCTGCTGCCCTCTCACCTGCCCCTCCCCCTCACCTGCCCCTCCCCCTCACCTGCCCCCCTCGCCTCCCCTCTGCCCCCCTCACCCGCCCACCTCCCCAGAAGTGCCCCATCTGAGCTGAGGTGAGCCCTGAGGAACTGACTATTTCACAAGCAACCCTGCCCCTCCCCTAGGGCTGGCTGGGACGCTGGCTCCCACTAAGTGCATAATTAGCCATAACATCTTTGCAGTTCATCTCGTAATTACAAAGATAATGACCGTTTAAAACACATTATTTGAAATTGTTAACCCTTTCCAACAGACGAGCTGAGCGGCTGAGTGCATCATCCTCACAGGTCTGAAGGGCTTTGTTCCAGCCGCTGTCACAAAGGGAGGGGCTCCCATGAAAGAGACCTCAGAGCAGCCTGAGGGCCAGCGCGACTCCCTGAGCCCCTCCCCTGCTCAACCTCCTCTCCTCTAGGAGGTGGGGACTCCAGCAAGAGAGCGGGGCTGTGGCAGAAACAGGAAAGAACTTTGAAAGGCAGACTGCGTTACCGTTACCGTGGAGGGGCCCTGCGTCATGGGCAGGTGGCCCTGCGGTTGTGCTGGTGCACAAGTTCAACCCAGGTTCCCACAAGCGCAGCCTGGACAGAGCACGGGGCAGAGGCTGAGCAGGGAGTGAAATGAAATGCATTCTATTTTTCTATTAAAATGAATGAAAATCTGTCTTTTTATTTCACAGTTTTTTAATTGGTAGCAACTTCAAGGATGAATTAATAGTGGATAAAGGTACGAATAGTTGCTCACAACCGGACACACCTGCCTGAGTTTACCCGGGATTGCATTTACCCAGGGGTCGTGTTCCGGGAGGCCAGTGCCAGGACAGTGTCGCCGAGGGGAGCCACGAGCCTGGGTCTGGAGGACTGTGACTCCAGAGCGGAGGAGGGAGGTCCACAGCCCCCAAGAACCCGGCTTCCACCCTGACCCACGGCTCTCACAAGTGCACTCAGACCGTCCACCCAGAAAGCCCGGCCTGGAGACGACTGCCTTGGCTCACCCAGTCCTCCCAGGGCCTGTCCATCTGCTGTGCAGCCCAGCCTCAGAGGAGGGGCTCTGGGAGTCTGAGAACCCACGAAGAGCACGCAGATCCCCTGGGGGCACCCCATCTCCCCCAGGACACCCATGTGTCCTGGGACACCCCTTCTCCCAGGACACCCCATGTATCCTGGGACACCCCATCTCCCCTGTATGAGTTGAGGAAGAGGGACGTGGGCCGACTGCTGGGAATCTGCCAACGAATGGTTCTGAGACCAGAGGGAGAAACGGGGCTGCAGTGAGTGAGCAGGAGAAAGTCTTCGACTCAGGGAAGCCAAAGGGAGCAAGGAGGCGGCTGGCTGCCAGGTAGGAAGCTTCCGAGAGGTGGGAGGCAGTGCCCAGATGGGGCTGTCGCAGCAGCCGGGAGGGCACTCCAGTGCCTAATGGGGCAATCATGTCAAAAAGGTGACTTTAGAAAGTGTGCTCTTGGTTTCGGAACACGAGGAAAGCCAGCAGGTTGTTCTGACCTCCTGCCTTTTTCAGATGTGAGGGGGACACACAAAATGTGAAAGATATTTTGTAAAATAACAACTGTACAGACGGACCCCTGCGTGGCCCGTACGCCCCAGCAGAGCCTGCAGGATGGAGGTTCCGGCCGAGAACTCCAGGACCGCGGACAGCTCCCCCTCCGCACTCTAGCCTGGACGGGGTGCCGGGAGCTGGGGGTCAGCAGATCCGGACGTGGCCCCGGAAACGCACCCTTCGGCCCCAGGGAAGCTGCCATGCCCGGCGAGTCCCGGGCACGCTGACCACCAGTTCTAGGATGCCCACGCGTCCAAAGGCACCCACAGCCCGGGATTCACAGGGAGCCACCAGCCTGGGAGATTTATTAAACACCCGAACGTAATTTTCCATTAACATTTCCTATTTTGGCATCTTAAAGAGAGTGGAAGTTGATTTTGGTTTAACATCCTGTGGGGAAATTAGTCCATTTTGTTAAAGTATCTTAATAATTACAGTGACATCAAGGTTAATTGCTTAATCTGGATTGCCACCGTGCAGGCCGCCAAATCCCCGCGCAGTCTGTGCTGTAATTAGTGCCAGGGCGCCGTGTGTAGAAACCGCTCTCACCGCCACAGCAGAGCCGGCAGAGTGATCGCTGAGTGTGACACAGAGGACATTGGGCGGGTGTCCGGGCAGGGATCGTGAGGCTGTGCGGCCTGGCGCTTCGGGGACGGACCGGGCTCTCCAGGCCATGAACGGGGTCCGGGCTGCACTCCTGCCCCCGCCCACCGCCTGGGCGTCCCCCACGCTCCCCTGAAGGCCCCAGGTGGTCACTACCTGGGCAGAGAGCCTGAGGACACCTGTGGCCGCGACCACAGCCAGGGCCACAAGGACAAAGAGACCATTTGTGGAAAAGAAGCCTCAGGCAGAGTCTCAGTAGGGCCCCTCAGATCACCCCAGAACTGTAGAAGGGAAAACTGCGCCAGGACTCGCCAGCACCAGGACAAAGAGGGGCCGAGCCCCTCACCCCCGGGCGCGGGCACCCAGGGGCTTCAGCGTGCATGCGGCAGATGCTGGGAGTGTGTCCTCCGGTGATGCCCCAGGACACCCGCCGACCCGGGAAGGGCCTGCCGTCTGCTTCTCAGGGACCAGGCCTGCGATTCCTCTGCTGTCAGCAGCTGGACTCGGCTTGCTCGAGGCCCCAGGCCACACGGTAGGAGGAGAAGAGACGGGAACTTCCCTGGGCTTTAACTGCTCACCTCCTAGTTAAAACCATCTACGTGAGGGCTGCCCTGTGGGGCACGGCAGCACGGCCGTGACCCCGCGCTGAGGAGGACGCTGCCCCAGTCCCACGGGCAGGCACCCCAGGGGCTGCCCCATGGTCTCTGGGCGCCTCCATCCCCTGCCGTGCCCACCCCCTCCTGCATTATGTCCTTGAAAGTTGCTAAAAGTGTCTCTTGAATGTCCTCACCACACACACAAAAATCGCAATTACGTGGGATGACGGAGGTGCTAACTCGCCCCGTCGTGGTGGCCGTTTCCCACCACGAGCGTGAGCCAGGTCTTCAGGTTGTGCACCTGACGCTGGCACGTGTTACCCACCAGCTCTGGCTCAGCGAAGGTGGCGAGCGGGGAACACGACCCTCCTCACCCCACCCCGTGGAGACCAGAACGTCTGGCTGCCCAGCAAACAGAGCGTCCGTCTCCAAGCACGGCTTCCACAGCCCGTCACCTGACTCCTAAGCTGTGGTCCCCAGCTTCACCCCGCCCTGGCCACCCGACCGTCACGCCAGCCATCACAGGCTGCGCTGAGTCCCCGGAGCGGACGACGTGGCCCCGCAACCAGGTCACCGTCCAGGAGCAGCTCATCAGCTGGATTGCTTATTTCGAGGACGGCGGGTTTATTTTCAGGACGCCTAATCGGTTCCTGCTCGTTTCTACCAAGGACAGAAGACAGTTATTTTAAACTCCCCTCCCGGCAGCTCTACTACGGCTGGGTTTGGGGAGTGGATTCGCCCCTGGCGTCTGGCATCCCGGCCTCTCTCTGAGCACCTCTCTCCCTGGTGCAAGCTGGAGTGTGCGCTGCAGCGTCGCCCTGCGTGGCCGGGGAGCTCCTTCCTCCTCACGGCCCTGCTCTCCCCTCGGCCGGGGTTCTGGGGTGTCTGGGTCGCTCGAGGTCTGGGGTCCCCGACACCGCAGATGCTCACGGCCTAGGTGACGGAACCCACAGACGTCTGTCCGGGCTCCCTGCCTCTGCTGCCCCAGGGGTGCAGACACAGAAGCAGGTGCCCCAGACGAGGGGCCGTCGCCCACAGCGCAGGCTCCCGGGACCTGGAGGTGCTCCAGCCGGACTCTGGTTTTAGGCAGTGGGGGGGTCTGCCCCTCGTCCCCTTCAGGGCGCCCGTTCAGCGGCCCCCAGAAACACGTGTCTGCCTCGGTCTAGGGCTCGCCGTGGATGCTCGGAGGCGTGCCTCTACGCCCGTGCTGTCCAGCTCTGCGGACTGTCTGCGGCCGGGGAGTCTCTCAAAGCGCGGCTCGTGGTGCTGTCTTGAACACAAGTAGGGTTTAGTTGACTAGAACAAATAGGAAGGTATCAGAACTGTCTGAGAGTTCAGACAACACAGGAAGCAGGCAGCTCCAGCGGACAGGAAGACTGAGGGAGAAGGGCGCGGACGGAAGCAAAGAAGCAGGCGATCAGCCCAACACCGCGCACGTGTTGCCGCGATGACCCTAAGAGCTGCGAGCTCTCCACGAGCACCGAGCAGCGGCAGAAAGCCCCCTCCCGGCGCCCCGGCCTGGCGCCCTAGCCCGGCACCCCCCCTGGGCCCGGCCCCAGAGCCACTGCTCAGACGACCTGCAGGGAACGCAAGTGGCCAAGGCCCTGCTGGCCTGGGAGCTGCTGGCCACGGGCCACACGTCTTTCAGAGGGAGGTTTCCCGTCTCGGCCCCGACAGACTCAGCACAGCCAAGGAAGGGGACCCCGAGCCGGGGGCCGTCGGAGCAGGGGAGTGAGGGCGTGCGGCCCCCGCGCCCGGGGCCCCTCTGCGCGAGGCAGGGCACGGGCCGCCCAGACCCCGAGGTGCTGGGCTTCCATTACCGAGCGCACGGAGAACCGTGTTATCACTCCACACTCACTCAGTGATTAGCATGTAATCATCCGGAAACATCACAGTCACGCCCGCACGTCCACGCCGGCGGGAGGCGCCGCGCTCCGGGCCGGGCTGCGGTGCGGGTCGGCGCCCCGGCTGATGAGCAGCACCACCTCAGAGAAGGAGAATCTGGGCGTCCGCTCTGCAGGGGGCCGGGGCCGGTGGGGACCTCATCCACCCCCTGCTTCACCCCCAGTTTGGAACAACCCAGCAGGAACGTGGCAGAGTGGGGGGCAGCAAGCCAGCCCTCAGGTGGCCAGCCCTCAGGTGGGCAGCCCAGGCGACACCAGGTGGGGGCAGGGCTTCGGCAGGTGGGCCCAGGTGACGATGCAGGTGACCCGCCCTCGGCTGGCAGAGCAGGGCAGGGAGCAGCCAGAGTGCCCGGGGAGGGGCCCGCACACCCCAGGGGGACAGATGAGCAGAATCAATGCTATCCGGGCCAGGACCCCGGAGGCCCGGCCGAGCTGCTGCCCACACGCCCGCCGCCCCAGGCTCGCCGCCCCGCCTGCCCGCCCGGCCCCTGCGGAGTGCGGTCCCAGCCCTGTTACCAGCTCTCCCCACACCTGCGCTCTGAGGTGGGGCGGCTCGGGGATGCCATTCTCCATCTACAACCTGGGAGCCTCCATTTGCTCTGTCGCGAGTGGAGCTGTCTGGCGTCGCCGGAGGTGGGTTTAGGGAAGAATTTCCCAGGCTGGCTACTCACGGGGCTGCCACTCAGCCTGTGAGCTCCAGGCTGCACAGGGAGGGGTCCACGGGGAGAAAGGGCCCGGCAGGGGTCCCCAGCACACACCCGTGTCCCATCGGGTGAGCAGAGCACAGCTCCGCCTGTGTGCTGAGCGGAGGAGGACGGTCAGCGAGCTCCACGCGTGATGGGGGGGTTGCCCTGAGTGAGACGTGCTTGCCTGGCGGGGGTCCGGGGGAGCCCACGTCCCCACCGAGACCGAGGGTGACGGGCAGGTGGGCGAGGGGTCCCGGCAGGGAGAGGGCTGCTGGCTAGTGGGAGCAGCACGGATGCCCAGGACTAGGGTGCAGATGGGGTGCACAGGGCCCATCAGGACAGTGGGAAGCTCCCAACAAGCCTGGAAACAGGCCGCTCGCCCCCCCCCCCAGACAGGCGGGAGGGACGCCCAAGACCCCAAGTTCTCCTGCAGCTGCCGGACCACAGGCCCGTCCTTCCCACCGAAGCCCACGCCGCCCGCCCCGGGCCCTTGCTGAGACCGCCACCTGGGCTTCGTCCCGACCGCGAGGCGACACGGATGTCAGCGGCCCTCCTGGCGGCCCGCCCTCAGCTTCCCGGCCTTGAAAGCAGCAAAGCCGCTCAGCAGGAAAGAGAGCAACCGGTCTGTCCAGGAAAACTGACGGACTGGACACCAAACGAGAGGCACTGAGAGTCTTGAGCAAACGTAGGGACGGTTGTAAGAGCAAAATGCTATCATTTGTCTGACGTGATTGTTTTCTTGGAGGCAGCCAACGATTGATAAGGCACGTTATAAATACTCCTTGTGCCTCAAATTTCCTCTCTCCAGTCTAATTAACATGCTAGGGAATTGACTTTCTGGTGGGTAAAGACATTTAAGATATATATTTCATGAAATCCGAGTTATTTATCATAACCTCCAAGGGGAATAAATAAAATGTGAAGAACGCTGCACCATTTAAATACTGTATCACACGGCTGCGTTCAAATAAATGAGATCCTCGGGGGCTGCAGGAGGAGGACCCCCGGGGGCCCAGGACCTGCTCCCGGGGCCCGGCGTCCGCTCCTCACTCACCTCTCAGGGCCCACGAAGCGGACCAGCCGGGAGGTGCCAAGATCCACTTCCACCCGGCAGACCGGAACCACGTGCCGACCGCCAGGGCCCAGCCCGTTTATCTCATCCGGCAACACGCGGCAACGCGCACACGGACGGCCCAGAGGTGCGGGCGACCGTCGCCACCCCTCCCGGGCGAGACGCTGAGTCACCTGCGCGTGCGGCTTCCGCACGGAGGAGCCAGGGGTCGCGACTTTCCCTGTGACGTGCTTGACATGCAGGAAACACAGGATGGAAAGAGGATGGAGCTGGGTGTTGTAAGAAGACGAGGGTTGGGGCCCACACCCCAGGTGTGTCTGCCAGGGACTGTTGTCTGCTCATCGGGGGGCGGGGGTGGGGTACCTCCCGAGTGAAGTGGGGAGGGAGCCCCGGTGAGGGGACGTGGGGCTCCGTGGAGCCCCCAACCCGCTCTGAGCCCCTGGTGCTGATCTCAGGGGGCCCCAGGAGGACCGAGACCTGCTGGAGCCTCTGGGCTGGGGTGTCTGTCAGGATACGAATCCTGGAGACTCATTCCCCCCTGTCCTGGGGGCTGGACGTCCGAGGTCACAGCGTCGGCTGGTTCTTCCTGAGGCCTCTGTCCAGATCCATGGCTGGCTGTCACCTCCGGTGTCCCGGCCTGCAGAAGCATCGCCCGTCCCCGCCTCACCGCCCGGCGGCGTCTCCCTGCACGTCTGGGCCCAGCTCCCATGTTGATACGGACACTGGCCGTACTGAGTTGGGTCCCACCCTATTTCAGTACCACCTCATCTTAGCTCATTACCTCAGCCGTGACCTTATTTACATGCAGGGCCACATTCGCGTCCTGGGGTTTGGACCTCGCTGGATGAATTTAGGGGACGTGGTTCAGCCGCGACCCTGGGAGGCGAAGCCCCACCCGGCCCACCCGTCTCGTCCCTCCCACTTTGCAGAGCTCACCCCTCTCCCCTCAGCTGGGTCCCTGTGGCTGCATCAGGCAGGACAGGGTGCTGGACATGCCGCTGAGCACCCCCGGGTCAGGCCCTGCGCCCGGCTTCCGCGCCCTCCTGGTGTCCGAGGGGCAGCTTCACTGAGGGGAGCCTCAGGGGCCTGCCCTGACCCTGCCAGTCTCTCCAACGTGCAGGGACCTCTACCAGCGCGCACCCCACACCCACGCAAAAGGCCCCCCACGCCCAGAGCGTGAGGCCACGCAGCATCAGCCCAGCGAGGGGCACAGCCCAGGCTGAGGTCGCCCTGCCAGGGGAGGGGACAGTGAGGGCTCCCGGCCAGCCCCCAGGCCCTGAGCCTCACCAGTGTCTACAAAGAGAGCAGGTGGCGATGCAGCCAAGCCTCGGCTGCCGAGGGGACCGGCCCCGGCACCGGTCAGCCACCGTCCAGGGCCCGCTGCTCGCTGGGGTGAGCGTCGCTCACGGGAACAGCCCATCGCCGAGCTCCGGCCAGATGAGCACTTTCCACACAGAGACCAGGGCCACTCCCTGGGGAAGCTCCGGGCAGTGCGTCACACCGCGAGCTGGGGCCATGGCTCAGGCTGGTTCTGCCAGGGCCAAGGACAGACAGAACACACCATGCGCTGGACAGTGAGGGGCCCTGGGAAGCTGTGACACCCCCGGGGCCACAAGGAACCCAGGAGACTGGCTCTGAGCGAACCCCTGGTTTCACCGCCAGCTACTGGCTGCCTGATTTACCACAGCCAACGCGTCTCCTCCAAAGCCTGCCTCTTCTAAAGCCCCACGACCTCCCAGACGGGAGGCACGCACTCATGGGGCCCATATGTCTCTCCATTTCATTTTGTCTGAAAAACATGGGACAGGTTTCCAACCCAACAGATGCAAAGAAGCCTTCATTTCCCACGACTGCCCGTCAAGCCATGTGCTTGTGGCTTCGGTCTCTACTGACGGGGGTGCCGGCCGCGGTCCCCACCAGACCCTGTGCAAAATGGACCAAGGAGGTTCCTTTGTGACCACGCTGCCGCTCGGGCTCTGACGGGAGGGTAGATTGTCACAAACACCTAAGCGCTGGCATGGCTCCAGGCGGCAGGGAAGGACGTTGCTGCCCACAGGCTGCGATCCTGGCAGACTTGCCGTGGATGGCTATTTCTGCAGCTGCTGGAGGTGTGACCCGGGTGACCCCGGGCCCACCGGGCTCCCAGACGCCGTGGACACGTGACGCCGGCCCCACAGCGCTGCTGACGGCGGGAACATCCGGCCCCAACGTGGCCTCGGCGCTTGGCAGGGGCTTCTGTGGACGGGTTTTCAATCAGGGCCCAGATCGAAGGTGGAGTTGCTATTATTTTACTTCAGGTAGGGTTCTGAGTGCACTCACAGCTGTTTGGATGGGCCTTCGCGAGGAAGGGGGACGCGTCCCTCTGGTGAACAGTCAGCCGTCCTGGCGCTGGACCTGACCGCGTGGGGAAAGAAAAGACCTTCAAACGAGCAAATGCTTTTGACAAAATAAACCTTGGAATTAACCCACCAGGCGATGAAATCGTCCACTAGATAATCCTTGAAATAACCCAACTGGCACACACTGCTCGGCACACGTGATGCAAGAGGAGCATCTCCGCCCCGTGAAGAGTGTCCTGCAGGCGCGGCAGCCTCCCCAGGCAGCACCTGCCATCCCTCCCTCCCTCCTGCTCGGGTGGGCCTCTCCCGCCTCCCGCACTTCCCGCAGCACCACCGCGATTTTAGGGCCAACGTTTCTTTCCTAGTGGAGTTTTCTTTCTGCCGAGCCTTAGGGCGCCAGAGAGAAAACCCCAAACTGTGCAGAAACTTCCGTGCTGCAAATTAGAAGCGCAACGCACCTTCCAGAGCGGGGCCCTGAGTGACTCCTGCCTCGGCCGCCGTGGACAGGCCGAGCCACCTGAGCCGGGACCCGCTCCCCTCGACCCCGGGCCTGTGAAAGGCCCTCTCCCACAGGCCATGCTGGCCGACCCTGCCCTCAAAACCCAGCGGAGTCCCAGGAGGGCCGCACTGCTCCCTGGGCTGAGCGGGTCTCCCTGCCCTGGGGGGGCACGCAGCCTGGGGTGGGCGCCCCTGCAGCTGGACAGGAAGGAGAACCAGGGGTCAGAGACGTGTCCCATTAGAGCGAGAAGCGGGTTTGTGAACCTCAGCCACGTGACGGGGGCGGTGTTCTGGCCCAGACCACTCAGAGGCTGCCTCTGGCGGCGCAGGGACACGGGGCTGGAGGACATCAGGGCCACCTGCAGAGATGCAGGCGGGGACATGGCAGCCAGACCAGGAGGAGGGCGGAGCCGGAGGGAGGCCAGCGGCCTGAGCCACCCGTGAGGGACCTGCAGGCCACGGTGACCGAGCGGCTCTCAGGCGAGAGGGGACGGCGTGGGGGTAAGTGCACAAGCAAGGGGACAGCCGTGCCCTGCCCTGCGCCCGGGAGCACTGGCAGAGCTGTGCTCCACACCAAAATAAACCACAGATGGTTTCAGGTCGGAAAGCCGCGCGCTAGCAGCGCCGACCCAGATTTAAGAGGATATTTACACACGCTTCTCAGACACAGAAGGCAAATCAAACCCCACCAAGGAAACAGAGACACGTTCCAGGAGTTCTTTAGTGACCAGCGGAAAGACAGCGTCACGTCAAAAGCCAAACAGAAAGCGTGCGGGACACTCCGGACAGAAGGGGCCCAGGGGCCCCAGGACGGAAACCGACGATAAAAGGGACAGACAGCCCCGGTTTTCGAGCGAGACTGAGCTGGAAAGGCCAGGTAAGCAGCGACGGCACCACAGACACGCAGGCTCACCGGGCCACAGAGACGGCACATGAGGACGCTGGCCCGGCCTCGGCGCCCGCCCGCAGGGTGTGGAGAGGCGCCACCCCGTGTCGGGGGTGGGGTGGAAGCGCTCCGGGCTTTGGGAAGAGACCCTGGGTGCGCATCGGGGTTTAAGACGTACAGACCTTCAGTGCAGTCTTCGCGGCGCAGGACCTGTCCCGGCCACACAGCGTCAGCCCACGAGGACCAACATCCACCTTCGGGGCAGGGTGACGGTGGAGCCTTCCCTGAAGGACGCTCTGGGGCCACTGGAGGTGGGCTCGGAGCAGAGGGAACAGAGCCGCTGGAGGAGGGTCGGGGCGAGGCCGCAGGGAACCGGCAGGATTTGCTCGGCTGAGCAGAGCAGACCCCCTTTCATTGTCACCAGCCCTTCCACTCGCGCGCACACCTGGTGATGAGGGGCGAGGACCCTCCGATTCCTCCGCACCGGCAGCTCTCCCGCTACCACCATGAACCCCGCTGCCCGCCGCCGGCACCGCGGGCACAGCTCCTTCTTCCCGAGCAGTCGTCGCGGGAGCTGGTGCTGCAGCCTGTGCCAGGTGCTCTCTGCGCCGTCTCGGCACCACATCTGTCGGTCGGGAGCTGGCGCAGCTACACGGGAGGAGCCGGACCCACCTGACGCAGCCCAGGGGTTCCAGCCCCCACGGGAGCCTCCGACACTCTGTGTCTCCACCATGCAGGAACCAACAACGGGCGCCATGCTGGGCGGGTCACAGCGGCTCCCATGCGCTGCTCTGGAATCCTGATTTCAGCTCACGTGGCAGAAGGGCCTCGCCCTGCAGCCCCAGCGCCACGAGCGGAGCCCCCTTCCTCCACGAGGCAGAGCATCTCGGGACCCAGGATGCAGAGAGCTGCGGGGGCCCGGTGCTCACACGCGGATGCCCCTTGGTGTCTGCTGCCGGCGCACCCAGGGAACAGAGCAGGGAACAGAGCAGGGAACAGGCAGGAGGGCTGGGTGCCCCGCACAGAGCAGCGTCTTCCCGCAGGCGCAGGTCCGAGTCTCCCTGGACCCAGAAGCTCAGGGACTGTTTGGGGAGGTCAGGGGTCGGGCTGGGGCTGCGAGTCACAGGAGGAGGGGTGTCCCAGGGGCTCCCCATGGGGGCTGAGAGGGTCAGGGCTTGCAGGAGGTCCTGGAGAGCCCACCAAGCATGGGATGAGCCTCAGAGAGGCTGGGCAGGAGGGAGCCAGGCCTGGACCAGGGTGCTGCGTCCCAGAGACGGTGCACAAGGGACTGAGTGCAGGGTCCACCCGAAACAGAAAGCATCTGCCCGGCGGCCACCCACCACCTGCTCCCCAGGACCTGCAAGCCGCTGTGAGGTCTGTGACCACGTGTCCCCTTCCCCACATCGGCCGTCCACGCGCACACCACGGAGGGGTGTGCTCAGGGGACCAACGTGCATAACTGATCAAACTGTGCTCATTGGCCACAGCAGCCGTTCCATCACAGCGACTTTGAACGCCAGGCTGCTAAGGGGAGGGGCGCACAGAGGGTAGCCGGGGCCGCGAGCGCCGGTGGGGAGACTCCACCTGCAGGCCCCCGCACATGGCACGTGTGACCAGCGCCACTCCCCAGACACCATCCACTTTGCTCCTGGTGAGGTTTCCACTGCCGCCACGTTGATCGCGGCGCCCGACAAGGGGCACTGTCCCCGTGACCTCTGGCTCCCGAGCGGTGGAGTCACAATGCTCTTTGCGAGAGAGGACAGGTGTAAATGAACAGATCACACAAACACCTGTCAGCAGGAGCTGTTCTCAGCACAGTTAGATGCGCGTTGTACAAACATGCTGGGGGCCACCTAGGTCTTCCGGACGCTGAGCCAACACAGACGCAGGCTGGCGACGCCAGCACGTCCCGAGGGCTGCTGGGTGTCCCTGGCGTCTCCGGGCTGGTCCCGGTGCTCTCCGCTGGTGACGGACTCACTCCCCTGGGGAGACTTCCACAGAAACGGTCACCAAGGGTTGGGTGTTGTAATGGACCTGCCCTTTGACCCCAGAAAGCGCTGGTCCACTCCCGAGGCCCTACTGCGTCACCCGCACCCCGATTGCTGCACAGCTCTCCTCCGCAGATGCTCCCTCCCTGAGCTGACGGGGCTGACATTAGAAAGGGCGACATCATTCCTGGGTCCCTCACTGCCTGTTCCCAAGGGGGCCTCACTCTCACCCACCCACACACTCCTGGGGTCCCACAGGACCATGAACCTTCCCACCTCAGGACCACGGGCACTTAACTGCAGGCGCCCTGCTGCCCCTCCGGCCCCCCCTCCCACTGGGCTCTCGGGTGGATGGAGACCTGCCAGGGCTGCACTGGGACCCAGACGGCTCATTACGCAGCACGGCCTGACCCACGCAGGCTGATGCACAGCAGGGAGCAAACTATGTCCGGGCCAACCCCAGGTGCTGCCGTTTGGGGAGTAAATTTCCTGGAACTCAGTGACACCCCGTTTGCTGCCTCGGGGCTGCAGCAGCAGAGAACTAAGACAGGGACCACACGGCCCTCCAAGTCGAGATCAGCCACTGTCCGGTTCTCCATCGGCGCCTTTTGTGAAAACGAAAGGGCCTGGCGTTCCTGGGCCTGGGAGCCCTGGACAGCTCATTCATGCCCCAGCCACCCCAGGCTGGCCCAACCCCCAGCTCAGCCCAGACGCTTCCAGAAGGGCCCGCAGCCAGTCCCGCAGCCACACACAGCCCCGCCCACCGCCCTGCCCCCTCCCTGCAGGGCTGTGACTCGGGCCCACCCTCTAGGCATGTCACCTCCATGGACACAGCCTCTGTAGGGGCAAGGGCCAGGGGCTCACCCCTCCCCAAGCCGGGGCTCAGAGTATCCACAGCTCTGCTGCTCAGGTCGAGAAGCAGGGTCCCCTGGCCCCTACGCCTCACAGGGCCGCCCCTCAGGCCTCACGGTCACGGACAGGACAGCCTCTGCCCAGACGCTGCCCACCGTGCCTGTGGGCCGGCCTCCAGGGGCTGGAGCTGGGGTGTAGGGGCCCCCTCGGCAGGGGTCCTGACCTGCAGCTCCGGCCTCACCTCAGCAGTGTTCCCTTTTTCATTCTTTTTTAAGTCAGCCAATCTGAACGCACTGGTGATCGCAGTCCCTCAGAGGGACTCAGGCCCAGGAGGTGGGGCCACGTGTCTGCTACCCCATCGGGCGGCGAGGGTCCATCCAGCCTGAGATCGGGGGCAGCATGGCTGGCTGTGAGCAGACACACAGACACACACCCACACGGCCCCAAGGGCAGCCCCTTGGGGAGTCCTGGGCTCTGTGAGTCTCTGGGACGGGTGAGGAGAAAACCCACCCAAAGGAAGGGGCCGGGAGGGGCTCGGAGCAGACGCGCTGGCGGGACGGCCCTGACGCCCGGCACAGAGTGTGGACCCTCACGTACTAACTAATCCAGCTCTTTCGTCGTTCTCAGCCCCACGCAGACCGTCTCGTCTTCCCAGGGGCTCACCCGCCACCACCTCCTTCTCCCAGAGGGAAGCCTGCAGCCCCGTGGACACACACCTTGTCTGGCCGCGCCGTGCTTGCCTTCACTGGAGAACAACGGGAGACAAACCCTCCTGTGTTCAGGGCGTCAGTAACTTAATTCGGAAAGAGAAGACAATAAGGGAACACGCAATCCACACACGCAGGTCCGGCTCCAGTTTATCACTGAGGAAAATGAAACAAAAGCTTTTACTTAGGAATCACTTACTCCGTGTTAAGGACAGGAGTCTAGGCGTGGGGCGTGACTCCCGCGTCCCCACACAACACTCTTACGAAGACCCAACCGTGGTAAGAGATACATCCCAAAAATGGACAGGAGCTGCCTCTGGGCAACGCAGGGTGGACGGTCTATTTCTAACTCCCTTCTTTGTGTTTTTCAGCGTCTCCCCAGCCCTCGGTGATGAGCACATTCAGTCTTACAATAAAGGCATGTTTTAAAATGAGGGATAAGCCAAAGCTGAGGTGCGTTACTTTCAAACATCCGAAGTCTGCTAACACCTCATCACACGCACATCTCTGCCCGGAGCTCGAGAAAGCAGACGGGACACCTCCCTCCTGAGATCTCATGCCTGAATTTGAGCAAATGCGTGGCCTTTGCTCCCCTCCCCTCAGCAAAGGCGACTCTGGCAGAGATGGGGGCCCCGAATCTGAGGCGGGGCCGGGGATGGAGGAATTCCTCTCCCGGATTCACATGCCTCACCCGAGAAATGAAGAGAGAGAAAAGGGTGCTGGCTGTGCTGTGGTCCAGATGTCAGTGTCCCCAGATTCCACAATGACGCCCTTGTCCCCAAGGCGGTGCTGTCGGGAGGTGGGGCACGGGGTGATGGGGTCCTGAGGGCGGAGCCCTCGTGATGGGATCCGTGCCCCAACTGTACGAGAGACCCAGAGGGAACTCCCGCCCCATCTGCTGTGTGGACGCAGCAGGAAGACGGCGCAGGCGCAGACCTTCACCCGACACGGAGTCTGCAGGCGACTGGACCTCGACTTCCAGCCCCCAGAACTGCACGAGATCAACGCTGCTGCCGCTCAGCCGCCCGGCCCATGGTATTCTGCTGTAACAGAACCACCGTCCTCCACCCAAGCTCCTTTTGGTGCCAACGCCGCGGTTTGAGATGCAATCAGGACGTTCCAGGTGTGTCTGGACAGCCTGTGCATCACCCTCCACCCCTCCCCCGCCAGGTGCTGCAGGGAAGCGGAGCCCGTCCCCACACCACGCCTCCTCCCTGCGGGACCCCCGTGTGTGCAGACACCATCTCCTTGGACAAGGACACAGCCCGAGCGCGGGCGGCCTTGCCTGGAGCTCTGTGCACCTGCCTGAGGCCCCTCGACTCCCGTGGGAGCCGCACTGACGCCGTGTGCCCAACACCACGTCGGGGGCTGCAGGGACCACAGAGAAACCGCCGACACACATGCCTGAGACGCCCCAGTGACAGAACGGCAGCACAGAGATGTCCCTGAGCTGAACATGAGCCCTCTCCCCTTATGAAAGTTTTAAAGAGAAATTAAAGTTTAAACATTAAATTCCTTGCAAGTTGGAGTTCAAATCATTGAAGTCCCAAGAAATCTAATGGGCGCCCTTGCCTTTGGGGCTGAGCCCCGCTTCTCCCCAGCTTCGGGTCCGTGACACCCAGGGACGGCCGGGGCCCTGGAGGCGGTGGGCGTTCTTGTTCCTCCAGGCCTTGGGGGCTGTCCAACGCCGGCCTTTCCCGGGACCCACCACACTGACCCACCACACTGACCTGAGAGCCAGGCCAGTGCCAGCAGCAGCGTCCAACGCCGCCCTCCGCCCGGTGCTCCAGCCCCAGCATCCCCAACGAGAGACAAGTGTCAGCTGCCATGTCACCTGCCCTCACAGGGGTCTGAGCCCCCTTCTCTCGTCAGGAGGCCGGGCCATCTTTCTCTGCCCACGGCCCAAAACCAACAACCCTCTGTAGACCTTTTCAGTTTCAGGACCCCGGGAGCCCCAGGGGGCTGGGGAGGGGACTCAGGGGTCACAGACACTGCCTGAGAGGCTCGAGCCTGGGCCAGAAGGACGCAGAGGCAGCGTTTCAGGCTCAGAGCCGCAGGGAGCGGCACGCGGGGTCTGGTTCACGGCGGGTCAGCTGGCTACCCCATCCCGCAGGTCCTGACGTGACTCAGAGTCGGCGGGGCTGAGGGCTGCTGGGAAGTATAGAAACAAAAGTCCTTGTGCCACCGAGCCCAGGCTGGGCCCACCTGCACCCCGGTGATGCCCGCCGGCACTGGCCACACAGCCCCGACCGAGAAGGACCTGCCCACTCCAGGTGTGTTACCTGCTGGAGCCACAGACACAGCGTGAGGACCACTTGGAGCCATCGGTGGGGGAGGGGCGTGCCAGCCAGAGTGACCAGCGGTCACGTCCGCCCCAGGGCAGCACCCGTCTGCTCGGGCACCGGCCTGGCCAGAGCTCCCAGGCTGGGCATCAGAGAGCGTCCAGCCCGGCAGACCAGTCCGTGTGGAAAGCTCTCTTTCCAGCTCCTTCTGAGCAGAAGAGGTTGTGCCCCCCGGGGTGGGGGGGGCAGGGGGAGGGATGAAGACCCCCAAGGTAGACGGAGGGAGCGACAGGGAGGGGAGGCCGGGCTTCTGCAGCACCATCGTGTTCCGGGGCCCTGTCCCCACGGCGCCCCCGGCCAGAGGCTCCGACAGGCAGGGCTGTGGAGGGCGGGGCCGTCCACGGACACGTACCTTGTGCTCCCACATCCCAGAGGACGAGACAGGGACCCAGTGTCACCCGGCCGGCTCCTCCCGTGGCCTCGCTCCTCCCCCCGTGTCTGTCCCTCGGTCTGGGCGTCCGTCCTCGTCTCCACATCTCCTGAGGACCCCCGTCTTGTTGGGCCAGGACCCACCCAGTGACCTCATCTCATCCTGATCACCTCTTTCAAGACCCCTGTCCAAACGCAGTCACGTCTGAGGAGCTGGGGCTTCGCCGTCTGAAACTGGGGGCACGGTTCTGCCCGTGGCAGGTGGCGATGGGTTTAGGACATGAGAGCAGGAGGAAGACGGTTTGCTCCGGGGGGCAGGGAAGAAAGGCTGGGCAGTGGGGGCAGGTCTAGCCCACGTCCCACGGCCAGTACTGACCAGCCGACGCCTGGGCTGACCAAGGCGAGGGGTCCAGCCCCGTCGCAGCAACGCGTCCTCCACCTGAGGACAGGGTGGCAGGTGAGGGCAGCCACGACGGACAGACGGGCTCAGGACGGGAGCAGACCGGCACGGGGCCGGCGTGGACTCGCTGGGCCGGAGCGCGGGGAAGGGCGCCCTGCCTCCCCCAGGACGGCGCGGTGCCCCCCAGGCGTCGGGCTTCTCGGCGGTGCGTCCACAGGAGGACAGCTTCTCCCGTCCTCGCCGACCGTCCTCAGCGCCCAGAAGACCCCCAGGAGCCAGCACAGGTCCCCGAGCTGAGGCGTCTTGGGGGGGTTTGTCGGGTTTCTCCCAACAAGTGAATTCATCCCGGGAGCAGGTCTGAGTCCCAGCCCCAGCCGCCCAGTGTAGACACCCAACACTGAACCTGCTTCAGACTCAGCTTACAGCGCCAGCGTGCCATGAAGCCGACACTTCCCCCGTGATAAATGTCTCCTCGAGAGCTTTCCCACCGTCCCTGTTAATTCTGGGGGGGAACCACCCCTCCACTTTCCAGGCAACCTCCTCATGTAAACAAAGAGGTTAATTAGACCTTTTCTGAGCTGTTGAAGATGCTTTCTGCTTTAAAAGAACAAGTAATCACAATATAAAAACCACAGCATTTCTAATCTGTCAACTAATTCTGCCACCATATTTTTAGAAAAATGGATTCACATAATTTATTAATACGTCTCCTTTAATTTCGTTCATAAATAAGCAATTGCATTTCAACTCGTGTCTGACAGATCGGAAAGGTTGTGAGGCCTCCATGTTCTAGGAAAACCCGGGGGCGAGAGGGTGACATGGTGGCAACGGGTGTCTGGGGGGCTTCGTGGAAGCTAGTCTGTGCGTCCTGGTCAGAGCCCCGCCCGGCGGGCAGCATCCTGGCCTGCACCTGGAAGCCGTCGCTCATGCTGTGGCTTCAGTTATAAACTTAACCCAGAAGGAGAGGGGGCAGCACCAGGCAGTTCTCAGAGGCACCTGCCCAAGTGGCCGGGGGCGGTGAGCAGGGCTGGGAGGGCCTGGGACCCGGTGGACACCCTCGAAGCCGCAAACCCCAGACCCCTGGGGACCCTCTGGGCTGGCGGCCCCAGCTGAGGACAGCACAGAGGGGCCCTGCCTGGCGAGACGCAGTCCCGCCCCTGGGTCAGTCCACCTGCCTCCTGGTGGCCGGGGGAGGGCACATCTGTCATAGAAGTGGGCACCTGCTCCAAGAAGGGGTGCGGGGCAGCAGGGGAAACCAGGCTCCGCCCAGCAGAACGGGCGCCCAGTGAGCCCCTGGTGCCCGTGTCCCTCAGAGCGATTCCTGCAGCCCTGCACCGGCATCTCCGCACCTGACCTCCGCTCCGGGCTGCTGGCAGTGACCCAGTCAGGTGTCTCAAACCAGGTGGCCCAGGCAAGCCGCCTCCCTCCTCTTAAAACCCGCCTCGGTCACCAGGATGCCCCACCTGTGCCTGCCATCCCCCCGTCCTCGGTGACACCAGCGCCGTGGCGCCGTGGACGCTGGACGGAAGTCCGTGCAGGCCCCTCAGCCTGGGCCGGGCTTGCTCGCCCCCACCCCCGAGTGGGTGGGCGACGGGGGAAGCCGTGCCCGCCCCTCCCCAGGCAGCGGCCTCCTCCCCACTCCCAGCACCCCGTCACCGTGCCGGTCCCTGGCGCTGCCCCCTTCCTGACAGGCTCCTCAGGGAGACCCCAGAGCCCACAGCCCGCGGGGTTGTCCTGGCTCGGAGCAGAGCCCCCGAGGCTGGGGTGGGACAGGAGACACCGGGCACCTCGGGGCCCCGGGAAGCACCCGGCTGCCCCGCGGCAGATCTGACAGTCGCTTCCTTTGCGACTTCGGGAACTCGCTCCCTCCCAGGCCTTTATTAAAGTCTGTTCTGGGCCTTTCCGCCCTCAGGGCAATGCTGCTGCAGACCTGACTCCTCCCTGCGCCAGGACAACCCTCATCGCGCTCACGGTCCCGCCGTGAACCAGCCCCCTTCTCTCCCCGCTGGGCAGACGGGCGCTCCGGGGTCGGGGTCAGCCAGCCCCCTGGGCGTGGGGCGCGCAGCCTCCCTGAGTCTCACCACGCTGCCCCCTTGCTCAGAAGCCCTCCCAGCCCCTGGCTTCCCAGCTGGCGCGCGAGGACGAGGAGGGAAAGCGGAACCACCCGAAAGTCAGGGCCATGAGGTCACGGGGCGACCGCTTCCCTCGGCCGGAGAGACGGGCGGCAGGCGTGCAGAACCCCGATTGCTGGGCCTGGGCCGGGGGTCAGGGCGGGGGCCTGGCTGCGGCGACTCGCAGGAGGCTCTGCGTGGACGAGCCTGAGAGCTGCAGACTCGGGGCGCCCAGGCCTGGGACCCCACTTCCACCAGTTTTACTGCCTCCGGGACCCCGCCCGCCGGCCCTCACAGCGCAGCGGGAGGGAGAGCCCTGCGATTCCCACAGGAGGGAGCGGGGGTCAGTCTGCTCTCAGCAAGCCTGTCCGGTCCCGGGGGGAGCGCCCCCAGCAGCTGACCTGCTGCGGGCTTATCAAGGCCTGGCTGACCTGGGGAGGCGAGGCACCCGCTCCAGCCCGCTCCCAGCTCAGGGGGAGAACCAGAGCGGCGCGCGTGAGGGTCGCAGCTCAGGGCACGGGCTCGCCGGGGACCCGGACCTCAGCATTGTCGGGTGGCCAAGTGCCCCTCCCCACACCTTCCCACCAGTCCTGGGCAGCCGCGGGAGCCCGACTGAACGGCGGCGAGTCCCAGACCTTAGTTTCGATGAGGAAACACTAGAGAACAAGGGAAGTAAAAGGAAACCTTCCTGGGGCACCGGGGGGGGGGGGGGCTACAGCTCAGGGGCGGAGCACGTGCTTAGCGAGCACACGGTCCTGGGTTCAATCCCCAGCACCTCTGTTTAATAAATAAATAAACCTAATTACCTCCCCACCAAAAAACAGCAGAAAAGAAAACATAATTCCCTGTAACAGTAATGGGGAAGAACTGAAAATGCATACGTATGTGTGTGCACGACTGAGCTGCTTTGCTGCACACCTGAAGCCAGCATTGTAAAGCAACCACACCTCAATAAAAAACAAGAATGAGCAAACCTAACGGCCTCCCCGCAAAGTGTTCTTCTTAATAAGTAAAATACAACCTTCTCTTTTGCTTCTCCTTGGCTGATCCAGCACGCAGGCGTTTGTTCAAAACCGCAGCGGCAGCAGTGTGGGGCCTGCAGCCTCGGGGTGAGGGCTTCAGCGACCGGGTCACAAGGGACAGGGGAGGAGCTGGGACATGGCAAGGCGTCTGCACTCCCGCCAGGCGGCACAGCGCCGTGCCGCGCGCACCCGCACCCCTGGGAGACGGGTGTTGCCAACGCGGGCAGCCACTAAAGAAGTTCGAGAAAACATAAAAGCGCGGTTGATGTGCTGAGAGAGGAGAGAGAGTGACAGCGTGTGAAAGGCTCAGTCGAAAGCAGAGAAGGCAGAGAAAGAGCGGGAGACCCCGTGCGAAGCCGGGAACAGGACGGGGGGTCACAGCCAGTCACAGGTGTGGGCGACGCGAGCCCTCCTGCGTCAGCGGTCGCTGCTCCCGGGCGAGGCCTGAGCCCCACTTCCTCCCAGAGCCCCCAGCCCCCGGGGAGGCGGCAGGTGAGGTGGGCCCCCTCCCCACGCCCGGCAGAGCCCTTGGGAGGCCCCGAACTGGGCGGGACCTGGCAGCTCCGTGGCCTCCCAGCCTCGCTGCCCAGAGCCCTGAGGCCACTGCCCTCCCCCAACAAGGGAACGATCTGGGGTGCGTCCCGCGGGGAGAGAGCACATAGTCCCTTCCTCCGTTTCCCTGAAGATCCGAACTCAGTCTTGGTCTGAACGTTCAGAAGCAGCGCACGCCCCACGACAAAGGCCTTCGAGGCCCCCTCGCTGCCTCCAACCTCACTTCCAGGAAAGAGGGCACCCAGGGTGTGGCTCTGGGGAAGCCTAAAGTGTCCCTTTGCCCCTGGTGCCCAATGTCCTTGTAACAAGGTGTCCCTAGAACTTAAACCAAGTGTGTCATTTGTCGGGGTCCAAGCCCGCGTCCCGTCCCGGAAACAAACCAGTGTGCACACACCCCAGAGCACGGCCTGAAAACTGAAGCTCTGTCCCAGCAAGAGGCTCATGCCCAGTGTGCCCAGTGTGCCCAGTGTCCAGGACGAAAGTGGGGGTGGGGAGGGAGAAAGGAGGGCCGGCTCCCTCCCCGCCGCCGGGAGCAGGCAGGGGCCAAGGGCAGGGAGGGCCCAGCTAGAGCAGGCGGCCTCCAGGCGATGCACCCCGTGGACCCGCCCGACTCACCTGCACCAGGGGCAGGGCTGCAGGGCTTCCGGCACTCCCGTCCGCTCCTCCCCGAGCAGCTCCCGGTCCTAGACCCGGCCGGCAGTTCCCCGGGACCATGCAGGCAGAGCCTGGGCCAAGGCCCCCTCTCTCTGGGCAGAGCCCCGGGAAGGCCCCCTCTGAGATGCAGTCGAAGGACCGTAGGAGGAGACACGGCAAATCCGGGCGTTAACCGGGGAATGGGTCAGACACAGTCACACTGGAAAGGCAGAGACGCCCTGGTTCCCGTATTTGCTCCGTTTTAACTTAGGCTCCCAAATCCCTGAGTCAGCAGCGGGTCCTGGAAGTGGTTGCATCAAAGGTGGACGTGGGGCCACAGCGCCACCTGCAGGGCGCGGCGGGCGGGGCGGGGCGGGGCGGGGCTCCCCCACGGGAACCGGGGCCCCCCAGAGCCAGAGCCGTCCGCTGCAACAGAAGGGCCAGGGGGCCGCCAGGAACAAGAAGTTCTTGCACCAAAGGCATGGAATTAGTTGGAATAATTTTTAGGGGAAACTATCTGAATAAGCACTTGCGTTCAGCAGGACTTGGCTTCAGCTGAGAGCTGCCTCCAGGGTCACACGTGGGCTCACCCTGCCGTCCCGGGGGGCTTGTGGCGCGGAGGTGGGCCTCCGGGGCCCCCGTCCCCAAGGAGGAAACCACCCTGGCTCTGCTTTTTCAGCTGTGCCATCCCCGTCCTGCTAAGCCACCCGCCACCGGCCCAGACCATAGCTCGTGGAAGCCCAGGCCCTCCAGGGTGACCCTGCCGCAGCCGGAGATGCTGCCAGTGGGGCAGTGGGGGGGCCTCTCTCTCTGGGCCTGGGGGGGGTCTCTCTCTGGGCCTGGGGGGGTCTCTCTCTGGCCCTGGGGGGGTCTCCATCTGACCCTGGTGGGGTCCCGGTGGGGTCTCCCTCTGGCCCTGGTGGGATCCTAGGGGGGGTCTCCCTCTGTCCCTGGTGGGGTCCTGGGGGATCTCCCTCTGGCCCTGGTGGGATCCTAGGGGGGGTCTCCCTCTGGCCCTGGTGGGGTCCCGGTGGGGTCTCCTTCTGGCCCTGGTGGGGTCCCGGTGGGGTCTCCCTCTGGCCCTGGTGGGATCCTAGGGGGGGTCTCCCTCTGGCCCTGGTGGGATCCTAGGGGGGGTCTCCCTCTGGCCCTGGTGGGATCCTAGGGGGGTCTCCCTCTGGCCCTGGTGGGATCCTAGGGGGAGTCTCCCTCTGGCCCTGGTGGGGTCCCGGGGGGTCTCCCTCTGGCCCTGGTGGGGTCCTGGGGGGTCTCCCTCTGGCCCTGGTGGGGTCCTGGGGGGTCTCCCTCTGGCCCTGGCTCTTTCGTCCTTCCCCGGCACACTCCTTTAACCAAACACCCTCTGAGCTCAAGTGTGTGCAGACAGCCGCGTGAGGGCCTTTGGGGAGACGGGGAGAGGGAGTGGCTCACAAGGGTGGAGCTGGGACCCGCAGAGCCTGTGCTGCGGCCTGAGCACAGGAGAGGCGGAGTCCGCGGGGAAGGGGCCGCACCTCTGAGCGGCCCAGACAGTCGCTCTGGGAGGAAGCGTGCTGCGCTGAGCCGTCCAAGTCGTTGCGGTGTCCCTCCCACGGCGTTAAAACTTTTATGTAAGGATGCCGGGCCCGGGTCCCACGAGGAACTGGCAGGGACCCCCGGACTCCACGAGTGGCCAGAGGTCCCTCAGAGCCTCCAGGCGCCTCCCGGTCAGCTCTTGGGCCGTGAGGACAGCCTGGCCCTGAGGGAAGCCCGGCGTCCCCGGGAGTCGGAGCGGCGTGGGGGCGCACACACGGCTGCCCGGCCCTGTGCCCACGGCCTCCTTCCTGGGGGAAGGTTGCTGCTTTCCCCCAATTGTTTCCCTCCAAAGCTCCCTTACTTGACCCCAGATACCAAAGTTAACTCAAACGGACCAAAGACCTACCTGCCAGAGCTAAAACCATGGAACTCTTAGAAGAAAACACAGGGGAGGTTCCTGACAGTGGACTTGCTGTGATTTCTTGGATGTGACACCAAAAGCACAGGCAACAAAAGGAAAAAACAGGAAAGCTGGACTTCATCAAAATCTGTAGCTTGCGCGCACCCCCGCCCGCCCCGACGGACTTCGATGCTGGGGAGTTTGGTGTCCACATAGCTCCCCGTCGGCCTCCCCAGGACCAAGGTGGGCTTCCCTCCTGTGAGCCAGCCTGCACGTGCAGTGGGGAGAGCCGGAGCGGGGGTCAGGCTGCCCCAGGCCCCCACTGACCCCGAGAGCCAGCAGGAAGGCTGGATGAGCCTGGCGGGCACCCTGCACATCACGCAGGACACTCCGTCCACTTGCAGATGCAGGGGGGCCTGGGAGAAGCAGCCGTCTGTGCAGAAGCCCGCTCTCTCCAGAGCAGAGGCTGCAGGGGCCCAGAGCCTGCGTCCACCGTCCCGGAGGACACGCCCACACCCACGTCCTCGCTCGGGGCCCCATCCTTCAAGGGCCCTGTCTGCGATGAGCCACACCGGGGGAGCTTCAGCAAGCCCCCCGGACACCCAGAGCCACCACGTCCAGGTGGGAAGCACCCCCCCCACGTTTCAGGCCCCACGACTCCAGCCGGAGCTGAGTCCCTACAGGATCCCAGCCTTCCCTTCCCGGCACCGCCACCCTGGCGAGGCAGCAGGGGTCCCCCAGCCAGGGGCCTCGCCTGCGGAGGGGTCTGCACGGCAGGGCGGGCACTCTGGGCCCAGGCACCACGGAAGGGGGTCAACACGCGAGGGTGAAGGCAGGTGGCAGTGGCCTTGGGGTCAGGTGCTCTTTGCATTTCCCAGATGGCTCCACTTACTACCCTCTGAGAATCTACTTGACTCTCTAGCAGTTTGAAACTTTCTTCATTTCCCTGTTTACTGAGAAACTCAGTTCTCAAGTGCTCAGAGCTCACAGGCCGAGCTCAAAGTTCCTCTTCGTGATTCACCGCGGGGCCTGCGGGAGCAGGGGTCCCTCTGCAGGGGTCCCTCTGCAGGGTCTCCTCACCGTCTGAGGACGGCGCCCCCCAGGACCCCCGCCCCCAGTGAGCAGGCGGAGCTGTCTGGGCTCCAGGCCGGCCCGTCTCCCGCCCTCTCACCTCGCCCTGGCCCCAAGCCTGGGCGCAAGCCCCTCCAGCATCTGACTGCACACCCGCAGCTGCGGTTTCCCGCCCGTATCTCCCCTGTTCCAAGCAGTCTGCGCTAAATACTAAGCATCGCGTCCTCTCCCAGCTCATGAGCAGACTGTTCCCATCACCTCCATTTCACAATTAACATATATGAAGCACAGAGAGGGCCAGTGACTTGCCCAAGGCCACACAGCTCTTCAGCCACAGGCTGGCTGCAAAATCAGCCTCTCCACTGTCCTGAACTGCCCCTGGGGATGCGGCCCCTGGGCCGGCTTGAGAAGAAGTGAAGGCGGGCAGGTCACAGTACATGCCGAGAGCCCTTCCAAGGATCTGGGCACCGGCTTACTAGGGCTCAGTGTTCAGAAGGGGTGGGGACCGGGCACCGGCTCTGAGCAGGGGAGACTCAGCACAACCCCAGACATGCTTGGAGACGCAGGAGGGAGAGAGGCCTGAGGGTTCCACACGCCGAGGAGTTGGTGGCAGGGGCTTCAGGGAAGAACAGGGGACTTGGGGGCCACCAGGGCGTGGGACGTGCGGGGAGGGGCGGCCGGAGATGGAGGGTCTGCCTGGAGCCATGCTGACGCCGGTGCTGGTGGGAAACTAGGCTTTGGGGTTTAAATAAATTGAAAACAAAACTTTAAGCTCCAGCCCCCTGGGTAAACTTTTCCTCGGAATTAATTTCCAAGATAAATTGTTTTGGAATTGTTTGGTCCATGTCGTCTAAGCCCCCAATGTTTCTCTGATTAGATGTTTTCATCTAAGCAGCCTGGCGTGTGAATGGCACCCCAGTCTCCGCGGTGCTGCTGTGTGCCAGGGCCGGCGGTTTATGGGGAGAGGATGAACCCCTTGCCGAGGGTTTGGCTCAAATTGAGCTACAGCCCCAGCAAAATTAGATGGGGTGGCTGGCTGTCTGGGGAACGTCCACGCACCTCAGGGTTTCGGGAGAGGCAGGGCTGCAGCAGGAGGGGGCAGGGACAAGGGTCCTGGCCAAGGACGCCCTGGGAGCACACGCACTTGCCCTGAGTGCAGCCTCGGCCCCTGGCTTGCTCACACGCTGGTTTCCTGCAGCCACAGAGCCACGCGCTCAGCGGAGGGGCTGCAACGAGACCAGTTTCTTTACAGGCACAATTCTTTGGTGAGAGAAAAACCAGCCAGCCAACCAGCAAAAGATGCACAAAAGCTGGGTGTCCAGCTCCTGCCAGCTGCTGGACCAGGGCTCCAGGGTGGTGGCGCTCTGCCCCAAGCCACGGAGGACAGGGGCAGCCACCCAGGGGAGGGGTCCTGATGGAGCCTCCCCTGTACCCGGGATACGAGCTGCCCACCTGGCAGGACCCTGGGAAGGACAGGGACCAGTGGCCATTTCTCTCCAAAGGGCCTGGTCAGCGCACAGAGCCTGCAAAAGTGACAGGCAGGCCAGACGGTGCCGCCCTGAGCCTCGCGCCACGGGTCTGGGCGGTCCCATGAGTAACAAGAATGCCCCAGCAAGGCAGTTAGAGAACACGGCTCATCGTCCGCTACTGGGCGGCGAATGCACGTGTACATTTCAAGGCTCCGGTAAGCTCCTCGGGTAACAATGAAAAAGGAGGGGAGGGGAGGGGAGGGGAGGGGCGAGTTTAGACCACTGCCAGGAAGCAGAGGCCAATAATCCCCAAACTTAAAGCTTTGGTGACATCCAGCCATCAGAACACCCTAGATTTCACTACAAAAAAATGAAACTTCTATTTAAAAAAAAAAAAACTAAGTAATTTAAAGGCAAACTGTAACTGGAGGAAACACGCCTCCTGCTCTGAGGAGCGAGTCAGTGTCCCGACTTGTCTGCAAGGACCCTGGGCCGTTACCACCAGGACCGAGGTCAGGGGTCAGACCCTGCTGGACGGGAGGGTTCGCCTCCCCCGCCGGCCTCCTCTTTGCCCGCCGGCTGGCAGCCATGGAGAAGGAAGCAGGGCCCCATGGACCAGCGCGGGGCACCCGGCTCTCAGCGTCCTAGTTCTCAAACCCAGGGGCGTTAACTTGTGGGGAGTAGAATCTAGCATCTCCCAGTTTTAGGGTTTCGTCAGTGCTTCCCAGGACCCAGCTCCCCACCTCAGGGTCCACAGCCCACCAACCTTGCACGACCTTGGGCTGATCGCTCTCGACACCCACCAGTTTTCCCACCTGTGATGTGGGGTCCAGGGGTCCTGAGGGCTGGGGGGGCAGTGCGATGACTCTGGGGCCCTGAGCAGAGCCTCGGTTTCAGCCCATCATCACGATGGAGCCCCACACTGCGCCCTGGAGCCTCTGGCAGGAGAAGGACACACAGACACATGGGGTGGGGGGCCACCCTCAACCCCCTTTCCTGCCCTGATGGTCTCCTGGATGCTCCTGGCAGGGTAGAGAGGCCACGTGCACATGACCCCAAGACAAAAATGTCTGCTTGGAGGGAAGGGCCAGGGCTCAGCTGCTTCACTGGGAGAAGGGGGCCCCCAAATTCAGGCCCCAGACCCTTCTCCAGCCCCCAACACCAACCCAGGCTACCCTGAGCAAGGGGGCTCTGGCTTCAGCAAGTGGGAGGCTCAGTGACACCCCCAAGGGCAAGGCCCCGGCCTTGCATTGGGAACTGGCCCCCGGCCTGGGCTCTGAGCCCTCTGCCGGATGCAGAGAGATGGGGACAGGGAGACACCTTCCCCAGATGCAAGATCCGAAGACGAAGGAGAGACAGGACCCGGCGGGGTGGCTGCTGACCTGGGAGGGAGGCTATGCAGGTCCTGTACTCGGGAGAGATGCCTGCACCCGGGAGACCGAAGGCCCCCTCCCCCGGGCCAGCCCCTAGGATCACACAGCACAGATGCAGGTGCCTGCAGAGACCTCCCCTGTGCTGCTGAAAACACAGGCCACGGCGCCGCCAGAGACTCGCTGCTGACTCGGTGTGTAGACCCTTGAGCGTCATTCTCAGGTCTTCAGGACGTGACTTGTCCACTGAGTTATTTTGCTTGATTTTCCGCATCATCACCAGAACTTCTTGGAATTTTCAAAGTCCCACTTACACATGTCACAGTGGATTTGTGAGGGGGAGGACCCGTTTGGGACAGCGGTCTCCATGAAGAGGAAACGGGCTGGGTCGCCTGAGCCGCCCCCACGCACTTCCGCCAGCCTATCTTAGAATCGCAGAGCCGGCTCCAGCCGACCGAGTCATTCGCTCAGCTGCGCGGTAATTGGAAGTTTGGAAAAATAAAAGTTAATTAAAATAAGAATATGTTATTCTGAAATAATGCTCCCATTTCAAAAGGTGCAGCAATTTCGTGGAGCGAATGAACGTGTCCACCTGCTCCCCATCCTCCCCGTGGGCTCTCCGGGTGGACAGCCCCCAGGGTCCGTCCTCTGAGTGCGGACCCTCACACTGTCACTCAGCATCCCACCCCCTCCCCTGAAACACCGGCTCTGGAACGCACTCTCCCAGGATGGTTTGGGCTAAGACACTGCGACTTTAGTTCTATTCTCTGATCGCAGGTCCAACGGGCCCACACCGTGTGGTAAACGGCCCGCTCTGTCCCCCACTAGACATGCCCTGCCACTGCACTGAGTCCCCGCCTATTCACCACAGACGTCGTCCATCCAGCCTCACTGACCAAGACAGCTGCGCGTGCTGTGACTGTGACGAGGGACGAGGGACCCGAGGGGAGGATGTAAGGGAACCAGGGAGGACGCTGTCCAGGGTGCCGCCACCCCACGCGTGTCCAGGGCCCTCGCAGAGACCTCGGACGGGAGGCTCCACCCAGCAACACTGGAAAAACCCCCAGTTCCCTGCCCCAGAGAATCCAATCTGGGAGCAGGCTTCTGAGATGAGTCCGAATCCCTTCTGGAGGGAGTAGGGACCCAGGCCTCTGCCTGGGAGGCCCCTTGGCCACCCAGGGCCTAATCCTCCATTGGTCAGCACCTCGGACCGGAGATGGCATCACCTGGCTCCCCTCCAAGACCCCGAACAACCGGACAGGTGACCTGAAAACGGAGCCCCTCCCGGCCTCAGGCCAGGCCCCGGTCACCATCCCCTCACTGCCAGGCCCCTCCAGGCACCAGTCCCCTGACCCCTTCCTCAGAGACAGGACAGCCCCATCCTGCAAACAGGCTAACCAGATTTGGTGTTTTCTTTGGGAACAATGGATTCCCTCACCAAACTCTCCCCGATACTCTCAGGGGCCGGCTGGAATGACGGCCTTAATCTGCACCAACCCCCAGACACCTCGCTGTGACCCAGGGGTCTACACCACATCCAAGGGATGGGTTAAGAAGGGAGTGATTCAGCCCACTGCTGGGGGGGTGGAGCCCCGTGAGGCCAGCGTCCAGCCCGGGAGTGTCCGGGGCGGAGTCCGAGGCTGGTCCTGCCACCAGCCATGTCTCAGCTCGGCTCAAGGGCCTTCCTGCCCCACTGCTCAGAGACCATCTCATCAGGCATGTCCCAGTGGCTGAAAGACTTAGTCTCTGCGAAAATGTGGACTGTGATCACGGGGGAGATGTCTGACGCGGCCTGGGGACCCCTCTGTCCAGGTCTCCGCAGAAGTGAGGAGGGGGCCTGGCAGGTGCAACCACAGGGCGTCTCCTCCTGAGGCCTGGGGCACCCTGGTGGGTGGCGGGCCGTGGGCAGTCGGGGGGGCAGGCGCCGGCTCCAGACTGAGATGAACTTCGGAATAGGCACCAGGACAGCAAGAGGGGTTTCAGGTAAACCAAGGAAACTCTGACAGGGAGGGGTCCAGCCAGGGTTAGACTTGGCAGAACCAGGGGCCCATCCCTGTGGGGACGAGTTCTGTTCACGTGGGGCATCAGCCAGAGCTGGTCATGCGTCCTGAATGGTGGGGGCAAGGCCCTGGGCCAGGTCACCAACACCTGCTGGACCAGACCCAAGGATGACACCAGCAGAGCCACAGCAGGACCACGGTCACTCTTGGAAAAGCCAGGGCTCCATCAATCCAGGTGGCCCCAAGGCAGGGCCGTGACCTCGAGAAGGCCTGCCCACCCCCACCCCCCACCCCAGCTGTTAGTCCATCAGAGGAACAGGGAACACAGGTGCAGGCTGCACACAGCACGGAGTGAGTCCCACTGGGCGAGGGGCCACGGCTGCCTCCCACCCGCAGGGGGACAGGGACGGGATGGGGGCGGGGCTGGGACCACCAGACAAATGCCCGGTGGTGAACTTCACCCAACAGGTGTTTTCCAGTTAAAGGAAACAGAAATCGTGACATTTCTCAACCGCAAAAATGTGAGCAAAAGGGAAATATTTCAAAACACATATTTCTACCCTCGAGGCTGGACCAGAGGGTCAGTCCTGGGAGGTGCGAGGCCACTGGGTTTACAGTCCGCTCATCGGGACAGAGACCTGGATACCGCGGTGGCCCTCCCGCCCTCCTGGAACTGCCTGTCCACCTCGGGCAGGAAAACCAGACGTTTTCAAACACGGGGGCAGAGCGGCACAAACAAATGTCCACACCAGAACCCGTCGGAACGAACCACGGGAACCGCCACGGAGTGCCCAGGACACGACGAAACTCCACACACAGAACGCGGCTTGAAAGCAAGTGAAACTGTAACCCAACATGTAATCGTTGCTTTAATTTTAATCATTGCTTTAATTTTTTCTTTTTAATTTAACAAAAACCTCCATGGAACATTTGCAACTCTGAAGGAAGCCGTTAGCAGAAGCACGAGACACCAGGACAACACAGACAAAGCACAGAAGATAAGCCTGAGGCTGGAATTTTCAGAAAACAAACATGAAGTCCTTCATAAGTGAAAAGTAAACTGCAGTGGTCGCCTGGGAAAACAGACGTCCCAGGGCCCGGAAGAAGAACTGACGCCTGGGAACCGCCCTCCTGCGTGAAGGGGACCAAGGCAGGCGGAGCCCCAGGGACCAGGGAAAACCAGAACATTTGAACTGAGGAAAAGTTTAACCTTAAATCAATACATTATTTTTGTTTAAGGGATAATGGATAAATTTACAAATATAATTCCAGCAAAAGGAGAAGTGAAGCTGAATGAGAAAGGACACACCACACTTCAGGGGAATTATGCCAAATGCTCAGCACGGGGCCGGCAGGTGACATTCTTGGGCTTGGAGTGTAAGGCAGCCGCCCTTTGGACACCAGAGGGAAGGTTCGGCCACTTCAGAGCAAAGGACACAGGGTGAGCTCCCCTCCAAAGCCTCAGGTCGGTGGAGGGTCCCTTCCTGATGATGAGAGACAGGCTGACCCAGGAGTCCAGTGTCTGGTCCTGCGGGCCTTTAGGACTGAGAAGGGCCGGCAGCTCTGACTCTGCAGATACTGGGGATCAGCGTGTGCCTGTGGGAGCCAACAGGTGAGTGCCCCGATGTCCAATGTCTGCCAAGGGACACCGAGGAGGCATTGCCGAGCTCCAAGATCAAAGCACAAATCCGGGTTTGCAGCGCCAGGACGCACAGGAACACCTACTGATCCGGACAGTGTGCGAATGGCAGATTAGCAAGAAAAGGAGGGAGAGAAGGTGGCCCCTGAAATAAACGCAGCTCCCTGTAACATCAGGAAGTCGGTACCGACCATTCATTACTGAAAAATCAGGTAAAGCAAGTCTGTGCACATCAAGATGCTAAAGGTTAAAAGGATGAAGGAATGAAAAGTACCCACAGGGGACAAGGCTGGGGGTGGGGGGTTGTTGCAGGCTCCAGGCTGCCTGGCCGGGCTCAGAGCAGACAGACAGAGGGCGTCTGAAGGAGGGAGGGGCTGTGGGTTATCGGCCTCGAGCAGAAAGGGACTGTCCTCGGGTCAGAAGAAGGACAGTTAGAAGCAGCCTCCTGCACAGAGGGAGGCTCTGCACGGATGTCGCATGGAGGGTAGGACCAGGCTGGGTCCAGTTTTTCCCCTGGAAATTAACACAGACAACTGAGTCACCTGCTCACGGCCCACCCGGAGCTGAGTCACCTGTTCACGGCCCACCTGCCGCTGAGTCACCTGCTCACGGCCCACCTGCCGCTGAGTCACCTGCTCACGGCCCACCTGGAGCTGAGTCACCTGCTCACGGCCCACCTGCCGCTGAGTCACCTGCTCACGGCCCACACAGGAGGCGGTGGGGACACAGAAACCTGGAAACAGAATGACTGGGGTGGCTCCGCCCCCTCCGGGCCCTCAGCTCGGTCACAAAAAATGGGCAGAGGAAGGTCAGTCAGTGCAGCGACGCTGGACGCGCCTGGTGAGTCTGCGTGTGCACAGCGGCCTCTGGTACCAGTAAGTAGAACGAGGAACTGAGGAAAACGTGGAAAACACAAAAGCTTTTCCACCTGGACATTTTAAAGGTGCTTTTTAAAAAAATGTGAGTTAAAGTGAAATTTAAACCAAAATTACAGAACATCAAAAAAGACCCAGTAATGATGGAAACGTGACAGTTAGAATCTCAGGGGGTTAAAGCCATACTTGGAGGAACTCCCATAACCACGAGTTCTTATGGCAAAAAACAGAGGGAAAAAGGAAGAAGAGATTAGTTAAGCATCTGACGCAGAAAGTTCTAGAAAGAACAGCGCACGTCTGAGGAAAGCGCAAAGAAAGGCCTGTGGAAAGACAAGCAGGGCTAGCGCGGCAGTCCCGGCAGCCTCGTAACTGGGTTTTAAAACTGCATCTTTGGAAACATCAGCAGAAGAGACACAATATTAACCAGTTTGATCAAGAAACAAGAGGGGAACCAGGCCCACAACAGCAGTTGGCAAAGGAGTGACCTCAGCACGGGAGACTAACGAGGTCGTCAGGGGCCGCCCCCACGGCGGCCTGTAAACGTGCTGGAAACTCAGTTCAAATGAGTGATTTTCTAGGAAAATGTCAGCTACCAAAACCATACCAGGAGGTGTCCGCAGAAGAAATAGGAAAAGTATAAATGCCCCTAAAACCGGGAATCCCGACAGGCTCCCAGGGGGACAGCGCTCGAAGGCCAGCGGGGCTTCTGCAGACGCCAAGGAAGAAGGGAGAACTGCCCTCCTGGTGGAGCGAGTGCCGCCTGACACGACGCAGTGAACTGCCCTGGCACGTCTCGGGGCAAACGCCGTCAAAAAGAGCGGTCGAGAGGACGCGGCAGCACGGAGCCGGCCCGCCTGACTCGGTACCAGGAAACGTCCCGACAAAGTCCATCAGGCCGGGGCTCGACTTCGCTAAGCCTTCAGGGAAACGTAAATCAAAACCGTGAGGTAGCCGCTCACACCCATCAGAAGGGCGTCATCAAGAAGACCACAGACAGAAAGCGCTGCCGAGGGTGTGGAGGAAAGGCAGCCCGCGTACACCGTGGGCGGGGATGCAAACTGGGGCAGCCAGGGGAGGGCAGCGTGGAGGTTCCCTAAAAACGGAAAACAGAGCTACCCTGTGACCCAGCAGCCCCACTCCTGGGCACACATGCAGAGAAACCACCATTTAAAAAGACGCCTGCCGCCCAGCGTTCACAGCAGCACTCGTTACGGTTGTCAAGACATGGAAGCAGCCTAAGATCCCATTGGGAGACGTGGATAAAGATAGGGGGGTGTACACACATGGTAGAATACTACTCAGCCGTGAAAAAGAACAGGGCTTTCGCCATTTGCAGTAACAGGGATGGACTTGGAGGGTGTTATGCTAAGTGAAATGAGTCAGAGAGAAAGACAAATACTGTATGGTATCACTTACACCTGGAATCTGAAAAAAATACAACAAGCTGGCAAATATAACAAAAAGGAAGCAAACACAAGTACAGAGAACAAACCAGTGGGGATCGTGGGGGAGGGGCATGTGGGAGGGGGGCCGGAGGCACAAGCTGTTGGGTGTACAATACGGGAAATACAACCAATATTTTGGATTAACTGGAAATGGGAGTGAAACCTTTAAAATCGTATTTTAAAAATTTTACTGTTTTAATTCTTCGGTTCAGTAGGTATAAGGAGAAAACATCAGGTCACCATCTCTGTGCGCGTTCCTGACTGAGACCCGTGCCCTCCCGGCTGTGGGAGGGCAGGTGGGCGCCACCTGCCGGGATTCGCCCCGGGCCCTGCAGTCGGGACCGCGCGCCGCCGTCTCACCACAAGTCAGCGCCTCCGCGCTGGAGGCCAGACCCTATCCAGCCGTCCGAGAGGAAGAACCAGAGGACAAGGACTGGGGCGAGGGAGGTAAATTATGACCAGGTGCGATGTATGCTGGTGTCACTGTGTTCCTGGAAAACCCACGAGCACCCAGAGAGCAAATCCACCACAAGGAAGACAACCAAGCGTGGGGCCGGGATGTAAAACTGCGGCATGAGAGTACAAGTCGCAGGTTAGGGGGCACGTGGGAGACAGCAGCCCGCTTTGCAGCAGGTACAGAAGGGTAGGCCACCCCAGAACTAAGCAGGACGGAGAGGGGCATGCGGACCCTGCGGGGGAGCTCCATGCAGCCCTCCTGAGGGACGCGCAGCCACGCGCAAACGCGGAAAGACCACACCCGGCCCTGGACGCCGGGGCAGAGCTCCAGACGTGGGCCTGGGGCCTGAGCCGAGTCTGCAGAAGCTCAGAGCCCGGCTCCGCCTGCCAGGGGAGCCCGCGGCCGGGATGGAAGTGACGCTCGCCCTCGGGCGGAGGAAGGGCAGAGGGCGGGGCCGCGCCAGGTTCCAAAGAGGCTCTAGACACGCCACGCGCTTGAGGCCCCTCTTCTCGGGGTGTTTATGAAGCCTAAACAAACAGCCAGATAATGAGAAGAAACGTATTCTCTGTACGGGGGCTGTCTTCCACATGCTGCCAACATCTGTTTGGTATTTATTCAACCCCCAATAAAACAAGTAATTCATCCAGGTTTCTTTAAAAAAAAAAAAAAAAAAAAGTAAAAGAAAACGCGGAGAAACTGAAATGGCCTCATTTCGATCCCAGTGGCAAGAGAAGACGGGGAGACACGCACCGTGGCATCCGCCCCCACTTCAGCTGCCCCGGCCTCAGGATGCTGGGGTCACCCTCACGAGCGCGGCCCAGCCCCAAGGGGCCCTCTGGTCAGTCCCGAGGCCTCCCCCAGTGCCCACTTCCTCAGGCAGCCCTGCTCGCTCAGGCATGCACACCGAGAGCCAGCCGGGGCCTGGCCCTGAGTGTTGCGTCCAGTGGTACCGGACGGCCCGCCATGCCAGGAATGGCCCCTGACCTGTTGACGGCCAAGGCCATTTTCCAGGCCAGGAACTTGTGGCAGCAAAAGAAGGTCCTCTCCAGGCTCTGCCCCGACCGAGCGAGGAGAGCCTCAGGGGACCCCTGGCTCGCATGGTCTGAAAGGGGCTTAATGCCCAGGTTTGGCCCCCAGCACACCTGGAGTAGGGTGAGGGTCCTGCCGACAACCACACGACCATGGGGTCAGCCCCCTCGGTGGGGGAACAGGCTTCCCCGACGTGTGCTCCGGCCTGTAGACAATCAAGGGCACATCCTCCAGTGCAGGGCCTGCCACTCCCACGCCCTGGACTTGGTGACATTTCCCTCAGAGCCCTCCCTGCAGCTGGATGGCTTCCCTGTCCCCAGAAACCTCCCACCCCCGTCAGCTCAGGGGGTGAGGCAGCCTGTCTGGACCACGGGCTCCTGCCCCAGGTACAGCCAGAGACGGCCCGCCCCAGGGAGAGCTGCCCACGACAGTCACTTGTCACCCCCGCCACCTTCCGTAGGCAGGGACTAATTAAAATGCACTTGGTTCACGGGGCGTCACTGGAAAGGGGGCTATGATCTGCTAATTTATCGCCTCTGCTTCCATCAGGCACCGTTCTCCTGCTCCCACAGGTAATCAGAGAGGAGATTTCTGGCAAAGGACGGCCTTGACCCTGCAAGACGGCATTTCCCAGGCGAACACCCTAATGGAGCTGGCAGAACTGAAAACCACAAATACCCATCCATTAAACAGAATGAAAATGGAAATGTCCTTCCAAGGCATCATTACCTGCTTGTTGAGGTAAATCCAGTGCTTTACATCCATTAACCTTTCCAGCGTGGCCTCCCGTCCAGTGTGATGGGCGGGCAGCTGCCCAGACGTCGAATGGTTTGACCCTTGCTCAGCTAGAAGTGCGGGGCTGTGGGCGCTAAGCGGCTGCCGCTCCAGGATGGAACTGATCCCGGAAGGAGGGTCTTTGCAGCTGTCTCGTTAACGTGATGGGAAATGGACTCCAGGCTCTTGGCTCAGGGCAAATTAAACAAAACCCCATGCAAAGAGTCGTTTCCTTACAAGCTGCTTTAAAGCAGAATCGGCTCCTGTCTGCCAGGAAGAAGCCTGGTCCCCAGAGACCCGCGGGCATTCCGCAGGATTCAGAGGGGAAATCCGTAAGCTTGCTGTGCAAGGCAACTTCTGGGAATCGTAAGGTGGACTTTTATGTCTTCACTTTAAAGTTGTGGGTATGAACCTGAAAAAAATATTTAAATAGTTAAGAATAATTTGAAAAAGATTAGTGGGAAAAGACTTGCCCGGCCAAAATCAAATGTATTGTCGGGACTCCTCGAAATAACGGCAGAGCAGTAAAGGGGATGTATGGCCATTCTCACAGGCGACAGTCATGACACCGGGTAAAACTGCCCAGAACCTATTTAAAGACACTGGAAAGCTCCCCAAAGCAGAGTTACAGGAAGATCAGTCTTGAAAGACGGTATCTGGAAGGGGTAAGAACCAGGATGGTGTCTTCCAGGACCACGCGGTGCCTGCGGGAAGCGGTGGAGGAAAGACACAGCCATCCTGATTGAAAGTCCCGGGGAGCGGTGTTCAGGGCCATCAAGGAGCTGGAAACATGCAGGGAAGCCCTGGTGGTGGGGGAAGGAGCGAAACCCAAATTCTGAGTATAAACTCCCCGAATCTGTGGCTGATGGCGGTACTGCAGGCCTGCAGGGAAGGCTCCGGGGGCCTGCGGACCAGCAGGCAGAGGTCAGAGAGACATCTGCTCTTGGGAGACCGGCCACCA
This sequence comes from Camelus ferus, assembly GCF_009834535.1. NCBI lineage: Eukaryota > Metazoa > Chordata > Mammalia > Artiodactyla > Camelidae > Camelus > Camelus ferus. Next base: position 11,955,349 of record NC_045707.1, read on the forward strand.
AGTACATCCCCGGCTGTGAGGTCCTGAGCAGCAGAAAGTTGAATGCTGCGGGCGTGAAGCACCAGCCGCACAGCCGCACTGCTCCAGTGAGGGGAGATCTCGAGAAATAAGGAGGCCGAGGGAAGGCCCATCCCTGCCCAAACCCTAGGCTGGCCACCAAATTATAAAGGTGTGGGAGACCCTCCAGGGACCAGACTGAAAACAGCCATCATGGGAAGCCATGAAAGCAGAGCAGAGACATAAAGCCAGGGAAGCAAGACGTACGGTGTCCATTCAGAAAAGCCTGCTGAGCCGAGAAGGAAAAATCACCCCCAGAAGAACACAGAGAAATCCTGAGTCACCGAAGTGCATCACCTGCAACGTCCAGTTTTTAGCCTATTGTTAGATGGGCAAACAGGCTATTTGGACCCACCATCAGGAAAAAAGGCAATCAATATAAATTGACTCCACGTGGGCACAAGGTTGGATTTAGCAGGAAAAGACAGCAAAGCCTCTGTTACAAATGTGCTCAAAAGATAAAGGTACAAAGACTAAAAACGATGTGTATAAAGAAGTATAAGAAAACATCGTATCGATGAGTAAACAGATGGGAGCTCCGTAGACAAGCGGACACTGAAGAAGACAGGGGTTCTAAAACAGGTAACTGCAGTAACTGAGAGATAAATTTACTCGGTAGCCTTGACGTCCACTTGGAGGTGGCCAAAGGAAAAACTGGAAACTTGAGGATAAAACAATAAAAATTGTCAGACCCAAAATGCTGAGAGTGAAAAGGATTGAGGGAAAGTGAACAGAACCTCAGGCAACATCCAGTGGCTTCACGTGCACGCGCCTGGGAGGCCAGGACGAGAGGGAGGAAGGAAAATACAGATATTTGCCGAACACACGTAACGGCCAGACACGTCGTGGGAAACATTAACTCACAGGTGCCAGGAGTTCAAACCGCCCCCAGCCCGGACGAGCAAGGTCACAGCCAGTCCCAGACGCAGCTCAGGCCACAAAGTCCTGAAAGTCCATGACATAAAGACAGTCTTGACAGAAACCAGACGAAACCATGTGAAAAACAGCGGAACAGGGAAAAAAAGTAATCGGGTTCTCGCTGGGAGTGAAGGGAGCCCAGAACTGGAAAAGCACTGAGTAAGTCACCAGCAAGCTGAATTCCTCACAGATGTGAGCATACATCAATGTAAAACATTAGCGTTTTTTTCAGTCTATTCGTCGCAACCAAGGAGGCTTTGTCCCGGGGATAGGAGTGGAGCCACATCAAATCTGTTGGCACAATTTACCACATTCGTGGACAGAAGGAGAGGGTCTGAGCCAGCCTCTCAACAGATTTTCAAGGGCATAAACAGTGTCCCCCATTACTCAGGAAGCTCCCCTAGATTTCCAGGGTAGCCGGCAGCATCCGGCAGCGTCGGCTGAAAGCACGGCCACAGCCCAGGCACTTTGTTCCCAGACTGACAGATGCCCCGAGCTCTGCCGGGCAGCGTGTCAGTCCTGGACCAGCAGAAGTACCACTTGGGGAAAGGCAGCGTCTCCGGCCCCGCCCAGACCTGCTGCAGCAGAAGCTGCGTTGTAACAGGACCCTCACCCCTCCGGTGTGTGTGTGTGTGTGTGAGAGAGAGAGAGAGAGACGGGGGACGGGCCCGGCCCTGCAGGGGAGGCCACGACACTTATTCCCGTCTCGTCTGTCATCGAGAAACACTGAAAGCGCCTTGATGGTCAAGGCACAAAAAATGAATGCCAGGCGTTCATTTCTGGGATGAGAAGCTGCAGCTCGGTGGGTGAACTGAGCCTGTGCGAGCGAAGGAAAACCGTTCTGGAAAACACAGGAGGGCAAGTTGTGGCTGCATCTTATAAAAATCGAAATAACGTGCCCACAAGGAAGACACACCGTCGTGGCGGCACACGTGGCGTGGGCGGAACCCAGAGTCGCGGTCCTGGACGCCCCGGGCGGGGGGGCGGGGCCGGGGCTGGGAAGGGAGCTCCATCCGTGGCGCACGTCTCCCGGGAGGAGGCGGAACGGAGACGTCACGCGAAGGTGCCCCTGCCTCCATGCACCTGCTTCTCTGAGGTTCAATGTCTCACACTAGCGATCGGACCAGGCACGTTAGAACGGAAGTGACACGGGGTCACTGTGTTCTGAACCTTGACCCAAGCTCCGTAATACACAATCCGAGGAGATAAAAGCCCGTCTTCTGGGAAAGCAGTTTTCCAAGACAGCTCGCCTCGGCCTTCACGTCTCAGAAGCACAGCCCTTCAGACCAGCAGAAGACACCGTACGTAGGAATGCTGACGCGTGGAAAGCACGAAAACAACGTGAATGTCCAATAACACGGCAGTTTTGAGGAAACTCTGGAACACGTCTGCCGAGGGATGACACACTCCCAGCCGAGGTGGGGATCACGAGAAGCACGTGGGAAGTTGGCAAACAGGCAAGAAATCCGCGGACAGCGAGCGCCTCCCGCCCCGGCCTGGCCAGCAGCAGCGGCCAGGGGTCACCGGGCTGAGCTGTGCGGGATGAGACCCCGTGACAGCAACGGGGCTCCCAGCAGACCCTCACTGCACCCCCCAGCCCAGCAGACCCTCACTGCACCCCCACCCCCACGCCGTCAACCCGCTCCCTCGGACCCTCCCTCGGACCCTCCCTCAGCTGAGAGGACAGGTCCGGGGTGTCCCGAGTCGGGCACGTGCTGGGGGGCACTCCAGGGGTCCCCATGTTTGATGACAGTCGTGTGGCATCTCAGGACGGAAACAAACCACTCTGGGAGGGCACGCTGGGCTCCACCCATCCGTCCACCTGCCCAGCGCTGATTAGGCACATGCTGTGCATCCGGCTGCACCCAGGAGCCATCGGGGAAGAGGGTGAAGAAAAGAGACGCGCCGCGCCCTCCAGGCTGACCTTCGGGGCACAGGGAGAGCAAAGAAGGCGCCCGGAGGTGGGACGTCAGCAGCCGGGGAGAGGACAGAGCCGGCAGGGGCGTCGGGAGCGGGTGGGGAGCAGCAGAGGGGGCTCCCGGCAGCGCGTCCCCAACCGAGGCCCCGCGACCCGGAGGAGAATGGTATCCTCCAGGCCGGCGGCCGCGTCAGCACCGCGCCTCAGACCCCATGTACGTTTCAGTTATTAGTCCTGCCCATCAATTAAAATTAAAACCTTAGCCTGCCTGCGGTTCGCCGCTGTTTCATTATTAAAACCCACTGGCGTTTCATAATTTCTCAGGAAAACAAAAGGGAGAGAGATGACTAAAACCTTCCAGAGACGCTGAACAGAGGTCTTTTTCAGGACAGAGACAAGCAGAGCTGCAGGACGCCGCCTTGCGTAAGTGAACACCGCGTGTGGGGGCAGATACGTGGAGGAAACCAAACGGGGTGGGGGACACACGCTAAACGCATCCCACCTAACTCGCATGCGAGTTGTCGCTGGTTCCTTCGTTTTGCTGAAAAGCTCTTCGCATTTTTTCAAGCTGTCGGAAGAAAGCTCAAATAAAGGGAAATGAGAATGAAACTGGAAATAAAATAAGAGGTGGGAGGTGGGCTGGGCATTCTTCCAAGAGTCACACAAAAAACTGCGTATGACCAGCAATCCCACGCCCGGGTGTCCGCCAGGAGACCTGAGCAGAGACTCAGGCACACTCGGACACAACGCTCACAGCAGCAGAGCCGCGGCAGCCAAGAGGAGGCCGCAGCCCGGCGCCCCCAGCTGATGGTGGGCGCACAGAGGTGGCCCGTCCTCTGCACGGAGCACGGCCCAGCCTCAGCAGGGAACGAAGCTCTGACACTGGCCACAACACGGCGAGCCCTGAAGGCATCACGCTCAGTGAAGGACACCAGCCCAAAAGGGCAAAGACCGTGCGGACCCACGGACAGGAAGTGTCAGAACAGCAAACCCGTGGAGACAGGGGGCAGGGTGGTGGCTGCCGCGGGCCGGGGGAGGGGAGGGTGGGCGGTGGCTGCTGATGGGGGTCCCCTCTTGGGGGGGGAGTGTTTCAGAGCTGGATGGAGGTGGTGGCCCCACAACACTGTGGATGCACTAAATGCCCCTGAACTGCTCACCCTTAAATGATTATGTCACATGAATCTCACCTCAGTGAACGCAGGCAAAGTGAGGAAGCCAGAGGGATGACCCCTGGGGCCGAAAGAGCTGCGTGCAAAAAGTAAGGAGCACCCCCAGGTCGGGTGCGGGGGGGCCGGCACCCCCAGGTTGGGTGCGGGTAAGGCACCACCCTCGCAAGGCCTGGCCCCGGGAACATTTCCTGCACCGGGAGAGTGACTGGACGATGTCTGTTTTCAGCTTTTGGAGTCAGTGACAGACAAAGCGGAAAGGCCAGCTGTGGCCCCACGTCCATGTCAGCAGACGTCACGGTGAGAGCAGGGGGAGGCGGGAGGAGGCGCAGGCCCTCTCTGCCCCCAGAGGAGACCCCGAGACAAGCAAGAAGAAGGAGACCAGGAGGAGACGAGGAGAGGGCTGAGTGTGGGGCTGAGTCTGGGGGCCGGGTGGTCACTCTGCAGGCGCGGGACCGTGGGGGGCTGCGTCCCGAGGTGAGCGCTGGCCAGAGGAGGCTGCAGGTGAGGAAGGAGCCTGTGCCACACTCGGGTGTGGCGGGTGTGGCGGGTGTGTGAGGCTGCTTCAACAGAGAGAACCTGGCGTATCTGAGAATGTTCCACCCAAAATACCCAAAGCGAAATAACTAAGCGCTGGTCGCTGCCTCCCACCTGCCTCCCACCCGCCTCCCACCTGGACAGGGACCCAGGTGCCCCGGCCCCCGTCCTCTCGCTGGTCTGATATGAGCCTCCCCATCTGCAGACCCGACCTCGTCACCTCCCACCCAAGGGCCGACCCTGCCAACCACCGCCAGGTGCCCTGGTTCCCTCCCCTAGACTGGGGCGGGAGCTCTGCCTGTTAGACACAGCGCCCCGCTCCAAACTGATGCCCTGGCCCCAGCGTGGGGTCTCCTCTTCCGTGCTTCCCTCAGAGACCCCCATGGGCAGAGCCTGTGGCCTCCCCCATCCATCGGACCCACGCCCTGTGCTCCAGGCTCGGAGCCGAGGCCACAGCCACCCCGAGGGGCCAGCTGACCGGGGTCTGGGCTCGCTCAGTCTCCTGTGACAATAAACATCCATTCACAGAAGCTGGGCGGGCGGGTGAACGCTGGACCCCCTCCCTGACTCCCTCCGCCGCCCCTCCCCCTGTAAACCCATTCTGTGCAGGGATTTCTCATTTGATGCCTGAGAATTTGGTGGAGGTAAGGTCTACTCACCTATGAGTCCTCCTTGCAGGAAAGAACTTGGTTTATGGTGCCAAGAATTTGCCCGTTGTCCCAAATCATCTGTCCTCTGTCTTGAGCAGAAGCAGCCGATCCCCAGCGGAGCGGCCCCTCCATCTCCTGGCTGCAGAGAGAGTCCCTTTCAGACCCCCGGTCGTGGGATCCTGGACTCCAGGTTTGTCACCAGAAGCAGGCTCGGCCCCGTGCCCACCGACAGCATTAAGGTGTTCTGGACGGATCAGATAATTTTGGGTTGCAAGCTGTGCCCGGCCAGGCACCTGAGAGCTGTCACGTCTGACTAGACTGTGGTGCATCGAACTAGACTGTTAGCGCGAGGCCGCGAGCGCGGGGGTGTGGAGGCGGCGATCCAGAAAGGACGGGGCCGGCCCACGGCTGCCTCTCCCACCGCCTCTGCTGGCGTGACTGCTCTGTTGACACGAGCCAACAAGAGGGGGAGGACCCAAAACGACAGCATCGGCGTAGACGGCGGGACCAGAGCCCGCCACACCCTCCTCTGAGGGTCCGCGCTCTTTCCCCAATGAGACGATGGAAGTGCGAAGGCGGGAGCTCTGACCTCCCGCCTCCTGACTCTGGCAGCCGGGCAGCACAGAGGGCCTGGAGCCGGAGGCCACCTGCCTCCGCTCGGATGGGCAGAGCCCACCTGCGTGAGGGTCCCAGGAGGGTCTTCTCACCCTGAGCGTCCCCCCGGCTTGCCCACCGGCTGCTGCCTTCAGGGAGGTCAGAGAGGAGTGAGCTCGCCCCACAGTGCGCCCGCCGTCGGGGCCAGCCCAGACGGACTGAGCCTGGGGCCCCCAGCACGCCATCAGGGCCTGTGTCGGGGCCCCAGCAGGAGGCCCCAGAGCGAGAGGGTCAGGGAGCAGCCCAGAGAGAGAACTGGGGCTCGAGTTACCCCAAACGCGGAGCCCGGGTCCCGGAGAAAGAGTGCATCGTGGGGCCGGGAGGTGGCCGGCAGGCAGCGGGGCAGGTTAGGGCTCACGGAGCAGCCCCCAGGCGCTCCCACCGCCCTGCACCGCCGCCCGGCGTGGCACCCGGCTCACCGCGTGTGACCTGTAACCTAACTGAGCACGTCTGATCAAGTCAGAGGCATGTCGGACGGGCGGCCCCTCCTTCATGGCCCCTGGAGTGGACTGTGCCCCACCCCGGCCACGGCCCCTGGTCAGCGACCACAAGGGGGGGGGGGTCGGGCTGCCGGGCATAACCAGACCTCACCTCCCGCTTCCCGGCCCACACACCCCCCCGGAAGAAGACCCGGGAAGTGGACGCTTCAGGCAAAGCCATCGTGACTGTGCATCCAGACCGGCTCAGCCCCACCCCCGCCCCCGCCCCGGGCTGCTGAGGGGATTGCCCTAAAGGGATCCGCGGTTAGACGAGTGTGGGGAACACAGGCCGCAAGTTGACACGGGACCCTCAGTGTAGACACAACGTGTGTTCCCCAAGAGGGCTGGAGCGGGCAGCTAGGCCTTCCGACAGGCAAGCTCTCCTGACGGATTTGGAAACGTGGACCTCACTTAGAACGCGCACGTCCGAAGCGGCTCAGCTGGCGGAGGAGGAGCGGGGCCAGACCACAGCTCAAGGAAGGAGGGGCGTCCACGCATGGGCCAAACCCAGTCCAGTCCAGACGCTGAAAGGTGGAGCAGGTGCTTCCCCCTAGTGGACAATCTCCCTCCAATTCTCTTCCAACAGAACAAGCCCCGCAGAGCTGGTCTGATGGAGGAGAGGCAGGAAGGGTGGGCGCAGGCCCCTCGGGCCCAGAGCGCGAGGAGGGGGCTGCCTTCCCCAGCCGGCCTGTCTTGCGGTGCTGGTCTTTCTGACAAGGTCCAGCCAAGAACAGGAGTAAACACACAGACAGCGCCCTTCAAGTACACACACACACACACACACACACACACACACACGGAAAAGCCAGAGGCCAGCACTGTGCGCAGCCTCCCAGGGGACTCCACACGTGGAACACACCTGGAGGGAAGTTCAAGGGTCAAGGAAGGATCTCCATTTCCTGAAACCCAGAAACGGGGGCTAGGTCATTCCGTCCACGCTTCCTGCAGAGCCATGGAAAAGGCTGCCCAGAACACGGGCTCGCCTCCTAAGGCAACCTTTCTCCCCGCTGAGGTACAGCAGACAAGATTTTTAAATGACTTCAGCATCGTGATTAAAACATGAGTTAATGAGCATACACAGAACATTAAATATGACACATTCCACACTTTCTTTTCCACACTCCGAGCATTTACAAAAACCTCCTATGTACCAGGCCATCCCCCATCACCCTGGGCCATGGAACCTGTTTCCGGAATTGGTGTCACACACGGAGTGTCCCCGAGCACAGGGCAGTCGAGGTCGGACGCCGTAACGAGTAACTACGCATATCCAGAGTCTGGACACTAAGAAGCCACTTCTGAGGCATCAGGGAGGGAAGACACAGTGACTGAGACTGGGAAACAGCTTTAAATGAGTGACGGAAATCTGACGCACCAAGCTCGGGCCGCGCAGTCACGTGCAAAGGAAAGCGCTCTGGCCTCAAAGGCTCAAATCAGAAGAGGAGCCTCAAAACTGATGTTTCCAGGAGCCAGAAAGTGAACAGCAAAACAAACAGGCTTAGACTTTAAAGCAGTGATAGCATCAAAAATTAGTAAAAGCGAGAGCAGCTGAACAGCAGAGGGGACGGGACAAAACGTATCTTCCACGTGACTAACAACACGGAAGAACTTGAGACAAAATCAAGGAGGAAAACCGATGACAAAAAAACCCACACAAGGGCTCTCACGGCAGCTGTGCGGGCGTCGAGCAGACGTCTGTGGACAACTTAATGCCAATAGATGTGAAGATCTGGACCACACGGACCGACTCCTAGAAGAAATATAACTTAACAAAAGCTTAGTCGAGAAGAAATAGAAAGCTTGCAAAGTCCTACAATCATAGAGAAATTCAATCTCAAAAACAAACGTCTTCCTACAAAGCAGAGTCCAGGCACACAGGTGTCCCAGCAGACCCCGTCAGAGGCCCGGCCTTGCGCAAACTTCCCTGCAGGCCAGAGGAAGGTCTTCCAACGGTTTTCATTCACTTAGCACAACCCTCACATCCAAACCTACGTAAAGTTGTTTTCAAAAGGAAAGTTTCAGGCCATCCTCATCCACAAACTCAGACATAAAATTCACAAACATTGTCAAACCAAATTTACCAATAACTAACAGACTAGTGCCTCGTGGGCACAGTGGATTTATCCCAGAAATTCACAGTTTAGCACAGAGAACCCAGCACCAGCATCAAAGGAATTCACCCCAGGCTCCGAGGAAAGGAGAAAACCATTTGTCAGCTCAATAGATACAGAAGAATTTGAAAAAAATCCAACATTCAGTCAAAACAAAAGTTTTAAAACTTCAATTAAGCAAGACTAGAAGATCGCTTACTCTGAAAGAAGGCATCAATTTTAAAAATAAAATAAAATATAAAATAAAATAAAATACAGAGGACACCACACTTGGCTGTGAGACACGGGAAGGCGCCCTCTAAGATGAGAAGCAGCCAAACATTCTTCTTCCCATCAAGTCAGGATGGGCTGGAGGCCTACGTGCCCTCCAAAAAAAAAAAACCAGGCCATAAGGATTGAAAAATAAGATGCAAACTGTACCTATCCACAGATGACAAGAGGAATTAGCTACAGATAAACTGCAGGAATTAATAAGAGAGCTTAGCAAGACCTCCCAGGGCAAAATCAATACAGCAGAATCAATTATTTCCACATAAACAGCTGGAAAACGAAGGTTTTAGAAAGCCCCATTTACAATAATACAGGGAAATAGCTGCGATCTAGAGTGTGTCTCACAGAGGAAGCACTCAGACGCCCACCGAGAGTTCTGTGACCCTTCACAGGAACGTCATGGGAGAGCGCAGTTACAGCGTTGCTTATACCCACGAACGGGAACACCTGATCCAGGAAAGACGTCCGTTCTCCCCAGACGACCTGCAAAACTGACCTGCGTGGAGCTTGCCGAGTGGGGTCTGCAACCCCTACGTGAGGGCAAAGGTCGGGTGATGACGGCGATCCTGAGCATCACCGCGGGGACAGCGCTCTGCCAGGCGGGGCGTGCTGGTGCTGGCTCCTGGTCCGACAGAGGGACCACAGAGGCGGGAACTGGCCGCGTCGGAACAGGCGCACACGGACGGCAGCTCGTGAAGGAGGTGGGGCTCCCTCAGAGCGCCCGACGAGCACGGTCTTCTCAGTAAGTGGCGGGGGGACTCCGACATCCACGTGGAAATAAGGAAGCCGACCCTGACCCCACCCGCACCCCTGGGGCAGCAAGGTTTCCTGTAAGTACCTCAGCCGCAAAGAGCCGCGTGGCTGTGTCTGCCCCACCGCTCAGCTCAGCCAGTGGGCAAACGACACGGAGACAACTGGGCACGGCTGTGTCCCAGTGAACCTTCATTGACAGAGCCAGCTGTGGGCCGATTCAGCCCTGGGCTAGGCTTCGCTAACCCGTGCCAGACCCCAAAATCAGTCCTCATGAATCACAGACCTAAGCATGAAAGACGAACCTGATAGTTATTAAAAGACAAGACGGAAAATACCTTTGCGACCTGGGGGTGAGATGCAGGCCCTCCACACGGCCCGGTGAAAACCCTAACCATCACAGGAAGTGCTGAGGGACCAGCTGCTTTAAATCAAGAGCTAGAGTCAGTGACTGTACTGTGTGGCTGAAATCTGCTGGAGAGTGAACAAATCTTCTCAGAAAAAAATATATACACATGTAGCAACGGACGTGATAATGAACAAGATGGGGATCCTTTCTCAGTGCAGGTGTATGTGAAATCACCACAAGTGTACACTTCAAATATCTCACAACTTTGTCAATTATACTTCAATAAAGCTGACAAAATAAAATAAAATCAAACAAGCAAACACTAAAAATATAAATAAGAAATTAAAAAATTAAAGTGTCCATCAACAGATAAATGGATGAAAAAGATATATACGTGTGGAATATTACTCAGCCATAAAAAAAGAACAAAATTTTGCCATTTGCAGCAACATGGGTAGACTTGGAGGGCATTACGTTAAGTGAAATAAATCAGAGAAAGACAAACACTGTGTGATATCACATGTGGATTTTTTTAAAAACAATAAACTAGTGAATAAAACAAAAAAGAAACAGATTTACAAATACAGAGAACAAACTAGTGGTTCCCAGTGGTGGGGGGACAATACAGGAGTAAGAGGCAAAAGGGGGGTTATGGGATTATATGAAATCATGTGTGTGAAACTTGAAAATTGTAATGCACTATAGAATTTAAAGAATCTTCCACTCAAAGACACATGAAAGAAAACAATTAAAAATAAATTAAAAACTTATGTTCACCAAAGGATACCCTATAACCAATCAAAATCTGAAATCCAGGATACATAAAGAACTCCTACAGATCAACGTTTTCTTAAAGGCTGAAAAAACAGCAGAAAAAACAGACAAATGTTTCGAACAGGCCCCTGATAAAAGAGGAACTCCAAATGGGCCGTAAACATAAACCTGTCCAGGAAGGCCGATCCCAGCCACGCTGTCAGCACCGCACACACCACACCGGCAGACCGCAGGGGGAGGATGACAGAGGGACCCCCGGACCAGCCCTGCGAGGTCAGTGTCTCCTGCGGGAACCTCAGCTCACTCCCGCTCCTGCCCCTGGGGTGGGGTGCCCGCCTGGGGATGGGGGTGGGGCCCAGAGATGACCGTCCGCTCCAGCAGGGCGGGAGTCCAGGTGCCTGCAGAGCCCTGGCCCACCTCCCACGAGCACAGACACATATGTACACATACAGACATAAACATGCACACGCACACACACCAGCCCTGCCCCCCTCACTCCCACCCCCAACCCTGGTCAGAACAGAGCCAGGTGGGGGGACAGGACACAAGGAGAAGATATGGGGCGGCCTGGCCGGGACCACCCAGAGGAAACAGGTGCAGCGTGAATGAGGCCGGAACAAGGGGCCTCTTGTGGTCCCCGAGGCCACAGTAAGGGGGAGGCAGAGCAGGGTGGGCCCTCCAGCTGAGGTGCCCCCCCCGGGAGGTCGAGATGCACAGATCAGAGTGACCACGACCAGGGGCGGTGAGACCCGGGGAGCAGGACAAGGGACGGCTCAGGGGGGCTGGGAGGCAAGAGGGGCGACAGTGGGGGTCAGCCTGTGTCCCCATCCCCACCGTGTTCCCATATACCCCACTCAGCACGGGGCATGCGGGGGGGGGGGGGTGTTTGTGTGGGTGTGTCCCCAGCATGGCCCAGGGGCGTGTGCACAGTGGCCCACGTGTTCCAAGGACTGAGCTGTGCCCGGGGCCGGGACAGATGCCCCGACCCTCCAAAAAGCGAGAGGGCAGCAGCCCGTCCTGCAGTCCTCACGCCTTGTCCACGGTGACCCGGTTACAGCCCGTTCAAATCTGTCCAGGTGTCAGAGCGTGGCTTTCCATCTTGGCTCGGGCTCCATGGTTCTATGTGCTGCTGAAACCTTTGGAGACGCATTCTCACTTCAAAAACGCTCTGTTTGGAGCTGACGGCCAGATCGCAGGTGCTGGAACGAGCTCACAAGGAACCACAGGCGCCCGTGAGCCGCCAGCCATGCCGCGAGCAGGACGGACAGGCAGCCAGCTGGACTGCGCTCCCTTCTATCCATCCCTCATCATCCACCAGACGGAACACGGGCTGACCCTGATGGGGACCCTCGGGGAGACGGCCACTTTCTGTGCAAATAGCAGGCCCTGGACTGTGGACAGGATCTCTCAGCAACGCTGCTGGTTAGTGCACTTTGAGAATTTCCTGTGAAACCTCAGAGAACTGCCTCTCGACCGGTGACGGGCCTGGCACTCAAACAAACATCCCAACAAATGAAGCTTCAAAAGACGCAGGGGAGGAGCCCACAGTTTGTGAATGGGAACCACCCCTCCTTGGGGAGTAGGGGCCGTGGATGCAACCTTCTGTGAACAGGAGCCCCCCAGCCACCACTTAAGGCATTTAAACACTCGCCTGAGACAGTGGCTCCTGAAGAAGGAAAACACAAAGTCCTGGACCCTCGACCAGCTGTCACCAGCAGAAATAAGGGCGAGGCCACAGCCGTCACCGCCCTCCAGCACCTTCTAACACATGTACAGTCAAGACTGGCCCCAGAGCAGGGCCAGGCGTGCATGGAAACACACACACCTGCAGTCTTATATCCCTTCTTTGTTACAAACTTGAGTTCTGCATGTGGGAATTGAAGCTTCCAACCTTGAACGTGCTGAGGATCAGAAAAAAAGGCGGCCTGTTCATTGATTCCAGCTGGGCAAGGGGGAGCCCCAGGCCAGGCACCCGAGTCAGCACGACCAGGGCCGTCGGGGAATCTGAGACGCATCCTCTTTCCGGACCGAAATGCTGTGTCTGTGAGCGGCAGACAGAGCGATGGGAGCAGACACCCTCGATTTCCTGGAAAGCAGGTGGCGCTCCAGCCAGGACCCCGTCCCCGGAGGAGCTGGATGGGAGCAATGGCCTTGGGCGGAGAGCACGCATGGCCACCGTGCTCCTGCCTGGACACAAGTCAGGACAGAGGGTCAGGGAAGCGAGAGGAGAGTGGGGGTCCTTCCCAGGTCAGAGCTGACCACTGAGGACTCGACTGCCCTCTCACAAACCCAGGGGACCCCACGCTATGCACCGAGGTCCATCAGGTCAGAGCGGCCTGAGCTGGCTCTGATCACTGGGGGTCGGGGGTGGGGGGTCCTCCTGGACCAACAAATTCTGCTCCCTCTCAGCCGGGGCAGCCGAGGGCTGGGTCTTCCACACATCACAGCCGAGGGACGCTGGCCTCACGGCAAAGCCATTGCTGCCCCAAGGAAACAGAACGGACATGCTCAAGAACCAGCGCGCTGGACAGAGACGAGGCTACGTCAGTCTCGTGGCAAAATGAGGACGGGCGGGGGGGGCAGCTCACTGAGGAATTTGATTTTAAAGTGTTTCTTGTGCTACTAAATGACCTCAGGGAAACAGCCACGTCAGGTCCCAGAACCAAACTCACACGATTCTGCTGACAAAGAGGAGCAGGGACGGTGAGGGCAGCAGTGGGTGGGGCCCCGGCTGATAAGCCACCGGAACAGCAGTCATGACTGAAAACCGTCATCTTGTACGGACGAAAGGTACAACCTGACTACTGAAATTACTGTAGTGAACTTGGATGAGCTTAATAACAAGGCACTGAAATTCTTGTGTGAGACCGAGACTAACAAAAATATTTTCAAATTTGACAGAAAGGCAATTATGGTGAAAGAACCTAACCTACAGCTCAGTCTTCAAACACTGAAACAGACGGAAATAGACGAGACTGCATGGGGAAAATGCCTAATGTGATTAACAAGGCTGACTTAATGAGTGCCCTGCACAGACACAGCACCTACTCTGCCTCTAAAATTCATGAAGGATTTGCAAATGTTGGCCATAAATAAGGTCGCAGGATAGAAACCACGGTAAATTTTAACGGAGAAGAGCAACAGTCTTACTGTCTGAAGACGGTACAACCACACCAGGAAACACCACAAAAACGAACAAAGCTTAAGGCAAAGTCCAGCCGTACGCTAATTTAAAACACGTACATGAATAATTCTCCGTTTAAAGAGAAAATCAATACTCTAAACAGTAAGCTTTCTGAAAAGTACAAGGATTTTGAGTGGAAATGCCAACAGTGCGGCCGTGGCCCCTGCTGAGGGACGGCCCAGGTTTCAGACTCAACAAGAAGACAAGGGAAACGGAGGCTGCGACCCGAAACGCCCAGAGCTACAAGGAGGACAGGGAGACGGGGGAGGGGCCTCGGGGGGAACGTGGAAAGCCAGAACTTTTGCCTCCAGAACTTTGAAAAACAGCTGGTTCTTTGGGGGAAGAACCAAGGAAGTAAAGAAGCCTCTGAAAACCAGCGGAAAAGAAGGCAGAACACACCAAGGTGCAAACACGCTGCATCACAGCAGAACACGGCAGCAAACGCCAGTCCCGGGAAAGCGCAGCTCCCTAAAAGGGGCTCGAGACGCAGAAAGCCTGAGTGGGCGATAACCAGACAGCAAAGGTGGCCCCGACCTCCTCGGAAAGTGGCCGTGAGCCCAGGGTCCCACCGAGGAGCACTTGGAAACGACAAATCAGGAACCGTTCCAAAGCACAAAAAATAGGAAGCTCGGCCTGATGCCTTTGAAGCCTGGAAGACTCTTAATTCCAAGGGAATCAACGTTATTTGGTGAAAAATCAACATTTCCTGATGCGGAAAAAGGAGGAAGATTTTTAAAATCTAGGGATAAGAGAGCACCCCCTTTTCAGGACAAACATTATTTTCAGTTCTAAGCTTCCTCACACGTAAGGAGGAAAACCCCCATTAAACGCACGGCTGGCGATACCCATTGTCTGCACTGTTGTTAAACATTGTTTCAGCAGTTTAGTCAAAGCAGCCGCATATGACAGAAAGCAGAGGGAGGAGTACTTGCAGGTGGTGTAACCTGAAAACTGAAAAAATAAATCAGCTGAAAAGAAGGAAGTGATCAGTAGCACCAACAACGTTGGAAAGTAAATGAAGAGTACATCCCAGGTCTCTGCCAAAGAGCAGCAGTAACGGAGATGGCCCACGGGACCGCCCACGGGAACGTGCCCACGGGACCAGCCCACGGGAGCGTGCTTGTTCCCAGGAGCCTCACAGCCGTGGAGCCAGGAACGAGATAAGGACCCTGGGGGCCTGGAGAATCAGCCTCAGAGCCTCCCTGGGCCATAGGCACATCGAGTGACCAAGGCAGATCCCACGCTGGTGTCCAGGCCCCCCGTCCAGCACCTGCTGTGCCCATCGGGCAACAGCAGTGGTGAGAATGGGTCCCCTGGCGCATCCGGGCCGGATGGAACCTAAAAGGGGTCCTGGAGGTGGAGAGGAGGGGAGGACCCCAGCTGACCAGTGGACAGCCAGGTACCCAGGAAGGAGGAGGGTTTGCACCAGGAGAGGGACAGGTGGGCCGCTGGACACAGGGGCCACGCAGGGCTCAGAGACAGGAATGTGATCCCAGGGGGCCAGGCTGGCCCCCAACAGAGTGACTTCTGTGTCAGAGCTGGAGCCTGGGGCCACAAACATCAAGCCGCCGGGAGATACGGAGGGAACATAAACGTGCATCCCTGAGTGAAAGAAACTCGCCTGGAAACCCCACCTGCTGCGTGATTCCAGCTCTAGGACATTCTGCAGAAGCAAAACCGTGGAGACAGGAAAAGACCCGGGGTCGCCTGGGGTGGGGGGGGCGGAGCACAGAGGACTTTCAGGGCAGAGAAACGGCTCTGTGGGACACCGCAACGGTGGACGCACATCATGACACGTGCGTCCCCACCCACAGCAGGCACGGCACCAAGAGGGAGGCAGGGTGCGAACGGTGGACACAGGGTGATGCTGACGAGTCGCCTGTAGCGACGGCCCGTCTGGTAGGGGAGGGGCAGGGGGGTCTGAGACATGCCTGCAGTTTTGCTGTGAACCTAAAACTGCTCTAAAAAATTAAGCCTAGCACTTAATATACAGTTTTAAAATACAGAATAAACAAACAGGGACATCAGCAGCCCCTCCCCGGAGAGCTGGGCCTGGCCATCTGCGCACTCTGGAACGTCCGGGAGCTGCACAAACGCCACCTCCATCCAGCAGCTCTCTGACAATCTGGCGTCGGGGGGACAGTGGGAGCCCCAGGGCCTCCCGGGTCAGCCCAGCACCAGGCACAGGAGGGCCAGGGACCTCAGAGCCCCCAGAGTTGAGTGAGACCGCCAGAGCCACCCCAGCCCACTCCCCGCCTGACACAACGGAGTCTTCCACGTGCCCGGAAACGTGAGGATTCCTCTCAAGACAGCGCTCACATCCCGTGGGGTGCCGCCTCTCCGTCATCAGGAAGCCTCCCTCCCTGGGCCCTGGCCTCCCTCTCTCCATGCCTCCCCTTGGCCGGATCCAGCCCTGGAACTGCACGAGACACGGCCACCGGCTCTGCCCCTCCCTCCCTTCCCTTTCCCCGCTTTTCCCAGCCCCTCAAAGTCTCTCATCTGACCGCTTCTGAGCCACTCTGCCTGGCAAGCCCCTTGCACTGGCTGTGCTGTTCACAGCAATGAACACACAAGTGACCGTCCCCTCCACCATTCTGCATGCTCTGCTCTCATTAATGCAACCTGGCAGTGCACTCCCTTGAGGGGCAGTGATGTTCTCCTTTCAGTTCACAGTCGGACGGCAGCCGGCTCAGACCCACCGCCGTCCTCATGCTCTGCTGTGAGGCCACGCCACCCTCCCCCTGCTGTTTGCTGTGGATGTCTGGGCACAGAGGCTCGGGGCTCTGTGCACTTACAGAGGCCCAGCTCTCAGACTAACTCTAGAGTGAACACGGGCGTCATGTCACCCCAATTCCATCCTTCAACCTCCTTTTCCTGGGATGGTGAGCACCCTGTCCTGAGCGTCCTCAGTACATGGGACAGAGCAGGGCCCAGGCGGACACCTGCCACCACCTGGGTCCGTGCTCCTCGAGAGACACGGAAAAGCCAGCTCGGAACCAGGACAGGCTGGAATCCTGACCTGTCCCTCACTGGTCACTTATTTAATGTCCCCTGCCTCTGTTTCCCCACTTAAAAATAGGGTGGTAAACATTTGTACGGTCGGAGTTGTGAGGGTTAACGAGTTAATGTGTGAAGTGGCCCCCACAACGCACGTGCACGCGCACACACACACACACACACACACACTCGGAAAGCACTGGCGTTTCCTCCTCATCCACATTTTCTGCCAGGTCCTTAAAAAGGCCACATGCAGTATCAGACGCCCAGCCCAGCTCCTCCTGCTCCAGGGCCCAGCTCGCCCTAGACAGAAAAGTCGCCCCTGGGGAGGAGCCAGAGGGCCTCCCTTTCTGTGTTCACAAAGTCCCTTCTGAGAGCACATTCTAGAACACTACCGAGGTGTCAGGGACAAGCCAGGCGGCGGCAGGGGCGGGGCGGGAGGGGAGCGCCGCGGCGCAGAGCCCCGGGCAGCCGCCGGCCTGGCCCCGCCGAGCGCGGGCCCCGCGCCGCGCGCGCCCCGCGTGTGGCTCGTGCTGGACGCCCCGGGCCTGGCGTGCGCCGCCGCCACGTGGCTGCTGGTGCTGAGCGAGGGCGCCGTGCTGGTGGGCGCGTGGCTGCTCCCCGCGCGGCCCCCGGCCTACAGCGCGGCGCACGGCTCGCTCTTCCACCTGCTGGCCTTCCTGGCGCTGGCGGCGCACGCGCGGACCGCGCTCACCGACCCCGGCGCCCTGCCGGCGGGCTCCCCGCCCGAGCCCGGCCAGGCGCCCCGCAGCCCCCGCTGCCCGCTCTGCGGCGCCGTGCGCCCTCCGGGCGCCTTCCACTGCAGCGTGTGCGGCCGCTGCATCCGCAGGATGGACCACCACTGCCCGTGGGTCAACAACTGCGTGGGCGAGGACAACCAGAAGTTCTTCGTGCTGTTCACGCTCTACACGGCGCTGGCCGCGCTGCACGTGCTGCTGCTGCTCGGCGTCCCCGCGCTGCGCGCCTACGCGCTCGGGGAGTGGGGCCTGCAGAGCAGCGTGCGGCTCCCGGGCTCGCTCCTCTTCCTCTTCCTGGTGGCCCTGAACGGCTTCCTCTTCGCCGCCGTGGTATTCATCGTCCAGATGCACAGCATCCTCACCGACCAAACCACCCTCGAGCAGCCAGAGGGGGAGAGGGGCCGGCCGGGCCGCGCGTCCCCGTGGACGAACCTGAAGGCCGTCCTGGGCCACCGCCCCTCCCCGGCCTGGATCAGCCCCTTCGCCGCCCCGGAACCTCGGGCCGCCAGCGGGCCGCCCCACGTGGCCTGAGGCGGCCTGTGTGACTCTGCCGCCATCCACTAAATTGGAGCAGGTGTCCGGGGGGAGATCGCAGCAGCAGACTCAACAGCAAGGTGCCTTTCCTCCGTGTCCGCTGAGCAGGCCAGCACGACCGAGAATTTAAAAAGTGCCAGGTTCTCGTCTGAGCAGAAAGTGGGGTTTAGGACATGCAAGCTTCCAAGAAAATACGTAAGGCCAGACCCTTTCCCCAGAGGAGCGTGAACTGTACGGCCCCTTGCTCTGTGCCAACATTTCCATGAGGAGAACAATTAAATCCACAACATGCAGGAACAAAGTGTGGTGAACTGGTGGGGCAGCCTGCTAAACGTGGCAGCTACACAGAGGTAACGGCGCGGCCTCTCAGCCCTGGTCTGTTGTGAGTTGCCAGTTGCCTGACCTGGTGTCGAGCCCTCCTTGCAGTCCTGACAAACCAGCTCCCTAGCGTTGGATACGTGTATAGCCTGTTGGATTGGGCGAGCTAGTATTCTGTTTAGGATTCTGTGTTTATGCTCACCAATGAAATGGGTCTATGGATTTCTACACTTTTATTAACTTGATTTGCTTGTCATTTACTCCAGATCACATGACCCATATAAAAGAGCAGGGCAGCTATGGCTCTTTATTTACTTCCTGTGCAGTCTGCATGCGATTGGCACCAGCTGCTGCTTAAAAATTTGGTGGATCTCACCGGTCAAACCATCAAGGCTTGGTTTTCTTGTTTAACTTTGTATTTTGAGATACTTGTAGACATGCAGCTGTAAGATGTCACGGAGGCCCCTCATACCGCTCACCCGGTTTCCCCCGTGGCACCTGGGTGGCACGGTTGCTGAGCTGCGGTGCGACAGCACACCGGCAAGTCGCCACTGGCACAGCACACTGACCTTATTCCCACGTCCCCAGTTTTACATGCACTCATTTGTGTGTCCACGCATGTGCGTAGTCTGTGCAGTTTTGTCACACGTGTAGGTTTGTGGGTGCACCACCACAGTCCCTCTCCACTCTACACCTGGGCAATGACTAATCTGTTCTCCTTCTCTGGTTTTGTCATTTCAAGAATGCTGTAGGAGTGGGATTACTGTGTGATGCGTCATCTTCTGAGATTGTTGTTTTTCACACAACTTATTCCCCTTGGGATTCATTTAAGGAGCTGCCTCCATGAACAGTCCGTTCCTGTTGGCTGCTGAGTAATACTCCACAATGACCACCATTTAGCCGCTTGCTGACTGAAGGACACTTGAGTTGTTTCCAGTTATACTACAAAATTGCTATGAACACTTGTGTACAGGTTTTTGTGTGAATGGAGGTTTCCATTTCCCTAGGATAAATGCACAGAAGTTCATAGCTGGGTCATATGGGTAGCTGCATGTTTAGTTTTGGGAAAAAAAAGAAAAAAGAAAATCTGCTGCACGTTTTCCGAGAACGCTGTGCCGCCTTGAACCCGCACCAGCAGCGTGGGAGCGCTCCGTCTTCCCTGCATCCTCGCCAGCATTTGATGTCATCATTGGTTTTTAAGCCACCTGGTACATGTGTGGCGACGTCACTGCAGTTTGCGTTTTCCTGGGGATGTTGGCCATTTTTCACGTGCTTACCTGCCATCTGTGTACTCACGTCAGTGAGGTGTCTGCTCATGTCTTTCACCCATTTCCTAGTTGGACTGTTTTTCCTGTTGAGCCCTGAGGGCTCCTTGTGCACCCCTTGTGCTGGCCGGCGCCAGCTGTGCGGCTTGCAGGTGTTTCATTCTGTAGCTTGTCTTCACCCTCGTCACAGGGGCTTCCGCCCCGTGAAGCAGAGGGCGCTCTCACTTTGACGAGGCCCTGTTCATCCATTTTTCCTTGGTCGGTCCTGCTAAAGTTTTATCAGTTTCATTTTTTTCAAAGCAGTTTTGAGTTTTAATGATTTTCTTCATTGCTTTCCTGTTTTTGTTGATTTCTGCTCTTTGTTGTTTCTTTCCTTCTGGCTTTAGGTTTCCTTGGTTCTTCTTTTACTAACTTCTTAAGTTGGAAGGTTATGTCATGGACTTCTTTCTTCTGTTCTAATATAAGAATTTATGTTGTAAATTTCCCTTTAAGCACACACTCCAGCCAAATCTTACAAATTTGGGTATGTTGCATTTCCATTTTTGTCAGTTGGAAGTATTTTTTAAATTCCTTTGAGACATTCCTTTGGTCCGTGGATTACTCAGATTGTGTTGTTTAATTTACAAGTGTTTGAAGATTCCCCCTGCTGTCTTTCTGTTTCTGGTTTCCGGTTTAATTTCATTAAGCTCAGAGAACACATTGTTCAATTACAGTGCTTTCAGATGTGTTGAGGTTTGCTTTATGACCAGAGGAGCAACCATCTTGGTGGAAGTCCAATGCGCTCTTCAAGAGTGCTGATCAGACCCGGCGGGTCGACGGTGCTAGTTGCTGTTTTGAACCCCTGTCGTTAGGTGCGTACACATTTAGGGTTGTTATGTGTCTTCTGTGAAGTGATCTGTTCATCGGACGTGATGTCCCTCTTTCTCTCACCCCTTCAGCCTGTCTGTGCTGAAACTATCGATCTTGCTAAAGTTTTACCGGTTTTACCTTTTCAAAGGAACAGTTTTCAAAGAAGCATTCCCTTTGAAGTCGGTTTCTCGTAGACAGCACATGGTTCATGCTTTCTCATTCATTCTGACTCCTGTCCTTTAATTAGACCGTTTACATTTAGTGCAGTTTTTCTGGTTAGGCCCTACTGTCTTATTTGCTTTCTGCTTTTCATTTTCCTGTTTCTTCTTTCACTCTGTGTCAGTTACTCGAACTTTCTTGGGTATTTCATTCTAACTCATCTATTGTGTTGTTTTGCTCTGTCAGCTCGTTTACTGCATCTCCTGGTGCCACTTTCTGAGTGGTCGCTTTAGGGATTTCAATACGCATACTCACCTTTCCACAGTCAACTGAGGATCAGGTATTTCATCCATTCGGGGGGAAGGCGGGAGCCTTCCCCTTTCTAGTTTATTCCTCTTGTTTGTTATGTCTACAGACATAAAACTCCCTCAGACAATGATATAATTTTTACTTTCAGTGATAATTTTAAAGCAAAACTTTTGAAAGTCAGGAGAAGGAAAATCTATCATATTTACTCAGATAGTCACTGACTTTGATGTTTTTAAAGTTGACTAGAGTGACCCCAGGCTACTACAGATGCGCCGTCAGATGGAACCTCCAGGGATCACATCTCAGGGTCCAAGTGGGGGTGGGGTCAGGCATGATGACCTGGGACTGGGGACTCATATCGCATTCTGCAGGAGTCCCGGCCGATGCAGGCATAGGGCTTTGTGCAGCAGATGCACCAGCAGAACCAGGAGATCTCCTTTTCGTGGAGGGCCACCAGCCCAGAGTGTGAAGCAGGTGTACTCCTGCCCCTCCCCCACTAGGACGGCCTTGGCCCAAGGAGCCCCCCACGGGAGACCGGGTTGGACACTGGACATCCCAGGACTCCTGCTGCTGCAAACGCAGATGTGCCTCTTACCATCAGGGGCCACGCTGAGCTCTTTCCATGTGTCAACCTGCTCATCTTCACGCCAGTCCTGGAACAGCTGGTGTTTTCAGCCCCGTTTTACAGATGGGAAAACAGAATAGAGCGAGGCCAGTCAAATTCCCCAAGATGACACAGTAGTAACTGGTGAGGCTGGGTTCTGGACCCAGAGAGCCTGGCCCGGGGCTGCTCACCTACCCACCGTGCTGCCGGGACAGCCAAAAGCTAAATGAGTTCAAAGCAGCAGGGCCTGGGTTGAGGGGCGTAAAGGCAAGAGCCTGTTGGTGGCACACAGTGCATCTGCTTCAGACCACAAAGTTTTGGGGCTGATTTGTTATGCAGCAAAGGCTAGCTGATACAAGGGGAAAGGGCTTAGGTTGGTATCTTTCCTTTGTTATTTGATAGAAAAGAATACTCTTTAGCTTAGATGTGAGATACAAGAAATAACTATAAATGAACACTTGAATTTCTACCACTCAGGCTCAAAAAGCAGAATTTCTGAAGCCACTGTGTGACCCACCCCCACCACACCCCCTCCACCCTGTGAAACACCATCCTGAATTTTGTGTTTCTAGCTTCCTGGATTTTTAAATCTTTTTTCCACATCTGTGAGGAAGCCCAAGGGATGTGCTGCTTGGTTGGGGTGCTCTGGCCCCAGGGCAAGTGGACTCGTGCTGGCGTTCTGCTGGGATGCTGTCTCCTCTCTCCGTGAAGTGCCCAAGCCTGCACGTCCTGCGAGTCACTCACTTTGGTGTCACCCACTGTCTGAAAGTGTCCCAACTGGTTTGTCCACTCCACCACACCAGGCACCTGGGCTGTTTCCATCTTTCGCAAAGTTACAAAAATCACCATGATGACAATTCACACACACACACACACACACACCATACCCAGAAGAGAGCTTGTCTCGGACTTCCCGCAGGTGTGCAGGGGGACTAGGTATGGATACTTGCGGACAGGTGCGATGCCCTGGGCCATTTACTTCACATGCACGCTCTGTCCTTGTCCACGGGGGCCACGAAGGGAAAGGCTGGAAACCGCTTGAAGGGACACACACCCCAACGCTGCTCAGTTTCACTTACTCTCGCTCCAAATCGACCCGAACAGTTTACGCTCCCCCAGCCCAGCCCCACAGCCTCACCAGTGCTCGGTGTTGTCTGACTGTGGACAGGTGTGTGAAACGCTTTTAATTACTCTTCTAATTTGCATCCAGCTGAATACTGGGAGCTTCTCCCCAGGACAACCCTGTTTCTCTTCCAAGCTCCAATCCTTCATTCATTGTTGTCGTATTTGTCTGTTTCTTGTTGATTTGTAGGAGTTAGTAGCACATTCTGGACACAGTCCTTTGTCAGGAGAATGCATCGCAGATATCTCCTCCCAGTTGGTGGCCTCTGTGTCCATCTGCTTATGCTGTTGATGAATTTAATGTAGCCGAGCATGTCGATCTTTTCCTTTGTGTTTGTACTTCTGGGGCTTAAAGAAATTATTCCTTAGTCCATAGTCATAGTATGTTCTCCTATGTTGTCTTATAAAATTGTTATAAGTGTTTATATCACCGTTAAGTGCTTAATCCATCTGGAACTGATTTCTGTGTATGGAGGGAGATGAGACTCTGCTGTCTTCACTCTTCTAGATGGTAACCAACTTCTCCAGCATCAATGATCAATGTCTGCTTTCCCCACTGGGGGGGCAATGCCAGCTCTGTTAGAAATCACACAGTGATTACATCTCAGACTTCTCCCCAGACCCTGCACATCATCAGGACCAAGCTCTGTGCCCCCATCAGGGGCCCACGTTCAGTGACAACTCATCTCCCAGGATGTCCTCTTTCTCCACAGCTCTGGGCTCCGTGGACTCCTTTCTTTCCTGGTAGTTCAGTGACTTGATGAAAAGATCTTCTCAAATAGATTGTGTCAAATTGACTACACTCCAATAAAAAATAAGAATTAGAAAGAAAAAGAATAGGTTGTAACCAGCACTTACAGTTGTTTCTGGTCGAATTCTATTACATCCACTGCATTGTGGGTAGACCCCCTGAATAGAGCACCTCACTCACAGCCCGTGGGCATTCAGACATACCATCATGCTCACCAGCTTATTTGACCACAATCCTTTCTGGCATTTCAGTCTAAAATACACCCTATCAAGTTCCTTCAGTGAAAGCAAACTCCTGGTATTGGTCTCAAACCGTCTTTACCCTCACTCTTGAATATTTTAGCTGGGTATAGAATTCTGCATTGACGGTTACTTTCCGACCACACGTTGAAGATCTCGCACTGCCCTCAGCCGTCACACCTCTGATGAGAAGTCTTTTTTTCTAATTATCTTTGTTTGGATAGTAATGTTTCTGCTCTCTGGTAAAGTGTAATATTTTTATGTGTGTGTGTGTATGTGAATGTGTCTGAGAATCGTGTGGGGGTGTGTCTGTGTGTGGATACATGTGGATGTATGTGTGTGTGTGTGGATGTGTGTGTGTGGGTGTGAGTGTGTGCCTGGGCCTCTAATGTTCCGCCATGTCACTTCAGCTTCAACATGATCAGGGTGTGTATTTGGTCTTTACTTGCTTCACTCAGTAGCTGTTTTCTTGACTCTTGGAAGACTCATCTAGCATCTCTCCAGGCACTGCCCATCCACTGACCCCCCTCTTTTCCTTCCTCTGGAATCTCGGCAGGTGAGTGCTGGACTTTCCTGTTCCACCTCTCACCCCATCTCTTCTCTTTGTGAGAAAGTGACTTTCTCAGATCTGTCCTCAAATTCACTGATTTTCTCCTCAGTTGTATCTAATCGACCATCTAACCTGTCTGTTTACTTCTCACATTAAATAACTCTGATTTTACTTCTACACATTCTCTCTCTTTCTTTTTCGTTTGTTTACAATTTATCTCCTTTACTCATAGTTTCCTATTTTTGCCTTATTGTTCTTGTATTATTTATTTTCCTTACAAATGTTAACACACCCATTTTAAAGGAGCTCGTAGAATGTTCTACCATCTTTCATCTCGAGCTGCACATGCCCCCGTTTCTTTCATCAGCTCCCAGGGCTGCCCTCAGGGTGATTCATTCCCTTGTCATGTTTTCATCTTTCATTCTGAGCTCACCTCTAGTGGGTTCTTCTCCATGGCAGCCTCCTTTGCTTAATTTGTGGAAAACCACACCCCCAGGACAAAGGGTTTTCACTGGATCCACACATGTTTGCATTTTAACTCTTTAAGTTGTCTTCCCAGAGAACAAGGGGTGTAAATCCCACATACAGACATGATTAAGGCTGGAGTTTCCCATCTTCCTTCCACTGAGAAGCTCTTACCAAGCACATATCCTGAACCAGGCACCTCACTCTTAACTGACCCCCAGCCCAGCCTACCCCAGCCCTGACCCCCATCCCACCCCAGCCCTGACCCCCCAGCCCACCCCAGCCCTGACCCTGAGTCCACCCCAGCCCTGACCCCTGACCCCTGGCCACCTTGCTGCATCCACCACTTGTCAGTGGTTTCTTTCATCCGCTTCATGGGGAAGGAGGCCATCAACTTCCCTGCAAGCCTGGTCCTTGGTGTCCATGTGGACTTTATGCCCCTAAAGCCCAGCCTTGAGCCTTCAGCACTTCCTCCCAACACCCCGCCCCACCCTCAGTCTCCTGGATCCTTCGCCCTCCTGGGCCGGGGGGACCCCGGCCCCTAACCTCTGCGTATTTCTGTCCTATACTAGCATCTCCAAGCTGTGGGCCTGGGGAGCAGGTCCGAGGGAGTCAGGGAGGAGCTGACCCTGGGAGGGGAGGAGAGGTGTTAAAAAGTCAGGAGGGAACTGAGCTTCCCCCAGGCCCCACCCTGACAGAGGACAGGGACAGAGCAGGCTGACCCAGCTTGATTGGGGGGGGGGGGGACTCAATTCCCAGTCACCAGAGCTCAGGGGGGCCCTTAAACCCCACTGGGGCTGCTGCCCGGCCCCCCTCTGCCCACCTGGGGAGGATACGCGCCCTAGCCATGCCTGCATCCCTTCCCCAGGCCCCGACTTATGCCGCCTGGGACCCCGCCCCACCAGGCGACAGGTCTGGGGAGAGACGGAGAGAAGGCCGGCCTTGAGTCCCTCCCGGGACAGCAGCCGCAGGGGGACCGGTCGGCCTGGATGCCCCCAGGACCAGGACCGGCGCCTGGAAGGAGCCCAGGGAGCAGGTTCCCCAGCCGCACTCGGTCAGCTGCCCTTCAGACGTCCGGTCTCTCCCACCCGCGACCGGGGAAGGCAGCTAAAGCTGGGAAAG
Organism: Camelus ferus; assembly: GCF_009834535.1. Classification (NCBI taxonomy): domain Eukaryota; kingdom Metazoa; phylum Chordata; class Mammalia; order Artiodactyla; family Camelidae; genus Camelus; species Camelus ferus. Next base: position 11,981,208 of record NC_045707.1, read on the forward strand.
GTTCCTGAATGGGCATCTGGCGGAAGCACAGGCCAGCAAGCTCGATTACAAGCGTCTCCAGAAGCTGCAGGAAAATCAGTCTCTCTTCATCTTGGAAATAATGAAATTTTCCAAATTCCTGCCCAAAGACTGTGGTGGGCCAGGCGGGCACTGCACTCCAGGGGATCCTGTGAAGGTGGAGAGCTGGACGCGCCAGACCCGAGGAGCTGGCCAAGCTTGTCCACCAGGGCCCAGTGCTCCTGGCTCAGAGCCACTCAGCTCCGCTGTCCCCGGGCCTCCCTGTCCCGGGCACACGCAGCAGGCGAAGGGACAGGCCCCCAGGGAGGGCGTCCGCAGGGCCGGGTCAGGGCCAGGGGGCCTCACCATCTGCTCCAGGACCCGCCCGGGATGTCGCGTCTCCTTGGCCGCCTCTGGTCTGTGACAGGTTCCCAGAGGAGGGGGCAGCATCAAAGAGACCACAGACCCAGGAGGTCGGGAGGGCCCCCGCGACAAGCAGAGAGAGGCCTGGGGGTCTAGTAGGGCAGCACGTGCGCGTGTGCGGGTGCACGGTCCCCACGTGCGCATGTGTGCACGTGGGCCTGTGTCTGTGCACACGTAGTATGTGAGCGTGCGGAGGTGTCTGTGTGTCCTGTGAGGTGCACACGTGCGTGTGTGTGCGTGCACAGGAGTTCTTGGTTTGGGCCTGCGTGACTGGTTGGGTTTTCTGTGCGCATGTGTGTGTTGCCAACTAAAAATTGTGGCTGGCCACCAGGCTGTAGAAGAAGAATGCAGCCACTGACCTTCCACACAGCCTGAGAGGTGTGCAGGGCGGGCCCAGGAGCTCGGAGCGCTGGCGAGCGCTGACAGAGCGGCCCGCAGGTGGTCAGATACTTCAGAAGATTTTATGAGCCCACAGACTGAGAACAATGCACAACCTCAACGTTGAGAGTTAGTTTTATTGGCGGACTTTCTGAGGATGTGAGCCGGGGAGGCGGCGTCTCAGATGGCTCTGGGGGACGGCTCTGCACAGGCAGGGGAGGAGCCAGGATATATGAGTTTCTGAAACAAAGACCAGGTAGTCAGAACATTTAAAGACGACTGTTAATTAAAAAAAAAAAAAAACGGACATCCCAAGTTAAGGAATTTAGTGCTTTTCTATGTGTGGGAAGGTGCAGAGGTCTGGGCTCATTGAAATCACCCCTCTCATCAGCACTGAGCTCTCCAGGGCCACTGTCCCATGCTTTCCCACCCTGCGTCCCCTCAGGGGGCACCGTTGGGGGCTACAGAGGCCCGGGCTGCCTGCTCGACTCCACCCTGAGTTCCCTCCGGCTCACGCCCCCTCCCACAACCCTGTCCCAGGACTGGAGGATCTTCCCTCATCCCGCCACCGCCCAGACCCTGGGGACCCCACGCCCGTCCTCACGGCCTCCTCCCCTGCCCCCTCCACAGTCCCCCAGCCCAGCCTGGGCCACCAGCCCCTGGGGCGACCCTCCTGGACCACCATCTCCTCTCCCTGTAAGGTCACTCCCTCCAAGAAAGCAAATTTTAATCACTTAGTGCCAGCAGGCCGGCCTCGAGGCGGCTTCCGTGGGGATGTTCCATCAGTGAGCGCAATTACAGGAGGAGCTGATCCTGCCCGGAAATGCTAACAAAAGACTGAGTCCTCATGGCGGGGAGAGGCGCTTTTGAAAAGCCAGAGGGAAGGCTTTGAGATGTTAATGCCGGCCCAGAACCGCCCGGGAGGCCGGACAGGGAGGAGGCGGGAGGGTGGTGGGCAGCCTCGACCCTCCGCCCCAGCACCTGGGGGCCTTCAGGCCTGCCTCCTCCCACACCGCCGTCCAGAAGTCCCCCTTTCCCAACAGACTCAGGCTCTCAGCCGCCCTGGCCAGGACCTCAGGCCGCGGTCAAGGCCGGCACGGCAGAGTCCTCACCGTGGGTGGAAGTGTCCGGGAACCAGGGGTCACGGTGCCCCGTCCACAGAGCAGGGAGCCCCAAGTGGCCATTGAGAACAGCCCCGGGAAGCCCCCAGGCCCCCGAGGACGGAGCCCGGGGCTGGACTGGCCGCTCCCTGCCCAGCCCTTTTCCTCACAGCCCTGAGCTCAGGGCAGAGACACCGGACCATGGGGACTGTGCTGGCCGGACATCCCATTGACAGTCCAGAGAGGGGCGAGACCACCCCGGTCACCCAGAGCAGGAGCCGGAGCCCAGCGGTCACCTGCAGGGTGGACGATGCCCCAGCTGCGGGGCAGTCAGGTCAGTCACCACACGTGCTTATAAGACACGACTCTCGCAAACGCACCCGTGCACATGGGCACATGCAGCCACACGCATCACACACGGGCGCAGGCACACACGCATGCGAGACAGGAGGGAACGGGGCGGGACACAGCCGCTCAAGGACTGACAGCAGTTAACCCCAAAATGGCGGAAGACTCCCCTCCCAGTTGGCCCTGAGATTAAGAGTTTTGGCTTCTAGCAGACCCTGGGCTTCGTCATACGCTCCTTGTAACAGCGGGGTAAGCGACATGCCCGCAGGCGCCATGACAGCCCCGAGGCTAACCACAGGAGGTCAGGGTGGGCGGCGGCCAGTTCCTGGGAACCCCAGCCCCTCCCCAGGGCAGCTGTAGGCGTGTGACGCTACCGAGCCCTTAAAGCCTGGCACCACCACACCTGGCTGCCCTTTCTCGCTCCCTGTTCTTTGGAGCCCGCCCGCACTCTGGCTGTGGCGTGTGTGCCTGCTTTTGCTCTAACCTGAGCGCCCAGTTCCCACAGCCCTTTCCTGGCCTTTCTCTGGCCTCACACTCCATGTGGTGTGTGTCTCTAAATACATCTACCCTTACTCAACTCCGGCCCGCACTTTAACTCTTTCCTGCACGAAGCCAAGGAGCCACACTTGGCAGGACACGTCCCAGGGGCTCAGCCAAGACCTGAGTCACGGCCCTCACGCCCCATGGCCATCTTCCTGCATCACGTGCACTGTGGGGCCGGGTGCTCCTGCCGTGCACGTGGAGGTCGGTGGCGTTTCCCGGTGGCTCCCCTGGCAGGACGTCCAGGGAGCTGTGGGGTACCGCAGTCCTGACGGTGCCACAGCGAGCCTTGGGCTGGGGGCTGGGGGCCGGGGGCAGCAGGCAGGCGGGGGCCACACAGACAGACCAGGTGCTCCGCAGCCCCTCTGCCTGGGGTCCCCCGCCCCCCTTCGTGGGACAAGCATTTGGGGTTTTCTACTGTTTTACTGGAAAGACTGTTCGCCTTTCCTTGCAGAATGGCTTCTGCTGCTAAAAGCAAACTAAAAACAGAGAAGCAGAAACCCCCTTTCCCGCCACCACAGCGCCCCTCCTCTCCTCTCCCCCTGGGCGCCTGGGGACCTCCGGTCTGCCAGTGCCCGGCCAGGGGCCCGCACACCAAGTGCAGGCGTGTGTCCAGACGGCCCACGGTGGGAGTGCAAGGGGACGGCAGCGGGAGGCTGCTCCTCACCTTCTCCAGCCTCCAGCTTTTATTTACTATGAAACACGGGAGCTTCCCCAGCCTCCTGCATGCCAGGCTCACACTGCGCTCCGTCGGCCAGTTCAGATGCAAATGTAACATCCAGGAGAGGTGAAGAGGCCAGAGGGCTTCCTGGAGGCAGAGGCACTGTGCTGCTCCCAGGCCTCCCTCCAAGGCCTGCAGGGGGTGGGCTGGGGTGTGGAAACAGCTCACGGAGCTCTGGAGGCTGAACCAGGACCCCCAGTCTCTGCGGCTCAGGGAGCCACAGGACTTGTGGCCTGCAGTCCTGGGGTGCTGGGGAGCCCAAAACAGCCTTTGGGGAAGGACGTGAGTGACCCAGAGGCTCGGGGGCATGCCAGCCGGCCGGCACTACCCAGGTCCACCAGGATGCTCATGCCGCATCCGTGGCCTCCAAGCTGAGGTGTCCGCCTGGCCTCGCTCCAGCCAGCCCCCAGCCCCCAGCCCCTGCACACCCCATGACCCCACAGCCTCTGCCGGGCCTGAATTTCCATCTAGGTTCTCCTTGTAGGCAGATTGTGATCAGACAGGTCACCACCACCAGCAGCTCCAGAGAGGCCACCCTTTGCTGGTCCCTGTGTCGGCATTTGCAGATAATCTGTCACCATTTTCGTGCTGAAGTGATGTGACCACAGCCACGATAATTAGGCAGTCTGGCTCGTTATCCGGGTCCGGCAGGCCCCGCTCCGGCGAGCGCTCCCCTGCCCTCCCCACTGCTCTCTCGCAGGCTTGATTAATTTTGTTTAAGCACAAAAACGTATTTCCATGGAGAATAGTGACTTCTGTTTTGAGTATAACTAGACACAATTTTTAACCTACACATCAATTACTTATAGGAAATACTGAATTTTTCGGAAAGACTCTCCTGGAGACAAGGCTGCAGTGGGGAGACCTCGAGGAAAGGCTTTACTTACTTACTTATTTTAACCAGTGGGATCCCGAAGGGGACTTGGCAGGGCCGCCTTTGGGGAGCGCTATGGCCAGTGGCTGCAGGTGAGGGGCGTCTGTCGGGTACGTGTTTGGAAGGTGGATGTGATTGTACCACCCGGGGCCCCAAGAAAATGAGCCCGGGAGACGGCACCCTAGGGGCCCCGAGCCCGGGAGCCACGCTGGCCTTCCTGCAGCAGTGCGAGGAGGCCGCGTAGGCTGGACACCACGGACGGCCCCACCCTCGGTCCCATGGCCTCCCCCTTCCCCCTGCTCCTCTCTGGAAGCACCCAGAGCCACCAGCCCAAATCCAGGCCTTCCTTGAAGGGCAGGCGAGCCCCCACCCTCTCCCCACCACTGAGCGCAGGGAAGGTGGCATCTGGTCACCTCTCCCCTGCGCCCACTGAGCTGAAGGGGACGCTGGCCTCTGCAGGCCTGGGACAGAGTAGATTCTCAACACTGGGGACTCCGTCCTGGTTGGTGCCAATGTCCCCCGTGTGACCGTGGGCCTCCCCGCCGCCCACGAGGGCCCCTCTGGCCAGTAAGTGCTGTGCTTACCCCACCCATCAGCCCACGCGGTGGACCTGTGCCATTCCTGCCCTCGGGGACTCACGCGCTCCACGTGCCTGTCGTGCGGCATGGAGGTGGGGCGCGGCCAGCGCCCGCCGCCTGCCCACCCAGCGCTGCGTGGTGAGCAGCCCTGCACCCCTGCGTGGCGGCCGGAGGCCGCAGCCAAGGCCCCTGCACCGCCGTCCACTCGAGTCTGGTAGATCTCAGTTTTCACAGCTCACGCTGGCGTTCCATCTCCACGCAACTCCACACAAGCAGACAAAACCAATCTGCAGGCCCTGGTGCTCACCGCAGGGAGGCAGGCTGACCCCCACCCGCCAAGCCTGCAGCCACACTGTCTGAACCCAGCTCCAACCAGGCCAAGCGGCCCTTGATGGAGGTGGGGGCACTCTGACCGCTGCCCAGGAAGGACCTGGACGCTGCCTGCATGCACCCACAGACCCCGGCCCCCACTGGGCCCAGGGAAGAAGCCACGCCTTCCTCCCACTCCCCAAATAACCCAACAGTGTGGCCACTAGACAGCCCTCCCCTGAACCAGCTTCCAGGAACTGCTGCCTGGGGCTGGACACCGGCACTCAGTCCTGGGTCTTTTGTGTCCCTGCCCTTTGACCTGTCCCCCAGCCTCTGGTCCTACCCTCTGGGTAGGGCTCAAGCCAGGCCTGGGCCAGGGCTCGCGTCTCCGCCAGCCCCATCCTCTGGACCCCAGCCAGACCCCAGCCCGAGCCAGGACCACAATGTCCGGCAGCTGGGTCCACAAGGAGCCTGTGGGCGTGGCCCCAGGCTCAGGGAGCCGGGAGGAGAGCCCGACTGGGAAGCTCACGTCCTGAGCGACCTGTTTGCTGGTCCTTTCTGTCAGCCCCAACCCTCGTCTTGCAGGTCCAGTCCCGAGGCTGCCGTCGGCCTCCACGAGGGGAGAGGACTGGAGGACCCCTCGCACATGCAGCGCGGATGAGCTTGGAGGGGGAAGAAGGCCTCGCCCGGGCTCCCCTCCGCCCTCTGCTTGCCTCCCGGGCGTCCCCACTGCCCGGCATTCAGCCACCCAGACGTCCACAGCTCCGGCCCGCAGCTCCCGGCCTGCCCGGACCCTGAGCGCCATGCCAGCACATGACCCAGGGTGGAGCCGAGACCACCCTGAGAGGCGCACGGAGGACCAGACACCCAGGTCTCCACTCCGGACATCACCCGGAAGCACCAGCAGCAAGTCCCTCGGGGTCACAGGACCTAAGACCCTTAACGGTTTTCTCCGTGCTTTTTGGTACGTTTTTGCCACCAAGAAGGCACTGCTTCTAAGAAAGAGATGGAGGCAGTACCCAAGTGCGAGGGGCTGGGGGCAGCTCAGGGCCCCCTCTCCTCGTCCCCAGGGCTGGCGGGAGCTCCCGACAGGCTTGGAGGACGAGTGAGTGAGCAGCCTCGGGTCTTCAGGTTGGGCACCAAGCTCTCCGGGTTTGGACAGAAAATAGCTGGGGGACGAGTACAGAGGGGGGACAAAGACAGGCCGAGCCCACCCACCTTGTGGCCACGCCCTCCCGTGGACATCACCCAGCAACGTCCCACTCTGGCCACTCCCTCTGGCCGCCCACACCCCGCCCTCCAGCAAACCCATAGGCTCGGGGTCCTTCCCCACCAGGGACCCCCTCCTGTTTTCTCTCTGCCACGTCCGAGTGCGACCACCAGGCTAGCAGGACCACCAGGCACTGCCCCCGCGCAGACGCTCACTTGCTGCAGAGTGAGGACCAGGCCAGGCCGCGGGCAGCCTCTGCCCGCACGCCCGGAGCAGCGGTCAGGCGCCGGGCCTGAGGGGCTCACAGGAGTCCCGCTAAAAGCCCTGCCCCCACCTGGAGGGTGCCCGTCCTGCCAGGGCCAAATGAAGAGGAGCCGGGGGTCACAGTCAGCCCGGGGACAGATGACCACTGGCCCTGTGCCCTGGGAGGCAGGGTGGCCGCGCAGCATCTGCCTGCAGCCCAGCCCCCGCCCTCCCTGCTCAGCATCTTGGACCCACACTTCCCACCCCGGCCTGAGTGTGGCCGTCCGCCGGCTCCAGGCGGCTCATTTGTCTTGATTATCTCCTCTTCACAGCCTGCGCCCCACAGTCCTCCACGTTTCCAGCGACTGCTGAGGCCTGAAGAGGTTTGAGGGAAAATAATCAGCCAGAACAGCTGCTCCCTGCCTGGCGCTCCCAGCTCGGGGCGGGGGGCTGCACACCCCCTATCCCTGCGCTGTGGGCCACCCCGGGCGGGGCCCGAGCTCAGAGTCAGGACGAGAAGCAGGTGGCGGTCATGGGGCAGCAGGTGGCCTGGGGCCCTCCTGACAGAACCCCTGGCGGTGGGGCCCACCAGCACACGCAAGCAGGAGGGCTCCCCGAGAGAGCCCCACTGCAGGTCTGCGTCTCCCCCCGGGGTCAGCGGCCCTGCCCGGAGCCCTGGCCTGGGCTCAGTCGCCTGTGCATTCATCTCAGATGCTGGGCAGGTGCCGGGGTTGCTCAGGGAACCGGAGGCGGCCATCCCCGCTCTGTCCTGGGTGCAGGTGCGGGGCCCCCAGGTCCCACTACACAGCTAGAGGCAGCGCTGCCCAGAGTCCGGAGCTGAGCCCCTGCGGGTGGTCAGAGCCCTGGGGCCACGGGCTGCCCAGTCAAGGTGGAGGGGAGCAGGCTTCCGTCCCCTGGTGACAAATCCGGCTGAAGCCTAGGCGTCCACCCAGCGGAAGCTGTGTCCACACTGAGATGCTTCTGCTCCCCTCTGAGGACGTCACGTCCCTTCAGTTCTTTTCTCTGTTGTGCCTACTTCACTGTATTTCCAGAATTTTTTAAGTCAGTCTAAGAACATTCTGTCTTAATTTCAAGCCACAGGCAGATTCCAACTGGCTAACTGGACAGAGGACCCCCGGGGAGAGCTGAAAAGTTCAGGAAAGAGGGTCCATCTCTTCCTGGAATCTCTGGGATGGGGGGCAGGGGTGCTGTCTGGAAGCAGCAGCCTCAGGGGTCCTAACACAGTATTCTCTCCTGGCTCTCACGGGCAAATGACAGTAAAAATCTCAGGGGGAAACTGAGGCACAACAGAAGACAGAGGAATGTTCTCACGGAGGGAAGCTTGTTCTCAGCTCAGAAACAACAAAAGAAAGGCCCAGGGTGGGGTGGAGAAAGGGGGCCCGTCCCACAAACGTGCAGTGACACAGTGACTTCACCAAATGAGGCACCTGGTACAGGTGGTGCATCCCAGCCGGCGGATGCCCAGAGCCACTGCAGGGCGGTGCCAGCAGGGACACCCACGCACTTGCCAAGAGCAGGAGGGACCCCTGGGTGCCATTCCTGGGAGGTGATTTGACAACATAAGTTAAACACATTTGTGTGCCCAGTAATCCACTTTTTAAAAGAAATGATTGAAACTACAAGGGAACAGCCCTGAGGCTGGACGATACCCACTGCAGAGTAGTTTATGTAATAAAAACTCAGAAACAGCTCAACCCCAGTAATAAGGAAATGGGTGAGTAAAGACACAGCCGTCCACTCGGCGAAGGACACACGCCAAGTCCTGCAGCAGCGAGTGGAGACCACCCGGCAGGGTGAAGCAGACACTCTTCCTCTGATATCCGGTCTGTGACTCCAAGCCCACCTTCCGGGACCAGCAGAGAGAGCAGCTTGTTCTCAGCTATTCGTGGTCAGAATTTCCCCCACCGTGGAGGGTCTCACGTCCTTCGCCCAGAGTCTTGGCTATTTTTTTAGCAATTCATTTGAGCTGTCTGTATTTTTAGCTATGGGCTCTGCCATAGTTGTTACCAAGAGTTGGCTTTGCCTTTTTTTTTTCTGTTGGTCTTTTCTCTGGTTTCACAATCTTTTTCTTGAGTTCCAAGCATTGCTCTCATATTAGGGACACCTTCATCGTCCAGAAATCAGCACACCTGGATGGCATGCTGGACACAGGCAGGTGGCGGGCTGAGTCCGAGGGGCTGGCCTGTCATCGCGCCCTGAGGAACTCAGCCCCTGACCAGGCTGGCTTTTCTTCAGATCACTTTTCACTGCGCAAGTGACTTGAGTGTGCTTACGTGTCCACCAACTGCCTCCCCACAGGGACAGCAGGGACCCCATCTGTGTGTCCACTTCTGGGTCCCCAGGATCCAGGCCTACAGTTGGCCCAGCCAGCAAGTCAGTCCACCCCAAGTGGACTGACCCTTCATCGCTGCTGTCCAGGAGGCATGGTGGACAGGACACATCAGGCCTCCTCCTTACAGGCACCACCAGGCAAGCGTCCCCCAGAGCTGCCCACCCGTCCCTCTGGTCACCAGGAGCCCACATGGGAGTTGGCAGCTGCCACCAAAAAGAATCAAAACACAGATGTACCTGGGAGAGAGCCAAAGTCTAGGGGCTTGGGAAGGGGTAGTGGCGTGTCCCCAGCTCACGTGGGCTGAGAACCAGGCTGTTCTTCTACTAGGTCACAAAACTATTATAAAAAATGCCATGCCCAGGGGGAGGGTGTAGCTCTGTGGAAGAGCACATGCTTAGCGTGCACAAAGTCCCAGGCTCAATCCCCAGTCCCTCCACTAAAAAAAATAAATATGTAAACCTAATTACCTCCCTCCCCCGCAAAAAAAAATTTTTATTAAAAAAATTTTAAGTATATACTTTAATTTAAAAATACTTTATTAAAAAAAAAAATGCCAGGCCCATGAATTTGAAATTTTACACACAGTGGAAAGTGTCCTTGATAACCCACAGAGCTGACATAAGAAAAAAAGGAAAGTGCATGTGGTCCTCTATCTATTAAACACATTGAACACATAATTTAAAACCTTTCCTCAAAGAAAAATTTCCCGCAGACTTTGCCAGTGGCTTCCATGAGATATTTAAGGAAGAAATCATGTCAATCTTACGGAAACTCCTCCGGAGAATAACAAAGGGTGGAAACGTCCCAGCTCATCTACGAAGCCGGTGTGACTCTGAGACTCAAGTAGGACCGAGGCACTGAATCTGAACATCAGATTACAGCCCTTCTTACTCATGAAATTCCGGCCTAAACGGGGAACTCCCCACGAGCCAGACCTCGCAGCGCGCTAAAGGATCTCAGCCACGTGGGGGCGCCCCGGGAAGGCAGTCAGCGCCACATTTGAGAATCAGCCCACATAGTTTACCAGGTCGCTCCTGGGCTGAGGAGGTTCAACGCGTGGAAAGGTTCCTGGGGGATCAGAACACCCTTCCTCCCACTCCAGGGACCAAGGCTGATGGCAGCGGCCAAGTCACCGGCCTGGAGGAACAGGTGAAAGCCAGTGGGCTTGGCTGATCTGGATGGAAGACGGGGAGGCTCCCAAGGCCACCTGAGCCAGGAACCTGGCCGTCCACACCTCTCACCTCGGGCGTGGGTCAGCAGGTCCGTGGGTCTCCTCTGACAGGTCCTGTTCCCGTGGGCATTGGCCATACTCAGCTCCCCCCATCACTGAACCACGCACCTCTATGGCATCCTTCTCAAAGCACAAATATGATTGGGCTACTCCCCAGCTGAACAAAGCTTAATGGCCTGGAAGATAAACCCCAAATCTTACAGGGCCTCCAAAGCTCTTGGCCAAGTGGCCCAAGCCAGCTTCCCGAGGTACAGAGGTCTCTGCTGAGGCCCCGGGACGGCCAGGCGCTCTACACCTGGAACTGCAGGCTCACGGCTCCCTGTAACCATCCCTCATGCTCGCCCTGCTCTCCTGGACCAGCTCCACTGTCCTACTGACCACCTGCTCTGAGCTCCCCACACCAACCCCTCCTGTGCTGGTCCCACGGGGTCCCCGCCACCTGTTCCCAGGCCGACACTGAGCCTCGGTCTTGCATCCCCAGCACCAGGCCACATGAGGCTTTCAGGAAAGACAGGTCGTGGGGAGGGACCAGAGGCTGGTGGGCAGACGGCTGACCATCTGTGGGAAGAACGTCAGAGGACCACACCGCGGTGGTGACGGAGGAAGAACCTGGCGCAGTTAATTCAGCATTTGCCAGTGATGGTGCCGCATGTCAGCAAGAGCTTGTTAAGTGCCTACTGTGTGCAGGGCACCCCCAGAGGCTCCCTCTCTGCTGGCGGGGAGCATAGTGTTAATTACACAGTGACATTAATGGACACTTACTAAGCACTGGGAGCGGCACTCCTGCCAGCCTGGTCCACACACATCACCCTCGATGACCCGCTGAGGCAGGGATGGTGCAGGGACACCCACATCCTGCAGATGACTGCCCAAGTCACACACAGGCCCCCAGCTCGAGACCAGCCCTGTCCACAAGGCAGCCGCTGGCCTCTGTGGTCACTGAGCACTTAGACCACAGCCTGTGCAGCGGGGGGGCTGGAACAGAGCAAATTCACCAGCAAGGAACTTGACTTGGACGGTCAGGGTTTTAAGCTAACACATTTGTGCTCCAAAGTAGAATCAATTCTCTTTGAAAGGTGCCAGTTTTGGTCAATTTGGATGTGAGTATCAAGGGAAGACGATTTTTTGTGCTCAGTTCAGTTACTGGAAAATTTTTAATATGTTTGAAACAACTGGGGAAAGTGAATTTACCTTCCGAGCTGTAAGTTTTATGAAATACAAATACAGGTCGTTTGGCCAATGAAAAATTAGCCTCTGAATGAGATGCGTCATGCATGTAACATCCTCACCAGGTGTCAGAGACTTCATGTGAAAAAGAACGCAAGGTACCCCGCTGGTAGCTCATGCTGAAAACAGCCCTGCGCTAAAACCCGACCAAGCACTTCTCCAAGGAAGACAGACACGTGGCCACCAGGCATGTGAAAAACACTCAGCATCGCTAATTATCAGAGAAAAGCAAATCAAAACTACGATGAGGGATCACCTCACACCAGTCAGAATGGCCATCATTTAAAAGTCCACCAATGATAAATGCTGGAGAGGCTGTGGAGAAAGGGGACCCCTCCTTCACTGCTGGTGGGAATGCAGTTTGGTGCAGCCACTGTGGAAAACAGGATGGAGATTCCTCAAAAGACTAGGAACAGACTTACCATATGACCCAGGAATCCCGCTCCTGGGCATATATCCAGAAGGAACCCTACTTCAGGATGACACCTGCACCTCAATGCTCATAGCAGCATTATTTACAATAGCCAAGACATGGAAGCAGCCCGGATGTCTATCGAGAGATGACTGGATAAAGAAGTTGTGGTGTGTTTATACAATGGAATACTACTCAGCCATAAAAAGTATAAAATAATGCCATTTGCAGCAACATGGATGCTCCTGGAGAATGTCATTCTAAGTGAAGTAAGCCATAAAGAGAAAGAAAAATACCATATGAGATTGCTCATATGTGGACTCTAAAAAAAAAAAAAGGCACAAATGAATGTATTTACAAAACAGAAACAGACTCACAGACACAGAAAGCCAACTTGTGGTTACCAGGGGAGAGGGGGTGGGAAGGGATAAGTTGGGAGTTCAAGACTTTCAGACACTGACTACTGTATATAAAATAGATAAACAACAAGCTTCTACTGTGCGGCGCAGGGAACTGTATTCAATCTCTTACGGTAACTTACGGTGAAAAAGAACATGAAAATGAAAATACGCGCGTTCCTGTGTGGCTGAAGCACAGCTCCGTGCACCAGAGATTAACACGACATTGTGAGCTGACGATGCTTCAGTGAAAATACAGATACACAAAAAAAAGCTTATTATAGGATTCTCTCCCCTTTTATATTTTTGGGGGGGAAGGCAATTAGGTATTTATTTCTTTATTTAATGGAGGGACTGGGGATTGAACCCAGGACCTCGTGCAGGCTAAACACACGCTCTACAGCTGAGCTATACCCTCACCCACTAAGTAATTTTTTTAATATATATAAATACATTTGACATTTTCAGTAACAAAAAGGGGTTTTGTTTAAATCCTCCAGAGGGGCTCAAACCAGCCGTCTTGGGTCAGGGCCCCCTCGGGGCACCCACGGTGATGGGGACGGAAAGCAGAGAAAGAGGCAGCCCCTCCCCCACGACGTGTGGAGGGGCTTTGCCTTAGGGGAGGGCTGGCGGGTCTGGCCCCGGCCCTGGGGGGGAGAGTGGGCCGTGGGTGCATGACCGAGCCGTCCTCTCGAGAAGCGCGTGCCCGGGGCCGACGGGCCGGAGCTGCCCCGGCGCAGCTGCCTCTGGCCGTCCTGGCTCCCATTTTCCTCGTTTGCTCCTCCCAGAGCCCGAGAGCGCGCTGGGGCCTCGGAACCAGAAGCGGTGCTGGGCTCTGGGCCGGGGCGGGGGTCTACATTAGGGCCGAGCCTCTAGCAGTATCTGATTGTGCATCCTTATTACACGAGATCAAATCCCCGCACGCGGAGCACGGGTTCCCGGGAGGGGTGGCGGGGAGTCAGCGGGGCGGTCACGCGCACGCCCTCCGTGCAGGGTTTCCCACTCTTCGCGCTTATTTGGGAAAGGCTTCTGGGCAAGACAGTCTGAACACGTCAGAGCTGAAATCGCATTTTCACCTTCAGCGAATAGACCTCCTCCTGCTCGGAACGGCAATCTGCCATGCGGGGACGTCAGAAATAGCTGTCAACTCTCATTATGCTCCCGGGGACAGACCCACTTACCAGCCCCCAGAGACCCGGACCCTAGCAGCCCATCCGGACGCCTCCCCTCCCGGCCCCCGAGCCGTCACTCAGAGACCTGTCAGGTTTCCGGTTGCCAGGTTCCGGCTGGAAACCAGGGGCTGTGCAGACAGACAGGGTTTGGGGCTGGTGGAACAGGACACCCCAGGTTTTTTAAAGCCCCCACAGTTGGAGACAGAGCCCCTGAGCCTACCTGATCCCCGGCCGGGAAGGGGCTCCTTGTCAGAGAGGACGCTCCAGGGGTCTCCTGTCGCAAGGCAGGGATGAGGGGACATGCCAGCCCGACCCAACTCCACTCCCTGGCAACATCATCTCCACTGCCCAGCCCCCCAGAGGGGCGGGCGGAGGCTGGATGTAAATGGATCCAGTGTGAGTGGCTGAGCCCGGAGCCCCACACCCAAGCCCCACCTCTCTCTGACCGTAGGACACGGGTGTGGACCTGGCAACACTTTACTCTGTCACGTCTCACAGACAATCCCCAGTGTCTCTCGCTCCCTGGAAGACTTTCATGGCCACCTCCTCTCCCCTTCAGCCACCTGCACCCGCCTCACTCTGAGCCACACCTTCCTTTGATTAGAGACCTGGGACACAGCGCGGGTGGGAGCAGCGGAGGAGAGAAGTGGGCTCCCGACTGGGCAGATCCTCTTCCTGTGGTTCCTCCAGATGCCACCCCCAGGCCCTCCCCTCCACCACCCTCCCTCCAGCGCCCGGGAGCCCAAGCTCAAGGAGGTGGTCCTCGTTCCCAGGAGGAGCTGGGAGGCGGAGGGGCCCTGCAGGGCCATGTGGCTGGAGCCTGCATGATGGGGGGAGGGCCAGGGAAGGAGGAGAGACCGCAGGTCAGGAGGGAGGGATGGCATGTTGGCCACCCGTGTGGACTTGTGGCCAGACCAGACAGGGCGAGGACCCCCGGTGGGCATAGGGTGGGTGGGAGATAATAACACTGATGTCCAGATGCACACACTGACACGGCCACACACATGTAGACATGCACATACAGACACACACATGCTACTGCATAAACACATATGCACACATACTTAATGCTACACACATGCAAAGACACAGACATGTGTTCTGACATGTAATGCACATGTATGCACACAGCATAGCACACGTGCACGTATACACCCACAGAGACACACCAGTGCACATATACATGCCACGCAAGCACATGAACACACACGTATACACATGCACCCAGTCATACTTACTCAGGTACATGTCACATGACACACGTGCGTGCACATGTCCACACGCAGGTCAGCAGCCCCAGGTGCTTGGACGCATCCTAAGTGGGGGCCCCACACTGGCTGGTACTCCTGTCCCCACGTGGCTGCTCCCTTCCTGCCATCACATCGTCCATCCCTTGAACGCAGCCCATGTTCATGTCTTCTGCAAGCGTACAGGCATGTGAGCGGGAAGAAGTAGCCACACCCCTTGCAGAGCTGAGAAGGCCGCCCCCCTCCTTACAGCTGTGTTTACGTCCTGACTTCACTCTGGGGGCCGAGGACACCCCGCCCGTGCAACTTGCCCATCAGCGCTGAGCAGCCTGCCCCCAGGGACGCAAGGCCTGGCGCTTGAGAGATTGGCAATTTGATTACGAGACAGAATAATGCTGCAGTGGTCGTGTATGTAATTTACTTAAACGGAACAGAATGTGACACGCGGTCCTGGAACCCGGGACGCTACCTGTAGGAGCTTATTTGACACAAATTGAGATTTCAAGGTTTACAGATATTGCAAATGAAAACTCCCCAGAGGCTGTCAATGAGGGTTCACTGGTTTTCCTTTTATTTGGTTTGAATTAATCACAAGTTGGGGGAAAAATAGGCTCTATTTTTTGAGGGCTTTTTAAATAATGTCATTCTAAAGAGCATACATTTCTTCCAGAGACATAATTAAATTTCCAAATCGCCATTTCCAGCTCTCGCCTCAGCCACGGGGGCGTGAAGGGAGTCTCGCTGGTATTCAGGCACCAGGAAAGTCTCGCCCACTTCCAAGCGCTTCTGTCTACACCAGCAGGGACCAGCCACCAAGCAGTGCAGCAGTGATGGGAGCCGCCGCCCTGCCTGCCCCTCCTCTCCCGTCCCCTCCCTTCCTGGTGAACTGCAGGGCATGTGACTCTGCAGACCTGATCTCCGGGCTGGGCTGTGTCAGTCAGTGCCACTGCGTAACAAATACCCCGACCTCGGCAGCTTAAAACTACAGACAAGTTTACAGTCAGCGGGCTGTTCTGGTATTGGTGGGGTTTGCTTGTGTACAGGGTCAGCTGTGAGCTGGGACACATGGCTCTGTTGGCCATAGCTGGCTCTGTCCCGTGTTGGGGGTCCAGCTGGCTGAGGCTGGTCTGGGGAGGCCTCCACCAGGACAGCTGGACTCCAGCCAGCTAGCCAGGCCCACCTCCAGCATGGCGGGAGGGGCAGGGCTCTGGAGGCCGGCCTCCAGACTGGTCACAGCACTGAAGCAGGTCACACGCAAGCCTGGCCCGGACGAAAGAGTGGGGAATCGACTCCATAGCTTTGCAGGAGGCACCACAAAGTGACGATGCAGAGTGGGACCCAGGAGGCCCTGCGAGGGGTCATCACCCCCGACAGTGCCCTGCTCTGCAAAATCTATTCTGTCTTTATAAAAGTCCCATTTGCTTGAAGCAAGGGCCTCACGCTTTTAACAAACTGACCCCCCGACACCTCTTCCCAAGCAGCATGCAGAGAAGCTCCCCGCTGCCCTTAGATCTGTCCACAGCAATGCCCTTTAAAGCCCAACACAAAACTCTGGTGGTCTCAGCATTGTCGAGAGTGAGTCCTTCTTTCTGATGGGTGATCAGTGACCTGCTCTGCGGTTTAATTTCTGAGCTCGCGCACGATCAAGGCCTCACACTTTGCTCACATTCCTCTCGAAGGTCCTGTGTTGCATCTTAAGTCATTGCTGCAGACATGTTTCTCCTAAGAGCCACCGGGAGGATATATGCTCAATCAACACACAGTGTTCACTTCAGCTTCGTGGCCGAGGGCTTTGACGGCAATAAACATTTTTAACTTGGGTGTCTAACATTGTGGGCTTGAAAAGAAAAGCCAGAAGGAAACATTTTATTGAGAAACAGCACGTGGAGAGGCAAGTACCCAGCACCTCTCCGTCGGCACGTCCCCGGCAGGAGGCATAAAGAGCTGCAGTTCCTCCTGTTTGAAGAAAGAGCGACGTAAGACGCCTGCTGGATGAGCGCCGAGGAGCTCCTTTGCTCAAGGTGTCCGCCGGCCGCCTCACGCGTAACTGAGCGCGGACTTTCCAGGTCTAGAGGGAAGGCCCCACTCCGGCTCTCTCTGGCAGTGAGCATTTTGGGAACCGGCCCAGGCGGCCTCTGCTGCCCTGATCTGACCACGGGCAGCTCTGCGGGCAGCCCTCCCTGGTGGCCTGGGTGGGACGGGTTAGAGGGGCGAGGTGTGGTTAGGTGTGGTTGGGTGGGTCAGGTGGGTCAGGTGGGTCAGGTGAGGTAGAACTTGCAGAAGTGACACGGGGACCCCCAGCCGGGCCTCAGGGTACCTGCAGCTTCTGCACTCCCCTCTCAGAAGCCCCAACCCTCCAGCCAGACTGCGCTCCAACCGTTCATTGACAGCCAACTCCCCCAGAAGTAGGGCCACCAGCAACCAGCCCTAAGCCCTGACCCCTGAACCCTGACCTCAGGAGCCCTGGTTGCTTTCAGCCAAGTTCTGGGCCCGTTTGTTACGCAGCAAAAGCAAAGTGATAAACCAGTAAATTTGAAAATTTAGACGACACAGATAAACACAGAGAAAACATGCCAAAACTTTTAGAGGAAAAGCACGGCAACCCAGTGATCTTTGGTCTGCGAAAGAAACCGAATCTGTAATTTAAAATGCCCTCACAGAGCAATTATTGCAAACACGTAAGAAGGAAATGGCCCCGATTGCTGTGTGACACCAGCGTGACCTTATCGAGCCCGTCAGGAGAGCAGTAATCCCAGGCCACACTCTCACGAACGGAGACGCAAAACTCCAAGATGAAGCGCCGGCACGTTGGCTGCAGCCGCGGTTACCCTGAGAAGGAGGAGGTGACACCGAGCTCGGCCTGCCGCCTCGACTCTGCCCCGCACGGAGCGGCGCCCTTCCGCCCCAATCCCCTGCGGGGCCGCACATTGAGCTGTTCGTTTCAGTGACTGGTTTTGTTTCTAAAGCTTCCACCTCGTTCCTTGTCGAGCTGGCGCTCTGCTCTCGGTTTACGGGCGAGCTTCTTCCTCCGCCCGCGTCTCTGCAGCGTCATTTCAAGCAGACGAAGGCGGCCTTTCCCTCCACGTGGCTGCGCCCGGCGTCCCCGCTGGGGGCTGGCCCCGCTGCCGCGCCTGCAGACTCTCGGGCCCGGGCTTCTCGTTGTGCGTCCTCAGCCCGGGAGGAGCTGCTTTTCCCGAGATGAGGAGGCTGCCCGACACTGCCCTCAGCTGCCTCCCTCTGGTTCCCCAGGTTCCAGAGAGGGGCTTTGGGGTCCAAACCTGCCCCCAAAGGGGACTGTCCACAGCCACAGGTGGGTGGTGCAGTGGGTTGAATCATTTCCAGAAACATCTCGCGCCCACCTGGAACCACAGGATGTGGCCTTGCTTGGAAGCAGGGTCTTTGCAGACATAGTCGGATGAGGTCATCTGGGGTAGGGTGGGCCCTAATTCGACGCCTGGGGTCCTCACGAGCAGAGGGGGGGACACACGGAGGAGACAGATGCACAGAGAAGACGGCACGTGGAGACGGAGGCAGAGACGGGAGGGGTGCGCCTGAGCCATGAGCCCAGGAGCTGGGAGAGGCGGGGAGGAACCCCCCACAACACGGCCAGGCGGTGGAAATGGGTGGAGGGGACCTGGTACTGAGGGTGGTACACAGACGTCAGTCTTAACCGTGTACACCTGAAACCTACAAAGTAAAAATAATGACAGAAGTGGGCTCAGTCCACTGGCCCTGGTGACGATGAAATGAGGAGAGCCGTGGGAAGCGGTCACGCCATCGTCTGGGACGCAGGACTCCGGCCAGTCTTCGCGAGCCCGGCTCGCGGGAGCTTCCTTGCTCCTGACCTGGCCCCGGTGGGTCTGTCCGGCCTGCGAGGCTTGCTGCAGGTGCTGGCTTACACCCACTGTCGGAGTCAAGAAATCTCCTTCTGTGCTGATGGTAAAATTGTTTTTCATCAGGGAGGAAAGTTACAATTTTATGGAATGATTTACTACCTCTGTTTCTATATTTTCACTTCATATGTCATCTAATGTTCTGGAGAAAATTCTAATTCAAAAAGACGCATGCACCCCAGTGCTCATAGCAGCACTGTACACAGTAGCCGAGACGTAGAAGCAACCCGAATGTCCATCAGCAGAGGACTGGATGAAGAAGTTGTGGTGTATTTACAGCGCGAAACACTACTCAGTGATAAAAAAGGACTAAATTACGCCATTTGCAGCAGCATGGCTGGACTAGAGATTATCACACTGAGTGAAGCGAGACAGAGAAAGACAAATATATGGTGTCCTTCACATGGAAATCTAAGAAAAGGTACAAGTCTTATTTGCAAACCAGCAGTGACTCACTAGCATAGAAGACTGTTGGTGCCGGGGCGGGGCGGGGCGGGGCGGGCGGCGGGGCAGGGGTCGGCTGGGACCTGGGTCAGCAGACACGCACTGCTGCGTGTGAAACAGCCGGCCGGCCGGCCCCTGCAGCAGCACGCAGGGAACAACTGCGTTCAATGTCTCGTAATGAGCCGCAGTGGAGAAGAACCTGAAAACGCACGTGTGTGCAGACGTGTGTAGCCGAACAGTTCTGCTGTGCACCTGGAACCAACCTGGTAAACGGACCACATTTCGATGAAAAATGAGACATTTTTAGAAAGAAAGTCTCCGCCCCAAAACCGCTACTTGATGTTACCAGCGGATGCGCCCGTTTCAGATGCTGCCGTGCCCTGGGGGTCTGATTCACTGGTCTTTTATTTAGGGTTTTACTTCCACGTTTTCAGTGAGGTTGAACCGGGTTTTTCTTCTTTTCTGTGCGATTAGCCTTCCGACCTGGGTGTCCAGGTCGCACTGGTCTCTCAAAATGAGTTAGGTCCTGTACCGACTCCGAGTGCTTGCACTGGGACCCTCTTCCCAGGACTTCGAGCAGCCCCTGGCGAGCGCCGCGTCCCGTGTCCCGGGCGAGCTGCCGGTGCCGGGGTTGGGGGAGCCGGCCTTGCTCCCGTCTCTGCTCCTCCGAGGGGCGTTTGCTCCCCTGCGGGGCGTGTGTGTCCGTGGCGGGGCCCGTGCACAGAGACGCTAGTGCACATTGTCAGCCGTCTTCTCCAGGTCGCGTTCTTCGTAAAGAGCGCTTTCAAAACAAAAGAAAGCCGTCTTTGTCCTGTTTAATGCCATTTATATTGAATTTCATTTTGTCTGATGTTAATGTGAGTATGTGTGCTTTATTTTTTGACAGTCGCCTGGAATAGATTTTATTTGTCATGCTTCACCTTCCTTTAGGTTGTCTCTTATAATCACGAAAACCTGGAAGCGTTTCTTTACTCCGTTTGAGAGTCTCTGTCTTTAGACAGAAAAGCTCCAGCCGGCGCGGCGCCCGAGGCCCCGAGCCCAGCGGCCCCGTGTCCTGTTTCCGCGTTTGCCCGCCCTTGCTTTCCCCGCCCGTTGCTGGAGGGGCCGTTTCTGTTCCGTTTCTCCCTTTGGAAAGTTGTCTATGCAGTTTGTAGTGGTCACCCTAATTTTCAAAAATAGGTTAGCTAGGTTTTTAAAATAGTGCCTGCTCAGCATAAAACGGTAAGGCAACACAAAGTGCAAGGAAAGAACTAAAATTTAAACCTCGTGGTGCAGCCCCTGGGGAACACAACCCAGCCCCCCCAAACGGTCTCGTGGAAGAAGAGGGGACGGACAGACAGACAGACAGACGTGGATTCACGCCACAGATGTTGATTTCCAAGGAGAGTTTGACATTTCACGTGAAATAAACAGGTTTTGTGAAGTGAATGCAGAGGAATCACTGAAATACGCTGCTCCTTCCCCAGAGTCCCAGAAAAGGCCCCCCAGAGCAGGGCGGGGGGTGGGAGCAGGAAAGCGCGTGGGAAGGGTGGGGTGCTCCTACATCGCACGGCTTTAGCTCGAAGCTCATGCATCTACTCATCTGAGGAAGTCCTGCGCCTCCGTGCAGTGTGGGTGAGAAGACCGTCGTCGGCTCGTTCAGGCTCCCACCACCTGCTCCGTCTCAGCCCCTCCGCTGCTCAGCGACCTGGGCCACCGGCCCGCTGTGAACGAGAAACACTGCAGCTGTATCAGCGCACAAAGGGTGCTGCCCACCGAGTCCCCAGCCGCTCCCGCGCCCCCCGGCAGCCAGCGGAGGAGCTCGGGACCGCGGACAAGCAGGCAGCCCGGCCTCTGCCGCCGCCCCCAGCGGTGCCCCTGCGGGGACGCAGGATGGGAGAGCAAGGGACAGACGGGGGCCCTGGAGCGCTCAGTGCAGGTCAGAGGGGTGATTCCAGTGAGCCCAGACCCCTGCACCTTCCCGCACACAGAAAAGCACTAAATTCCTTAACTTGAGGTGTCTGGGGTTTTTTAGTTAAGTCACCTTTTGATGCTCCGACTTTGCTGTAAAACTCCTATCCATCCTGGCTCGACCCCGCGGGTGCGGAGCGGCCCCTCGGCGATCGGAGCGGCCGCTGCCCGCCCGGGCGCTGGGACAGCCCGCTGACCGCGCTGCAGCGCTCCCCTCCCAGGGCTGCGCGGGTGCTCCGTCGGCGCCGCCCTCCTGCCCCGCCCCGGCTCCTGCCAGAGCAGCCCTGGTGACGCGGCCTTGCTGTTGGCTGTCCTGACGTGGATCTTTCCGGGTCTTCTCAGTGTTTGAATTCAAGCCACATTTTCTTTCCATTACGTTCTCCTTGTGGTAAAAGAGACAGAACATAAAATGTTCCATTTTCGCCATTTCTCAGCGCACAGCTCGGTGGCATTAATACATTCACGCCGCGGTGCGACCATCCGCACCATCCGTCTCCAGAACTTTCTCATCTTCCCAAACTGACCCTGTCCCCGTTGGACACTCACCCCCCCGCCCCCCGCCCCTGGTGCCCACCCTTCTACTCTGTCTATAAATTTGGCCATTCTAGGGGCCGTAAGTAAATGGGATCATATAACATTTGTCGTTTTGCAGCTGGCGTATTTCACTTAGCGTGGCGTTTTCAGGGTCCTTCCACGTTGCAGTGTGTGTCAGAATTCCCTACCTTTTTTTTCCCAGTGAAGGTCCCGGCATTGAACCAACCACGCGCTCTACCACTGAGTGTCACCCACCCACTCCCTCCCTTTTTAAGGGTGAACAGCATTTCCTGTATGCAGAGACCACGTTTTGTTAACCCACCACATGCCCTTGGACACGAGTTGCTCCCACCTTTTGAATATTGTCAGCAATGCTGCTGGACATGGTGTATGGCCGTCTGCTCAAGTCCCTGCACTCAGTTCCTCGGGGCACGTGCCCCAGACGCGGGATTGCGGGATCGCGCGGTGACTCCGTGTGTAATTTCCGAGGGCCGCCATCCTTTTCCCGCAGTGGCTGCGCCAGGCCCCTTCCCACCAGCAGCGCGCAGAGCTCCCTTCCTCCGCACCCTCCCGACGCGCGTTCTGCTCTGGACTCTGGCAGCAGCCGTCGCACCGGGGGCGAGGCAGGTTCCCACTGGCTTTCTTCTTCCCTTTTCTTTTTCACGTAGCTTTGATTTGCTTTTCCCTAATAGTGATGTCAGCCATCTTTTTGTATCTTCCTTGGAGAAATATCCATGCAAGCATTTCACGCTTTTTCCGTCCAGTTGCTTTCTGCTGACGAGTTGTAGGAATTCTTTATTTCCTCTGGATGGTAAACCCTCATCAGACACATGTTTTGCAAACATTTTCTCCTATTCCGAGGGTTGACTTTCACTCTGATGATGTCCTCTGATGCCCAAAAGAACACTATTTAATTCTGACGAAGTCCAATTTACCCACTTTTCATCCTGTTGCCTGGGCTGTTGGTGTCATCCCCAGGGCACATCGCCAACCCACGGTCACCAAGCCTTTCCCGTGTTTTCTTCTCAGAGTTTTGTGCTTTTAGCTCGTGCGTTTCGGTCTCTGACCCATTGTGAGTTAATTTTTGTGTTTGGTGTTAGATGAGGGTCGAATTTCATTCCTTTGCATGTGGAAGTCTGTTGAAAACCCTGTCCTTGCCCCACTGACTGGTCTTGGCGCCCTTGTCAGCAGTCTTTTGGCCACAGTTTCGAGCATTTACCTCCTGCCTGTTCCGGTCCGTGGTCTGTACGTCAGTCTCCACTCCACACTGATCACCGCAGCTCTGTCGGAGCTTTTGGAAACAGGAGGTGTGTGTCTGCCAACTTCGTTCTTCGTTCCCAGGTTAGTTTAGCTATTCTGGGTCTCCAGATGCCATGTGAGTTTTAGGATGACTTGTTATATTTCAGCAAAAACCGTCACTGGGATTTTGACAGACACTGCAGTAAGTCTGTAGGTCACTTTGGATGATATTGACCTCTTAACGATCGTAAGTCTTCCGAGACGTGGACACAGGATTTCTTTCTACTTATGTCCACGTTAGTTTCTTTCAGCAACATTGTGTAGTTTTCAGTGCTGAGTCCTCCACCTCCTTGGTTAAGTAAATTCCTGAGTGTTTTCATCTGTTTGACTGAATGGTTCTTTCAACGAAAGGTGCTGTGGCTCCTGGAGCTGGCACCTTCCCTCCGGATTGCTCGCTGTTAGGGTAGAGAAACTCACCTGGCTCTTCTGTGTTGACTTTGTATCCTGCAACCTTGCAGAGTTTATTAATTCTAAAAGGGTTTCCGTGGAATCTCTGCAGTTTGCCGCATGTGAGAGCGTGTCACTTGCAAATACAGGTGATTGTACTCCTTCTTTACAACCTGGACGGCCTCTGCCTCCGTTTCCCCTAATGCTCGCGCTAGGACTTCAGCAGCGCCTTGAGCAGAAGCGGGGGGGCTGGGCGCCCTGGCTTGCTTCTGATCTTACAGGAACCGTTTTGATTCTTTCACTGTCGATTACGATGTTGGCTGTGGGTTTTTTAATATGGCCACCGTTGTGCTGCGGGAATCTCGCTCTGTTCCTAGTTTATAGAGTGTTTTCTTTGTTAAGGTTTTTTTAAAAATTAAAGTGTAATTGACACACGACTCTGTACCAGTTTCAAGTGTACAACGTAGTGATTTGACACTTACACACATCACGGGACAATCACCATGACTGGTGAGTGTTTCATCATGAGAGGGTGTTGATTGTGTTAAATACTTGTTCCGTAACCACTGAGATGGCCATGTGTTTATCTTTCCACTGTATTAATGTGGTATAGTTTGTTGATTGACTTCCGTATCTTGACACATCCCTGCGTTCCAGGGACACACCCCACTTGACCATGGCGCAAAAGCCTCTTAATGTGCTGCTGGATGTGGTTTTCTAGTGTTCTGTTGAGCCTTCCTTTGCATTTTAAAATAAACTTTTTCTGTTCCATTTATTCATATTCATATTCAGAAACACCAAGTAGTCCATTGTCTTCCCTTTGTGTGTCTCGTGTGTCTCTGTGCCTCTACAAGAGATAATAGGAAGACAGAAAGATAGATGGATAGATAGACAGATAGATAGACAGACAGATCGATAGATAGATGACAGATGGATAGGAATCTCTCTGGGGAGCGGTTAGGACGCGGGGGCAGACAGGATCCTGAAGTGCCTCCTCGGTGGTGAGGAAGAGCTGGTGGTGCGTGGGGCCCACACGTGGGAACTGGCACACCAGAGAGCAGTGTGTCAGAAACTGACCCTCCCGTCACCAAAGCTGTTTCCTCTCTGCCCTGGACGCACAGCTAAGCCACATTTCCAGCCTCTTTGCAGTCAGAGCCGCCGCGTGCCTGGGCCCTGGCGGGTGTCCGCGGGAAGTGGAAGTTGGGTGCAGGGCTCGCAGCCTCGTCCGTGGCAGCCTCCTGCACACGGTCCTCCGCGCTCTCCTCCCCTCTGCCCAGAATGCAGGTGAGCCCGCAGCAACCTTTGGAACCTTGCAGGAGGTGGAGTCACAAGATAGAAGCCTCCCGTTCCCCGACTCGCGACAGGAGAAGGGCCACCGGGAGCTGTGTGGCGCTGACCCGTCGCCACGTGAGCCCGCCGGGGTCTCGGGCTCGTTGGTGAGAGCCGCTGGGGTCCTTCACCTGTGCGCACACTCTCTGGTCTCTGGGTCTCCACACCTGCTGATCCTTCTTTCTGGGACTCTCTGACCTCCCCACATCCCCTCACACCCAGCCTGCCTGGCTCTGACTCACCTCTGAAGCCTCGCATGGGACCGTCTCCTCCGGCAGCCAGCCCTGCCTGCTCAGCTGGGGCTCGTCGTCCCTGCGTGCACCTCACTGCACCCGCGTTCAGCCACCTGGCCTCCCTCCGCCGCGTTCGTGTCTGCTCCCCCACCGCTCCCCCAGACCGCGCTCTGCGCAGGGAGGGCTGGGCCTGTCTCTTCCACGGCTGGTTCCCAGCCCCCAGCACAGAGCCGGGGCCGGATCGTGGGTTTGCCCACAGACACGGACTCTCCCTAACAGCAGGGCCGCAGGGCCGCTGCCCAGGTGAGCTCTGGTCCGACGGCCAGTGCAGGACAGAGCCGCCACAGCCTGGCACAGAGCACAAAGTTCAGGAAGGCCACCTTCTCCAGGATGGGCCGTATTTGCCACCCCTGGGGCTGAGGGGACAGAGCGTCGCAGAGGGAAAGGCCACAGAGGAGTCGGGAGCTGGGGGCAGGGCAGTAAGAGCCAGGACCGAAGTCGGGCCAGGACAGGAGAGCACAGGCGGGGGCCGCCTGACCCTGCCCGGGGTGAGCGCTGGAGGGGCACCCGCAGTGTCCCAGTGGGAGCCCCCAGTGCCTCCCCAGCCCCACCCATCTGTGCACACGCCCCTCCCACGTGAACACTGAGCGGGGAAACGGGGCTCTCCTGCTCGCCCCCAGCAACCGCCCTCCGCCCTCAGGCTGGGTCGGCACGCCTCAGCCAGCAGGAGCTACCACGGCACGGGTGTTAACTCCACGGGGCGGGTGGGTGTAGGCGGAGTTTAAGGACACTCCTCGCGGCCCTTCCCTCAAGAGACCCCGAGGTGTCAGAACAGAGACGACCGGAGAGGGCGGGCCCACGGGCCAGAAGGGGCTCGACCCCATGGGGACAGACGGGGGGCCGGGGCTCGGGGTCGGGGGGCCCTCGGCATGAGGGTGGGGAGCGGCCTCACCCCCGCACCTCTCCCCTCTGTCCCTTCCGCAGGGGGGCAGTCCTGCTCCCCGTCACCGCAGGAACCCATGAGCTTCCAGGAAAGGTGGGAGGACAGTCTCCTCCAGGAAAGAGCCTGCCCCTCCCCAGAGGGTGAGTCTGTGGCCTCCTCGGCGTTGTCCATAACTGTTCCATTTCCATAAGAGTCACACTCATGGGGGCGGGGTTTACCACCCTTATTTACTGATGAAGACACAGCACAAGAGGGGCCCATCGCCCACCAGGCAGCTCTCACGCCTTCCTTCCTGCCGTGAGTGCTGACCCCAAAGCTGCCTCCGGGGGCAGGACTCCCAGAACGCTCAGCTTGGGGCCCTGTGGGTGTCTGCTCACTTCCAGTGCATCGTGGCTGTGCTCAGCCTCGTCATCCAGGAAGTCTGGCCTCTCCTGGGCTGCCTGTGCTGCTGCAGGGAAGTCCACTCGTGTTTCTACCTAGCGGGGCGGAGCGGTTCCCAGGAGCAGAGGATGGGGGGCGGGGAGCAGGGAGCCTGGTCCAGGTGTCACGTGGGCCTTCTGACGGAGGCAGCCACGGCCAGCACCGAGTCCTGGGAGGGCGAGGGCAGGTGGGTGCTGGAGGAGAGGTGCGTCCGCGGCAGGACCCTGGCTCCGCTGCCTGGGCCAGGGACCCCTCTGAGGTCTGTCTGTCCCTCCCTGGCCCACTGCAAGGGGGTGCTCTGCTCCCCTGCAGGACACCCCTGAGGAGGGACTTGCCTCCTGCCCTCCCTCAGTGGATGACCTCACTGCAAGAACCAAGTCCGAGAAGATTGCTGAGGGGGGAGTGTCGTGAGAGGGGCCGGCCTCTGGGGACCGGGAGAAGGAGGTGACCAGCCCTGAGCATGACACACAGGACACCATACACGGGGCCTCCAAGGCCCCGCCTCAGAGTGCCCGAGGGCGGGGCGGGTGCTGTCCGAGGTGCTGACCAGCCCTGCTCGGCCTGCGAGAAGCCCCGCAGAGATGCTCCCTGAATCTTCACTGGGAATGTTTGCGATGGACTTGGGGGGGCGGGGGGAGGGAGGCCTCCACATGTGCCCACACAGCCTCAGTTCCAGGTGCCAGAGTGGCCAGGAGGGGTATAGGGACAGTCCAGGGACAGTGCGGGACTGGGCAGAGCTGGAGCTCAGGGGCCGGTTGTGGTGGACAGCTGGGGATTCCAGCCGCATTAAAGAAAGATCACAGGAGGACGAGAGGTGAGCATCCTTGAGAAGAGGTGGCAGTGAGGCCCCAGGCGGTGGCCTCGGGTCCGGCCAGGGAAGGAAGGGCAGATGGTGCTGGGCAGACTTGCTGGGCTTCAGCTCAGTGAAAGAAAGCATTTTCTGGAACAGCATTGCCCAGAAATAGACTGGCTGTTCCTGTGAAGGGGTGAGCTCCCCGTCAGCTCTGTAACTACAGGAGCTGACAGATACAGCCAACTTTGACCACCAAGAGCGTGGGTTTCTGGCAGGAGGCCCACCCAGGGCCCATCCAGACCACCGTGTCCTCACCCCAGAGCCACACTTGAGCTCTGGCTCCCGTCCTCCTGAGGTATGCTTCTGCTGCTGTTAACTGGGATAGTTGGCAGCTGTGTGTCTACATTGGCTTCTACCAAGCCCAGTTATTTATAACCCCTTCCAAACGGAAATATAAGGAAATGTGTTGGCAGATTTGACTTTATTTCACAAAACACAGGATGAGGCCAATGGGAGTTGGCTTCCGAATGAGCACGATTACAGATCTGAAAAATCGAGTTCACGTCTAGCTGCAAATACTATTTAGAGGAAACCTCTTGTTTTGTAAAAAGAAGCTGCATGTTGACAAATTTCTTTGCCTCGAATTCCAGAGGGTTTCAAAGCTCCCAGAGTCAGGGGTCCATCTTGGGTGGGGGGCCTGCACCCCACCCCCCAGGGACGCCAGCCCCTTCAGGGCAGGAGCAGGAGGGTCCCAGGGTCACACACAGCTGGAAGAGCAGGCCTCCCCACTACCCGACCCCTCACCTGGAAAACCAGCCCCCCGCCATCGGCTGACAGGGGGCGCTCCCTGCCCCACCACAGCTAAGCCCCCGGCCCCACTGGGCAGGCACCTGTGACGCCACTCGGGGGCTAACCGAGGGGAGGGGGGAACCTGCACACAGGCGGCAGCTCCCACCACCAGGTAACACAGCTGTTGCTCCCTCACCAGGAGTCCCATCCTTCCAGACCCGTCCACTGGCGCCCGCAGCCCGAGCCCCGCCTTAGCCTCACAGGACCCCTGAGGACGCCAGTGGCCACGGATGCCTCCTTCCCTGGAACGAAGACCCTCCATCTTCTACCACCTCACTTCCTGGTGGTCTCTCCTCAAGTGTCGCCCCCTCACAACCTTCCTTCGCTGCCTGGGGCACAGCAGCACCTGCCCACAACGGCCGCCCCCAGCCCCAGAAGCAGGCCCTGGGGCTGGCAGGGGGTCCAGAGACCCTGATGGGGCTGGAGGGGCCCAGGGCCCAGGGGCTCATCCCACACACCCCGCAAGGAGGCAGGAACTGGGGCGCTGACACCCCAGCCCCACCAGAAAGCCCTGGGCTGACTCGCAGTGGAAGCGGGGGAGGGTGAGCGGGACGGACCGGGCTGGGCGCCTTCCCCAGCTGTCATCTGGCTCATCTCGTGGCGTCTGCCGTTGACACAGAGCAGTGTCTCAGGAGTGCATCGACCAACGTCCCAGGGCAGGGGAGGGGGTCTGGAGCCCACCCGCTGCGCAGAGAAGTAGCTCCGGACACCCCCACCCCGTCACCGGCCAGGAACCGGCTCTGACGAAGCCCAGCGTTCACACCGAGCGCTGGTTCTGGTATTTTCTTAATAACTCAAAGGAACTTAAAGGAGGAAATGTAGGGGAGAATCCAGGGGGTGGGCCTCAACCCAACCATGCCCAGCACCCCGCCCAGGGCCTGTAGCCCTCCCAGACATGGGCAACAGGCCTCCTCGGCCCTGACTTCTATCCTTCCCCACCCGCCCTCCGTCAGAGCCAGGCAGCCCCACCCCAGCCACATTCAGCCCCTGAGGCGGCAGCTGCCATGCAGGACAGGTGTAGGTCCCTGAGTCGCACCTCTCCTCGCTCAGTTCAGGAGGAATCACTGCATAAAACACCCCTAAAGGAGAAAACCACCAAACAGGGGCCCAAATCCCCCTCCTGCCCTAAGTCCTCGCTGTGTGACCCCAGGCAAGTCACTTAACTTCTCTGGGCCTGTCTTCACTCCCATAAAATGGTCATGAGAGCAGCATTTAGGTTGTTGTAGGAACAGAAGTGGATGCATAGAAATCTACTCGCCTGGTGTCTGGAACATAGTAGCCCTCAGTAATGTGGTATGGATGCGTGAGCAGATGGCAGATGATGGGTGGACGGATGGGTGGACGGATGAGCAGGTCGTCAGATGATGGGTGGACGGATGAGCGTGTTGTCAGATGATGGGTGGATGGATGCGTGGACGGATGAGCGGGTCGTCAGATGATGGGTGGACGGATGGGTGGATGTATGGGCGGGTGCTCGATGATGGTGGTACGGATGGCGGGTCGTCTAGGATGATGGGTGGACGGATGGGTGGACGGTGAGCGGGTCGTCAGATGATGGGTGGACGGATGTCCGTGGACGGATGGCATGTCGTCAGAATGATGGTGGACAGTATGGGTGGATGGATGAGCGGTCGTCATAAGTAAAAAAGATGATGGTGGACAGGATGGGTGGACGATGAGTGGGTCGTCAGATGATGGGTGGACGGATGCGTGGACGGATGAGCGGGTCGTCAGATGATGGGTGGACGGATGGGTGGACGGATGAGCGGGTTGTCAGATGATGGGTGGACGGATGGGTGGACGGATGGGCGGGTCGTCAGATGATGGGTGGACGGATGGGTGGACGGATGAGCGGGTCGTCAGATGATGGGTGGACGGATGGGTGGACGGATGAGCGGGTCGTCAGATGATGGGTGGACGGATGGGTGGACGGATGGGCGGGTCGTCAGATGATGGGTGGACGGATGGGTGGACGGATGGGCGGGTCGTCAGATGATGGGTGGACGGATGGGTGGACGGATGGGCGGGTCGTCAGATGATGGGTGGACGGATGGGTGGACGGATGAGCGGGTCGTCAGATGATGGGTGGACGGATGGGTGGATGGATGAGCGGGTCGTCAGATGATGGGTGGACAGATGGGTGGGTAGGTGGATGACAGATGATGGGTACATGGAAGGATGGATGGATGATGGATGAATGAACTGGCAGATGATGGGTGAACGGATGAAGATGGAAGGATGGATGATGGGTAATGGGTGGATGGATGAGTGTATAGATGGTTGAAGTGATGAATGGAAAGATGTATGGGTGGGTGAATGGATGGATAGATGGGTGGACCAAAGAAAGGACATTTCACACCAAAGTCTCCTCCATCCAGGCGCGTCGCCCTCCAAGGAGATGCCCCTTGCTCAGAGGCGAGAGGTCACAGGCACAGGAAAGCCAGAGGCCCTGACGCATCCCCACAGCAGCCTCCCCTGGCCTGGGCCATCTGCTTCTGTCTTTGGCCCTGGGAGAAGAGGCCAGCATCCCTGCTGAGAGAGGGGAATGTTCAGTTCACGCATGTGCATGTCCGCATCGCCAGGGTAATGAAAAGTGGACAGTATATACGTGCAGGAGTCAGAGAGACGCACAGCTCCTCCCAACTTCTGCCCTTTGTCTTTAAAATTATGGTTAGTAATTAGCAGAGAATTTTGACTTAAAAGAAACAAGAGTAATAAGGCAAGTAATAGTTTCCAAACTAATTACAAATATGGCCATAATTGGAACAGCAACTCCATAAAAATGATAACTTGCTCGGGCTGGGGAACGACCGCGCCTGCATGGCGCCCGTGGGCACCGGCACCATCTTTAACCTCCAGGTCCCAGAGGCTAAACCTCCTTCAGGCTCGTGCCCTCCTGCCCCTGCCTCCCAGTGGGGTGGTCGGATGAAGGAGCTTTCATTAGTTACCATTTCTGTATTTAATGGCTTTACTGAAGTGCAATTCATACGTCGTTCAACTCACCCGTTCAAGTGCACGACTCAGTGCACATCTCCCACCACCATCAACTTCAGGGCACCTTCATCACCCCACACACACACTCCCACTCCCCCGGCCCCTGCAACCACTAAGCTGCTTTCTGTCTCTGTCGATCTGTCTGCTGTGGAAGGGTCACATAAATGGGACATTACAATACACGGTCCTTTGAGACTGGCTCCCTTCACTCAGCATCATGTTGTCAAAGTTCGACCCTGCTGAAGCATGTGTCAGTATCTCAGTGCCTTTAACGGCTGAACAATACCCCGCTGTGCGGATATACCGCATTTTATTTCGTTATTTATCCCGACACACGTTTGGATTGTCTCCGCTTTGGGACTATTGCAAACAATGCTGCTGTGAACACTTGGGTACAAGTTTTGTGTGGACGCGTGTTTCCACTTCTCTCGGGAAACACACACCTCGGAGTGGAACTCCTGAGTCCTCCTGAGTCTACATGTAACCATTTGAGGAGGTGCTAAACTGGTTCCCAAAGTGGCCACACCGCCTGTCTTTCTGACCAGCCGAAGACCGGTACGCCGTCCTTCAGAGCCTAGTCGTCCTACCCGGCATGAGGTGGTGTCTCTGTGGTTCTGGTCTGCATTTTCCTGAGGACTAAGACTGTTGGTCGTCTTTTCGTGTGTTGATTGGCCATTTGCATATCTTCTTCAGAGAAATAGCTTTCAGATCTTTTGCTCATTTTTTAATAAATTTATCATTGTATTATTGAGTTGTAGCGATACCGTGTGTAATTCTTGTATATTCTAGACACAAATCATTACCTGGTGTGATTTGTGAATATTTTCTCAAATTCTCTGGGCCGTCTTCTCACTTTCTTGACAGTGTCCTTTGATGCCCACCTTCTTCATTCTGATGAAGTCCAGCTCCTCAGTTTTTCCCTTTGTTGCTTGTGCTCCAAATTTGTTCTTCTTTTTCAAGATTGTTTTAGCTACTCAGGGTCACTTGAAATCCCATATGAATTTCAGAATGACTTTCCTCTTTCTACAAAGAGATCAGCTTAGATTTTGATAGGGTTTACACTGAATCTGTAGATCAATTTTGGGAGTTTTACTAACTTAACAATATTAAATCTTCGGATCCATGAACATGGGATATCCTTCCATTTACTTAGATCTAATTTAATTTCTTTCAATAATGTTTCGTAGTTTTCAGAGTACCAGTCTGCATTTCTTTTTGTTAAACTTATTCCTAAGTGTTTTATTATTTTTATGTTACTATAAATGTAATCATTTTCCTAATTTTAGTTTAGTTTGCTCAGTGCTACTATATAGAAATGCGATTTGTTTTTGCATATGTATCTTGTAACCTGCAACCATCGTGAACTTGTTTATTAGCTCTAATAGTTTTCAGTAGATTTCTCAGGGTTTTATGTACAAAATCATGTCATCAGCAAATGGCAATAGTTTTACCTCTTCTTGTCCCCATATAGATGCCCTTTAAGTCTTTCTTCCCCTCGTGCCCTGGCTAGAACCTCCAGTGTGATGCTGAAAAGACGGCTCGAGTGGACGTTCCCGTCTCATTCCTGGTCTTAGGGAAAAGCATCCGGTCTCTCCCCAGTGGGTCTCACGTAAGCTGCGCCTTTTTCATAGACGCCCTTGACCAGGTTGGAGGACTTCCCTCTTACTCCTAGTCTGGTGTTTCCATCATGAAGGGCTTTGAATTCTGTCGGGTATTTTTCTGCATCTATTGAGATGATCATGGGGTTTTGCCCTTTATTTTACTGACTTCAGATCTTAAACCAACCTCGCTGCCCCCCCAGGGCTGTTGCGTTATTTGCTTTGCGACATGGGCTGGTCACTGCAGTGACGCCCACTTCCCTCAGTGTGCAGCCTCTGGTGTCACTCCGGGGACTTGGCCATGGGCCTGGGCAGTCACCCTGGATGACAGGGGTCTCGGCAGGGCTCCCACTGCTGGCCTCTCTCCCTGCCTCCCTGTCCAGCTGTGTGCCGCATTTGGCGTCACACCAGCCTGTGAGCGCCACGGGTCCCCTGCGATCGCCCTGCTGTCCCCTGGGCTGGCGCCAGACCGCTCAGCGGGCCGATCCATCCAAGCCCAGACTCGGGCGCCCTCTGAGGCCGTCTGCAAGGCTCGTCCTGACCCAGGAGGGCTCTTCCCCGGCCTTTCTGGGAGCCCAGCTGCGCAGAGGGCAGCGTGCTGCTGTCAGCCGAGAGGAGCTGCTGTTTCCAAGAGGCCTGAACTTCCGCACGCTCGGTTTCAAACGAAGTAGGCTCCTTCGGGGAGCCGCGGGCACTTTTCTGTGGACCACCTCTCCCTCTGGCAGAGTCTCAGAGCCTCTGCTCAGGGCCAGGCACGCCCTGTGGTCCTCAGTCTTGCCTTGACTTGACTCTCCTCCACGAAAGAGCAGGGGCAGGGTGGTCAACCCACCACGCCTGGGTAAAGCCTCCACCTGACGGGGGGCCAGGCGTGGCGGGGGCTTCCGACCTCGGCCACGCTCCCCGGGAACGCAGCGCAGGCCCTCCTGGAGCTGGAAGGGGCGAGGCGTGCTGGCGGGCTGCCCTGGTGTGCTACAGCGGCCGCCGGGGCTGCGGGGAGGGCGAGTGCCATCACGGCTGGCTTTGTCTGCCTGGAATTGAGCTTCCATCCAGCTGGGCTGGTGGGCAGGAGGAAAGGAGAGGGTCCTGGCACAAACGCCACGGGGTCTCGGCCTTCTTACCAAGTTTTAGTAGATTTTATTGAATAAATATGTCTTCACTTGCTGTCCGCCCAGAGGACAATTTCCAGAGACTTTAAATGGGTTTTTAAAAAGTGTTTGCACGTCTTCTGGTTTTGCTGATGAGCGGGCTGTGGATCCCCTGCAACTACCACCTTGGAACTGGTACTATCACGCTAAAATTCATGTCTCTGTTCCAGACTACCCGCCGGCACGTGCAGCTGCGCCCTGGCTACCCCCCTCTTTGGTCCCTTAAGTTACCCCCCAAGATAACTGCCCAGGCGCCTGTCTGCAAAACCCCTCCCTCCGCCAGTGACGGCGCCGGGGATGAGGATGGCCCTGTGCTCCGGCCACCCTCGCAGCCCCCCGGCCCCTCCAGGTCCCAGCAGCAGCCTCTCCTGCCTGCCCCACCACCACCACCACCACGTGGCAGAGCCTCGCCCTCTCTCTCCTGGGCGGCGAGTCGTCGCCATCCAATAAGTTAATCCACATTTATTGACTGAGGCCAAGCTCTGAGCTCAGCACCTCCGGGAGGCCACGTGACCTTGACCTCCGGGGTGGATGGACCACAGCTGCCCTCACTTCCAGGCACTTGCCTGGGCCTGCTGGATCTGAGAGCTGGTGCCAAGCCACGTCCTCTGAGCTAGAACGCTCTAGAACGAATTTCACATTGGAGGGTCTGAAGGAGAGTTCCCACTCCAGCAAGACGGTGGTCCGGATCTGCTGAAGGCGCCACGCCCAGCTCCAGTTTCAAATTCCTAGAAACGATGGGGAAAGTGCCAGCTGCCCCTGACACTCCGAGCCGTGAGGAGAGGCCCCTGGGACGCAGCCAGCCGGGAGGTGGGCTGGGAGGGCGCGGGCTGCACACACAGGTGTCCTGGGGACACATTTAGTCTGACTGTGGTGAGGAGTCGTCATGAGGGGGTCGGGCTCGGGGAGGAGCCCCAGGCCTTGTGTGTCTTCGAGGAGGGGACCTGCGACCACAGAGCCGCCTGTCACTTCACATCACCCCAGCAGCCCCCTTGCCAGGGGAGGCACCGCCGGCACAGCCAGGAGCCCCCCGTCACCTGAAACTGGGCCCTGAGCGGGGTCCAGGCCAGTGTGAGGAACCCCCAGGGGGCTCTACCTGCCTCTTCCAGCCTCTGGAGACCCAGGGCTGCCCCCCCCCAGCCCCAGCCCCCGCTGTGGCCCGCTCCTAGCTGGCCCCACCTCCTCAGAGGGACCTCAGAGGGAGGAGAACAAAGAGTGGGCCGGCCACACCCTCCGGCCTCCTGCTCTGACGCCCTCCCAACTCTTCCAAACAAAGAAAACACTTCTGTCTACGAGGTGCTACGGTGAGCTTTGTCCTCATCTGGGAAACACGTCATCGCCGCCGTGTCCACCGCTAGGGAGTGGCTGGGCCGCAGACGAGCTGTCAAAGGCGCCGAACTAATGAGACCCAGCCTCTCGTGTCCTGGCCCCGCCTAGGGATGAGCCGACCCTCAGCCTCGCGGCTTTGCTGCGGGGCTGAAAGGGGGCTCTGAGTTCCCATTCTCACTCGCCCCCTGCACTGCCCGCCCTCAGGGGCGGCGTCCCAGACACCCAGCCCCTCGCCCCCCACCCCACGCCTGCCTCTGGTGGTCACTCTACGCTCGGAGCCCCATGCCGAGGGCCGCAGTGTGAAGGAAAGGGAAACGTGAATGTCACCTAGAGGTGACCCCTCCCCTGACATGGGCCCTGAGGTTGCCCTGCAGGGGCCGGGGCGCCTGGGGTCAAGATGAGTGACGAGGAGGAGCCCAGCCGGTCAGCTGGGCCTCCGCCCGTGTCCAGGATGGGCCCTGTGCCCACAGCCCCCGCGTCTGCTCCTTCTCAGCCCGACTGAGTGGGCTCCAGAGGGGGGGGCCCCCCACCTCTAGGCTCCAAACCCCCAGATGGGGCTCCCTGCAGGAGGGGCTTCCGGACACCATGGGGGGTGGGCTGGGCTTGGCCGGGCCCAAGCATCACCCTGGGGGCTGCGCCCTGCCCGCTGGGCCGGCAGGGGAGTCTCCGGGTCCACAGCGCCCTCCGCACCCTGGGTGATCAGAAGCCAAACGCAGAACACCCCCAGCCAGGGAGTGAAGCCCCCACGGGGCCCCGCGCCCATGCCCCACCTGCACCCCCGCCCAGGGTCCCAGACGCCCCAGGTCTCGCTGTCCTGGTCGCAAACATGCCCGTGAATTGATACCAGGTACCATTTCAGATCCCAAGGGCGTGTCCCAACTCTGCCCCAAATCATTAAACTTTTCCTTGTTGTATATTTTATGCTTTTCTCCCAAACTTAGGAGTCACAGACATCAGTCTAGTCAGGTTAGTCCTGTCACCGGCACCAGGCCAGCAAAGAACACGCCTGCCACCTGGTGGCTCTTCAGGGAATGACACCAGCAGTGGGACTGGGCGGGGGTCGCCCAGGAGACGGGGCCCCCGGGAACCCCGCAGACAGGGCCCCTCCACCAGGGCAGTGGCTGAGAGAATCAACACCAGCTCCTTAGACGCCGTGGAAAATGCCTGCTGCCTGCCACGCCCTCCAAGGGGCCTGGGGGCCAAGTCTGAGGCTGGCCCGCCCTCGGCCTCCCCTGCCCGGCTAAGCCTGGTTGCTCGGGGCAGATTCGGGAGATGGGACCCCCAGGCTCAGGCACTGGGCGTGCAGGGAGGGCCTGGGCTGCCTGGGAGGCAAAGGGGCTGGAACGGAGAGGCCTTGGGTCCACGTGGGCAGGGCCACTGCCACCCCCACTTCCACCTCCTACTGGACCCGAGTCCCCCAGAGAGGCCCCTCGCAAGGAAAAGGGCAGTGCCACACTGGACAGCCTCTGGGTCCCTTCCCTCCCCAGGCCCAGGAGGCCGGAGCTGACCCCTGGGGGGGCCGTGCTGCCTGGTCAGGTGGCCACCAGGTCAGACCACGCCACAGGGACCCAGGATGGGGAACAGAGCCGGCCCCCACGTCCTGCTCAGGAAAACCCTGTGCTCCCTGCAGACTTCACCCCAACTGCCTCCTCCTGTTTATTTTTAGATCAGCTACTTCACAGAAATTCAAATTCTAAATATCTTTTAAACTATATTCTTGCTTTTAAGCAAAACTAATTTTTATTAATAAAAATCACTGCTTACACTCAACATCGTCAGAAAATCCTCTTCAAATAGACCCTGAGCAATTTTACAACTTTTTCCCGGAAACCCACATCTGATGGCGGAGACGACCCAACAGGCTTTGTGACAAAATAACATTCTCAGATCCCAGGGGGCCCTAAACAGTGTTCACAGAAGCCCTGACCTGCTCACACGCCACGCCTAGCACCCAGCACACAGCAGGCGATGGACGTGCGTCTGCGGATGCAGACGGCCGTGGGGCAGAAGCCACCTCGGCCGTCCCCATGGAGCCCGGGCCTGCCCTGGGAGCAGCGGGCCGGGGCAGCTTCCAGAGGCGGCACTGACCACAAGAGGCCTGGAGGGCAGGGACCCTGGACCCCCCCCCAAGGGACCAGGAGGACAGAGCAGGGGAGGGCCCTGCCGGCCCCAGCTGGACCACACACGTCCCTCAAGGCCCAAGCCCCCTCTCCAGCTTAGAGGACACTGCCCGCCACGGTCCCAGGCTCAGGACCCGGGGACCCCATGATGTCAGAGCGCCCTGAGTGGGATCCGAGGAGCCCCCCCAACAAGCCCTGAATGCAGGAGTCCCTGGGAGACGGTTATTTGTGTTATTTGTACACTTGTTGGGAAACAGAAATAATGGTTTGTCTACAAAGTCGGAAGGGGACCACTAATTGGAGTTTAATTTATAACTGAGTCAGACACATTTTTCTAAATCTCTTCAAATTGTTTTCTTGGGGACAAGCAAGCTACAGGGCAAGTGCGCCTCCTGGGGCCACCTGCCAGGACACCTGCCGGGGCCACATGTGGTGATGCATCAGAGCTGACCGCTGTGAACCAGAGGAGGAGCAAATGTCACCGCGTCCCTGGAGAGTAAGGTCCACAGCAGAGACGTGTCTCCAGAAAGACCCCGAGCCAGGGCCTCGTCAGACCGCTCCAAACGTGAAGTCAAAACTTTGGGCGTTTAGCCTGACAGGTAGTGATGCTGACGATCAGGTGGTGATCAGGGCTCCAGAAGGAAACCGGCCAAAGAGCTGGTGGCCACAGGAGCCAGGCCACGCGCGCCCCCCAGGCCATCAGGCCCTGTGAGTGAGCTGGCGGGAGCTCCTGGAGAAGCAGACAGGACTCCGGCACACAAATGCCCCCAGCTCACTCACCGCCGTCTCCTGGCTTCTACGGCTTCTGCGGGTAAGTCGGCTGCAGTTTTTGTCTTTGTTCCTCTGTCTGCACTTGGCGTCTTCTCTGAGCACTCAGTTTAAACAACACACCTTCATGTGCTTAGAACTTCCTCGATACGTGGATGCATGGATGGATCGGTCAGCAGGTGGGTGGATGGATGGATTTTGGATGGATGATGGATGGACAGATGGAGGGACCACTGGGTTTGGGGTGGATGAATGGATGGATGAATAGATGGGTGGATGGATGGATCGGCCAGTGGGTGGGTGGATGGGTGGATGGATGCATGCATGGGGAGTGGGTGGGTGGATGATGGGCTGACAGATGGAGAGCTAGATGGATGACCCTCAAGATCACCAGGAACTGCCCAGACCTCATTATGCCCCTGCTGAGCTCTAAGCCTCCTCTCGCCTGGAGGTGTGACATAAATGCACCCAGGTAACTCCTTACTCACCCCTGAGGACTCATCCTGTGGGTCGATCACCAACTCCCACCCACCCACCCACCCATCCATCACACAGTGGAGACAACAGCCACTGGGGACCAGCTGACGGTCACTGGCCTGGATTCTGCACACACCTCAGAATGTCCCTCTCAGCCACCCAAGCCACACCAGTCAGCAGCCTTCTGAACCCTGCCCCTCCCCCCAGATTCAGCTCCTCCCTCCAAAAACCCCTTGAGGTATGGTCTGTCGTGTTGTTTCATCTTTCCTTCAGCGCACGCATCCTGCCTGCAGCCCCCCTGCCAGACTCAGGAACATGAGCCTGCCCTCAGGGAGCTCGCAGGAAGAGGAGCAGCAGACACACGGATGGGCGAGTCACGACGGCAGCAGGGGCTGCGGACCCCGGAGAAGAGGGAGGGAGGAGTCCAGAGGGCTGCCTGGAGGAGGTGGCCCTGCACTGAGCCACCAGACATGAGCGGGAAGGCTTCTGGTCCTAACCCCTGAGCCCCCTGTGGGTGCTCCGCCGACGTTCCAGTTGAAGAAGTTCCCTGCATCCCTGTTTTGCTGAGAGTTGTTACCACGAGTGGGTGTTGGGTTTTGTCAAATGGCTTTTTTGCATCTGTTGATGTAATTGCATGACTTTTTTTCTTCTTTAGCCTGTTGACGTGATGGATTCCTTCACTGATATTTTTGGACATTGAACCAACCTGGCTTACGTGAAACAAACCCCACCTGTTCGCTGTCTCAGTGTATTCTTTTTACACATGGTCAGATTCGTTTTGCTAATATTTTGCTGAGAACGTCTGCATCTCATGCTTATAAAAAGCATTGCTCGATAGTTTTCTTTTCTTGTAATTAATGTCTTTGTCTTGGTGTTAGGGTAATGTAGCTTCTAGAATGTGTTACAAGATGGTCTCTCTGCTTCTATTTTCCAGAACAGACTGTGGAGAATTGGTATAATTTCTCCTTAAAAGCCTGGCAGAGTGCACCAGGGAGGCCATCTGGGTGCTCTCTGTTTGGGAAGGTTCATCGCCAATTCAATTTCTTCGACAGAGGCCTATGAGGATTGTTTCTCCTTGTGGGACTTCTTGCAAACTGTGTCTTTCAAGAAATCGGTCCGTTTCATCTTGGTTATCAAATCTGTGGGGCACAGTACGCCCTCGCTGTCCGCTCAGCGTCCACGGGATCTGTAGTGGTGACTCATCTCTCCGACATGATCAGTTTGTTATTCTATTCTTCTCAGCTTGGCTAGAGATTTATCAGTTTTATTAATCTTTTCAAAGAACAAACTTTTAGTTTCAATGATCTTGTCTATTGTTTTTCTGTTTCAAATTTCATTAACTTTGACTGTTTTTTATTGTTTATTTCTCCTCCTTAGTTTGGATTTAATTTGCTCTGCTTTCTAGCTTCCTAAGGTGAGAGCTTAATCGCCGGTCTCAGATCTTTCCTCCGTCTCATGTGCGCGTTCCTCTGTAAATTTCCTCACAAGCGCCGTGTGTGCCGCGTCCTGCCGGCTTTGGTAACCGGTGTTTTCATTTTCACTTACTTCACAGTATTCTTCAATCTCTCGAGACTTTTCTTTGACGTTTATGTGTTTTACTCTCCAAGTATTTTGGGATCTCCCAGCTACCTTTCTCTTGCTGATTTCTGGTTTAATTCCTCTGTGGTCTGAGAGCATGCCTTTTATGATTTCTGCTTTTTTACATCTGTTAGGGTGTGTTTTATGGCCCAGAATGGGACCTGCTGTGGTGAATGTTCCACACGAGCCTGAGGATAATCTGTTTTCTGCTTTGCTGGATGAAGCAGGCTACCGACGTCAGTTAGGTCCAGTTGATGGATGGGGTTGTCGAGTTCAGCTGCATCTTCATAATTTCCTGCCTGCTGGGTCTGCCCACCACTAACAGGACTGTTGCTGTGTCCATCAGAGAGGAGTTGTCCATTTCTCCTTGCAGTTCTTTTATTTTTTGCCCCACTGTTTAGATGCTCTGTCTCTGGTGCAGACACATCTGCCTTTGCCAGAAGGTCTGGGTGGGCAGGGAGGAGGGGCTTGACGGAGGAGAGGGAGGCTAGGCCCAGGCCAGTTTGGCAAACCCGGCAAGGGGCACCTAGCCTCCCCTGCCCCAGGGCGCACGTGCACATGTGGGGCTCAGACCCCTGGGTGGTAACATTCACCTGAGGGGGCCCAGAAGACAGAAGCTGGCGTGGTCCCGTGGCCCCACACCCTGGTGCCCACACTTGGGGTGGCCCCTCCCTTGTGGACAGGACCCGTGACATGCTTTTGGCCAAGAGAACAGGATGCAAGTGTGGGCGCCCACGACCGTGCGCACAGGGTTTCCTCATGCGGGACCGCGGCCACGTCAGGGCCAGCCTCTGGCGGACAGCCAGCAGGAAAGGGCGCTGCAGTCCTACACCCAAAAGAAACAGGGCGATGCCAACCACCCAGCTGAGCGCAGACACCAAGCGACAACACGCGCACGTGGTAAGAAACGCTGCAGTGGGCAGTTGCGCTCTGCAGCAGGGACACTGACGCGACCGCTGGTGCGGCTGGTCTCCGGCCGGGGCTTGAACGCCCAGGAGCCCAGGGGACAATGCTACCAGCAGCCCCACCCCTCAGCACCAGGGCCACTGCATCCTGGGCTGAGCTGGACACTGAGATCCCGTGGGAAGGAAGTGGGGCAGGAATTGTGTCAGGACCACGGCTGTGAGCGGGCGACCCACACGGGTGGGCATCGGGGCCCATGGGGGGGTCCCGCAGGGCTGTGGTGCGAGGCCCCCTCCCGCCCCCACCGGCCTCCCGGCTCCAGCTCCCAGCTGCTGGCTCAGAGTCCAGTTTCCTGGGGACAGTCACTATAATCAGAAGCAAATTCCATCGACGTGACGTGATTAAGAGACAATGCCAGTGAACCCGAGGGCGGCCGCGGCGGGCGAGGACGGCGCCGGCAGCCGGCGCTAGTGCAGCACGGTGCGCGTTGTCTGGAGGGAACCGCCATGGGTTTCAAATGCCTTCCAACTTTGACTTCCTTCCGCACTCTCCAAGTGCCCCCAGCCCCACTGCAGATTCGTTCCTGCTAAATCTGCCTTCTCTCATCAAAAGAAAAGATCATGCATTTTATTTTCAATTAACTTGCAGGAATCTATCAGGAGCAATCCAGCTGAACCTCATCACTCACAATCCAGTTTCTCAAACTGCCAGGAGCCAGGAGGGGTGACGAGGGCGGTGGCCAGGAGGGGCGCACACACCCCGCTCTCCCGGCAGAGCCCCCCTGCCCGGCCAGCCCTGTCCTTCCCCAAGGCTCTCGGTGGACCTCGCTGGCAGGACACGGGCCCTGGCCACCCACTCGGAAGGGCCAGCTCCCAGAACACAGGTGTTTCTGGCCTCGGTGCCCCCAGCAGGACTGGAAGCGGTCTGAGGGGCCAGTGGTCCCATGGCTCCCAGCCCTACGTCCCAGGGGCATCCGATGGGCCCGCCTGTGGGCTGTTGATACATGTGGCCAGTTCTGGCGTGTCTCTGGACAAGACCTTCCCTGCACCCAAGATCCCCGTCTGACCTCACACCTGCGTCCAGCACAGCCACGCAAGAGTGACTGTCTCCCAGAGGCCTCCCTCGCACAAACCGCTTCTCCAGGCTTGCTGGGCCCAGTCCTCACCGGCAGAGATGGGTAAGCGAGGGCAGCTCATTCTGTCCTGAGGACACAAACACCCCCGTCCCTCGGCCGCTGCCCCGTCCCAGCCCAGCTCCTCGGGTGGCTCCCCCTGCCAGCCCGCACCTGTGGTCTCCAGGTCAACTCTGACCCCATCAGTCACCCGCCCTCCACTTCTGGAAGCTTCTCCACTCAGCGTCCAGGAAGCCTCACTCTCTGGCTCTTCCTCAGGCCCAGACCCCAGATCCCTCTGCTCTGAATACATCCCCTTGCTGGGGGCCTTCCCTCTTTCCAGGGAATCCATGCCCACTGCACCCCATCTCCCGCTTTCTCCAGCTCTCAACTTCACTCCCCTCTGGCCTTCCTGAGAACCTGGACCCTCACGTCCAAGACCAGCCACAAGGCCACCCCCAACCTCCCCAGGACCGCCACCCTGGCTGACACCACTCTCTGGCTTCCTGGGGCTCCTGCCACTGCCCACACCCCACCCATCAGCACAACTGAGGCCCACCTGAGCACCCAGCCTGTCCAGCTCCCCCTCAGGGTGCAGCCGCCCAGAGCCCCGGGCCGCCCAGGTGGCCCTGGGGACGCCCGGGGCCCAGGGGGAGGACCACTGCAGGGAGGCTCCTCAGGCCCTTCAGGGATCCGCTGCGGGGAGGGGCGCACACCCAGGCCTGGGGCAGCCCTGGGGGCTCCCGTGCCAGGTGGGAGGCAGAGGGCAGGGAGCCAGCTGCCGCCCCCCAGCCCAGCCCTGCTCCAGCCCCCGGAGCCCAGCTCCCGCAGCTGCACCCGCGGCTCTGAGCCTTCTTCCCCGGCTCTGGGCTGTTTAATATTCACAGAGGCTGAGACCCACTCGGGGTGCCGGCAAAGTCGAAGCGTCTGCTACTTATAAATTAAAACAAACGTGCTGCTTCTCTAAGGACATCGGCTTAGAGCACATCACATACCGTGATTCAGGGGCCAAAAGCCTGTGCTCACCATTAACAAGCACCAGGAAGACGCCGCTGCCCCCAGGCAGCGGGCCGGGCCCGCTGGCCAGGCTGCTCCCCGCGCCGGGGCTGGCTGGGCGCGTGTCTGTCCGGGGAGGGGCACAGCTGCGCAGCCCCCAACCCCGACCGCCAGCCGCAGCCCGGCCCCCGGGGCGGAGCAGAAGCACAGACCCCAGGCGCACACCCACGCGTCCACAGCAGCCTCTGCACGGACACTGCCGCCGGGCTCAGCGCGCTCAGCGGGGTGGAAGCACGGACACGGGTGTGTGTGTGTGCACGTGTATGGCTGGTGTCTGTTCGTCAAGCCACCACTTAGAGCCCAGCCCTCCGCTCCGGGGAGGGGCAGGGGAGACACCTCTGGCCACTTCTCCTGTGGCAGGAGGGCGCCAGGGAGGTGACCCCGCCGCCGGCTCGAACCTGGGGGCTGAGCCACCAGCACAGAGCCCAGCCTGTCCTCAGACTTCATCAGTCACCTGAGGCCCCACGCCCACCGTGGGGACAGGTCACGGAGGCTGGGGTCACAGAGCCAGCGTGGAGCCAGAGGGGGGCAGGGGGAGGGGCCACGGCTGTCACTTGCAAATTTGGGCTGTTTTATCAATAACAGCAGGAGCCTGGCCTGCAGCCCCTCCCCCTCATCCCAGGACCCTTTGCCCACTGCCCCCCACCACCCCTGACCCAGCCACAGCCTCAGACCTCTCTCTCCCTCCACCAGGGGCACCCGTTTCAGGTCAGGCAAGAGGAGTCGGGGCCTGGGGGGGTCTGGGGGCTTCAGGGTGGGAGCTAGCACCACGAGAGATGAGATATTTTCATTCGTAATGGGAGACACGCTGCAGCGAGGGAGCGCACAGAGCCCCATCATGCGCAGAGAGGAGACTCTCGGGTACGCGACTCAGCCCCGTGTGCCCCGCACCGGCCGCCTGGCAGCCGGGGCCCCGGGGCCTGCCTGCTGCTGGGAGCGCCCGTCCGCGCCCCTGGGAGGGGGGGCCCGGCCCTCCCGGGCGCCCGTTCCTCACGCTCCCCCACCCAGACGGACCCCCCAGGGAGCCTCTGCTCCCCGCGGTTTCTCCCCAGGTCTGCAGAACAGATCCAAGGCCAGCCCCCTCGGCCTTGACAAATCACTGCCCGTGTCTCAGTGAGCCACCGATGGAGCCTCAGAACACGGATGAATTTTTAATTTTCAATAACTTGGTGTATGTCGCTTTTTAAGACCAAATAAAATAACCCCTCCAGGATATCAAGGCATTTATTTTTAAATACAAGTCTCGTGTGTAAACCGAGAGACAACCATGAAATTGTGCCCACGCTGAGCCTTGTAACTCAGCGGTAAGCAAGGGTGGCGACCACGCTACTACCAAGTTTGTTTTTATTGAATTGATGCACTTTTAAAGTGAGCTTCTGGCTTATAAACAGCCTCGGGTGAGGAGGGGGCAACACAGTGCCCCAAGGGGTCGCCACAGCGCCAGCCCAGTGCGCCCGACCGAAGCCTGACCCCTGCAGCCCCCGCCGCCCGGCCAGTGGGTGGACATGTCTGCCCCCCCGGGGTGCCCGTCCTTTGACACCAGGACCCCAAGCAGCTGGGCAGGCAGCTCTTGGGACCCCAGGCCGGGGCCCAGCCAGCCGCACGC
This sequence comes from Camelus ferus, assembly GCF_009834535.1. Taxonomy (NCBI): domain Eukaryota; kingdom Metazoa; phylum Chordata; class Mammalia; order Artiodactyla; family Camelidae; genus Camelus; species Camelus ferus. The sequence goes on from NC_045707.1 coordinate 12,025,728, forward strand.
GGAGGGGTCCTCTCGGGCACGCCCGGCTCCGCACACGCTCCCGGGCCGCAGGCCCCACGCCGTCCCCACACGGGCGCCGTTCAGGCTGCAGACTCCAGTTCCCTCTGGGACACAAACGCTCTCCATGCTTTGCTTTGTCCACTTTATTCTTTTTTTCATTTCCAGGGTTTTTTTTTTCAGTTTTTTTTATTTAAGTATAGTCAGTTTTCAGTGTTGTGTTAGCCCCCGTGCACAGCAGAGCGATTCAGTTACACACACGCATCCCTTTTCGTATTCTTTCCCAGTATAGGCTGCTGCAGTGCCCTGAATGTTGTCCCTGTGCCGCACAGTAGGGCCTTGCTGTTGGTCTGTTTGTATACAGTAGTGTGTGTCTGCGAATCCCAGACTCCCAGTTTACCCCGCCCCCCCCATAACCACAAGTCTGTTTGCTATGTCTGTGAGCCTCTTTGTTTGGTACAGAAGTTCACTTGTGCCGTTTTTTTAGATTCCACATACAAGTGATTTCATGTGATGTCTGTCTGTCTCTGTCTGACTTCACTTGGTATGGTCATCTCTGGGTCCCTCCGGGTTGCTGGACACGGCATTTTTTCATTCTTTCCTATGGCTGAGGAATATTCCATTGTATACACACACCACATCTTCTTACCCAGTCATCTGCCAACAGACACTTAGGTTGCTTCCATGTCTTGTAAATACTCTTTACTTTGAAGATTCTCCACATCGGCATGTAAAGCACTTCCTGGTTGTTTGCGAACATCGGCCTTGGACCACAGGTGTGCCTCCGTGTACCTTAGCCATCCCCTTGGGCTTGACATTTAGGTTGTTTCTAACCTTTTGCTTTGACCAAATTCTGCAACCTCGTAGAGTCATTTCACCCTGGTCAGAAGACACCTGGGGATAAACGCCTCGGAGCTGCAGCACCGGGTCCACCAGCGGGCGGACGGATGGTTCGACTCCTCTCCAGGGGGCCCCCTCGGCCCTGCCCACCAGCAGCGCCTGGGAGGGCTCACCCCTCACCTCCACATTTCCTGTGGTTTTGATTCTTTGCCAACCAATCCTGCAGTTTAGAAATCGCCATTCAGTGCAGCTTGAATTTGCATTTCTATTACTATGAGTGAAAATGAGCATTTTTTAAATATGTTTATTTGCAGCAACATGGATGGAACTACAGACTGTCATTCTAAGTGAAGTAAGCCAGAAGAAGAAAAATACCATATGCTATCACTCCTATGTGGAATCTAAAAAAGAAAAAAAAAAAGGATGCTATGAATTCGTCTACAAAACAGAAACAGACTCGCAGGCATAGTAAACAGTCTTATGGTTACCAGGGGAAAGGGGGTGGGAAGGGATAAATTTGGGAGTTTGAGGTTTGCAAATTTTAGCCACTATACATAAAAATAGATTTTTTAAAAAAATATTTCTTCTGTACAGCACAGGGAGCTATATTCAATATGCTGTAATAATTTGAATGAAAAAGAGTATGAAAATGAATACACGTATGTGTGTGCATGACGGGGACTCTGTGCTGTGCACCGGAGACGGACGCATTGTAACTGACTGCACTTCAATAAAGAAATGTTTGTAATATATTTAGAGCCCGTTGGATTTACTTTTCTGTGAAATGAGTCCATAGTTTGCCCACTTTTTTCTATCCTATTAGTGGTGTTTTAAAAACTGATTTGTAGAACCTTTATATGTTAAGGACATTTTTCTATGGTTTGAGCTGCAATTATTCTTCCTAATTGCTCTTCTGACCTGGTGAATGATGGTGGATTTTTTTTACCGTGCCTGCACAACTTTTTAAATTTTACATTGTTAAATATGTTGAGATTCTCTTTTAGGGTTTCTAGAAGTTGCATCACATTTAGAAAATGATCCCCACTCTGTGGTTATTAAAAAAACCACGACATGATTTTTTTTCTGGAATTTTAATTCTTCACTTTGACCCTTTGAAATTTACCTGCTGTAAAGAAAAACAACTGTGGCTTTAAAAGGGGAAAAGTGCTTGTTTTTATCACATAAGAAATCTTCAGGACTGGGCGTGCATCAAGGACCTAGCCTCCATCAATCTCGTGGCTCTGTGACTCCCAACACGGTCCAAGGTGGCTGCTCCAGCTCTGTCCACCACACCCACATTCCAGCCCGCAGAAGGAAGAAACTCCTCCCACGCAGAGGACGTTTCCGGGAGTGACACTCCAATCACTTCCCGCTGATCCGGCCTCCCCTAGCCGCAAGGGAGCCTGGAGGCTGTGGTCATTACTGCAAGAGGCTTCATCACAACACAAAGAGATGTGGTGCCGGGAGGTCAGGTGGAGTCTCGGCCACCTCTTCTGCAGCTGGTGCTGAGGGGGGGCTGCTCCCCACACCACGGAATTCGGCTCTGGAAGCGTGAGGCCCAAGGACCCCTGCTCTGGGGGTCTCAGCTGCCCACTGCTGGAGCTCTTCTGGGGGTCCTAGGAGGGGCTGGGGTCTGAGCAAGGGTGGCAAGACCTGTCCCCACAAGTCTCCCCAGGCTGGGATCAGCCCTGGTGAGGCAGAGAGGGGTTAACGGTTTTGGTTTCTGGGGAAAAATGAGGAAAGGGGGAGACCTCTGCCCCCCCTCCCCCAGAGAAGCCCAATGCACCAGGTCCGGGAGCAGAACATCCATCCATCCCACCTGGAAGGGGAGACCCCAAGGGGACACGTCTGGGAGTACATGGCCCTGGAAGGGGGGCCCTGGAGAGGGCACATCGGAGGTGGGGGGGACCCCAGAGAGAGCTTGTGGGGGGACACGAGCTGTCTGCTGTGGGGAAACCCTGGTCACCACCCACAGAACTGGGGAGGGGGCCGCACCACGTGGTCAGACCCTGCCCAGGGGGACAGGGCCAGGAGGCCAGCCACACGGCGAGAACCATCTATACTGTCCTAGGCACGAAACGCCCCAGGCTGGCCATGGCTCTGGCCCTGCACTCACAGCAGCACCAGGTCAGGGGGCACTCTGGATGCCGGGGCCACATGCCCAGACCACAAGGCCCCAGTGTCCACCGGTGTCCCCCCTGGCCCCGAGTTCACAGGGCCAGGGGCCCTGGCAGCAGGTCACATTGGACTAACTACAGGTTTCAAGGAGAAACCGTCAGCCCTCCTGGGGCTGGGGACCCAAGAGCACGCCTAGCCTCCAGCCCCAAAGGGGCCGACACCTCTGCTGGGCCCTGGCCCCCAGCCACACCTAGGGACCCACCTGCACTCTGAAGCCATCCCTTCAGCCCCTCCGCCTCCCCATATAGCCCCTGGGGACCACCCACCCCCACCCACCCCTTGAGTGGCCCCCAGGCTGCCCACCCCAGAGGCCTGGGACACCTGCTCACAAGCCAGAGCCAAAGACCCCGAAGCCCGCTGTCCCCACGTCAGCCACCCTGCGAGGGACAGGCCTCCCGAACATCCATGAAATGCCTGAAGTCAGCCTGAGCAGCGGTCAGACGTGAAGAGACACCTGTGCAAACAGCAAGACGCGGGGAGGCGCCCCTGCCCCGGCCGACACACCACGGGGGCGTGCACCGGCCCCTGCGCCCCTTCCCAGGTCCCGTCCCCCTGTCCTTGCGTTGTGTCTGAAGTTGCTTTTGATAAACCTAAGAAGGATGTGCCAGAAGCAGCAGAGGGGGATGGGCATGTCTGGTCCTGGCAGACTCGACTCCGACGTTCTCTATGCTGTAAAACACCTCAAGGAAAAAGAAGCCGTTGCCAGGAGCCCCGGGGCCCCGTGGTGCTTGACCCAAGCTGGCAGTGGGGCCCAGGAGGTCCCACTAAGACCCAGGGTGCCCGCCGCCCCAGACAGTGTGGTCCACCACCAGCCCCAAGCCCCCGCTCAGGGTTGCGGCCAAGGCACAGCCATGCCCAGTGTGGGGCAGTCAGGGCAGAGCCGAGCTTCTGAGGAGGGGCCTTCTTGGGCTGCCCTGGGCCATCAGAGGAGCCCAGTCCTCAGGGCTGAGTGCTGCCTGGGGAGAGGTCCCAGGGGCAGGGGGCCCAAGGAGGCTCCTGGGATGCTGGGAAGGTCCTGGGCACACAGGGACAAGCTGGACCCCTCCCAGCGGTGCTCGGTGGGAAGCCCAGATGGGGAGTGGCGGCGAGGGCCAGCTCCAGTGGGGTGGGCAGAGCCGGGGCAGGCAGGGGCCCCCAGGCCTCCCCCAGGCCTCCCCCACCACGCCCGGCACATCCAGGTGGCCAGGCTGTGAGGCAGCAGACGGCTCCGGGGGTGGCCGGACCGCGGCGGCACCTCCCTCTGACCCCCGGAGGCTGGGGCGGGGATCTGGGTGTGGAGCCCAAGCTCCGCCCCAACGTGGAGTGGAGACCGCGCCCCCTGCCCCCGCCCCGCCCACAGCTGGGGCCTCGCTGGCAGTGACACAGCCCCCAGGGCCCGGGAGCCACGGCAGAGAAAGCGTCCGTCAGACGGGACAAAATTATCAAAGGAGGGTGTTCTGTTTCCAAGTTTCTATGGAGATGTTACAAACTGCGGTGACCGAAAAGAAAAAGCACTTTAACATCTGAACTACCGCTTTAAAATAAAAATTCGATTAGGTAAAATAATAAATAAGACACTGAAGCTTTTGAGAGGAAGGCGTGTCGCGCTCCGCTCACCCTCACCCCCCACCCCCTCAGGGCCGCCAGCACGCACACCCGCCCCGCACTCCAGTGATGCAGGAATGAAAGGGCCACACCGTCCAAATCTTGACTTTATTTTTTAATATAAAAAATGCAATTTTGGAAACCCACCCTACCTTTTCCCGTAACATAATGCTTTACCTCTTAAAAATAAAAATAAAGTACTAATTCTATATACATCACATGTACCATACAAAAATGTATCCAAAGTTTCTATTGCTACCAAAGTGTCCTAAATTAAAACAAGTTACAGAAAGCCCCGCATTGTAAACAAAAGATTACAAGTTACAAAATCAAAGAACACACAGCCAGAGTCATTTACACAACAAACAACACATCCTGCTCCCAAAGCAAGTTGGATTTGTATGTGCCTGTATAAAAATGCATAGCAATATACTTCTGCAAGTTTATTTCTCCTTATAAAGCAAATGAATACACTTTCTACAATAAATAATCCGCTGGGAGCCACACCCGTGGGAGGCTGGCGGGGGGCCTCCTGGGGGCGGCGGAGTGTTTTTGGTGATTTGCAGGTGATGCACAAGCATAAATTTATCCTCCACCTCTTTCCACAAAGTACCATTCAAAATAATGTCGTTTTCTTTCTTAAAATACGCATTTGTCATTGTAAATTTACATCCCGTCTCATTAAATAAGTGGTACTCTGTGAAAAGGCTATGATTTACAAAATTATTAAACATTCAAAAGTCTTTTTTAAAAAAAAAGCTACAGATCAAAGAAAGTGGCACAAGCACGTCCTCCACTGCGACCCGCGGGCACAGGTCCCCCGAGGGCGCGCCCGCGCCACCCACCGCGCCCGGCGGGACGGTGTCGTAGAAAACGGCAAGTGAAGCCTCCCCTCCCCGGGAAAGGATTAAACCAACCCTAAAACTCAGAATAAGTTAAGTGGTGAAGCATGTACAGCATGTACAGCGCGCGGACTCCACGCACAGGCGCTCAGTCCACGTCGCTGAGGTCGCTGGCCGGCTCGCCGTGCACACGGCTCAGGTGGGTCATGGCGCGGTCGAAGGCAACGCGCACAGCCTTGCGGATGCTGGAGTTCCTCCCCTCCATCATCTTCAACTTGTCGATCGTCTCGTCCACGCCCAGGGGGACCATCTTGGACTTGGGGAGCCACTGCCTTTTAAAGGGGGAGACGCACGGTGAGGCTGGTGCAGCAGCGTCACCCCCTCCTCGCAACCCCCAACCCCCACGGCAGTGTCAGCCTGGGGCACCGCCTCTCCTCGCCACTGCCCAGGGGCCGCCAGGCCCCTCACCACCCCTACCAAGGGGCACACAGACCGACCACACGAGCACTCACTCAGCGAGGGCGGGGGCAGGGTGGCTCGGGGAGACCCAACAACGCCCCGGCGGTGGGGCAGCCCGAGGACAGGACCAGGCCCGGCCGAGTCGCTGTCTGGGTCTGAGCAGGAGGGGGTCAGGGTGAGGGAGCAGGCGGGCCGGGGTGCTGACAGCCACCACCCAGCAAGATGCACGAAGCCAATCCAGCTGCACGTGCCAATGCGGCCAGCCCCACACACCCAGCAGCCTCGGGCACAGAAAGGGGCACAGAAAGGGCCATAGCTCTGAGGGGCAGAGGAGCCCAGTGCAGGGGGCGTGTGGGGACAGCGCCCACGTGCACTCGGGGTCGGGGCCACGGCACATTTGGGGCCCCCTAGGCGGGGCATCTCCTGGCAGGGTCTGGGAGCCCACACGGACCCACGCAGGACACAGGCAGGAGGGAGTGGAGCTGCGCACCGCGCCCAAGGTCAGGACGACAGGGCTCCTGCGGCATCCACACAACCATCACTCGCACTCACCAGCTTCTCTTGTTGTCGAAAAAGAGGACAAGGAAGAGCTTCTCGTCAGCCTTGGTCTGCATGTGCTCACCTATCTTCAGCACGTCCAGTGGCGGGGCTGGGATGGTGACCCCGTTGTGGTGGCCGGGCACACGTGGCATCTTGGGGTCAATGATCTGCCAAGGGAGGACCCGCGATCACAGCTGCATCCTTGCACCTGCACCCCTGAGGAGTGTCGGGCCCCACCGACACCCCGACACCCGCATGGGGGCCCCAGCACCTGCCCCGCCCCCCGACACACAGCCTCTGCCTGCCCACAGCTCACCAGGGCCGGGTAGGAGGGGTAGCCGCTGCACTTGGCCCACACGACCTTCAGGGGCTCGAGAACGGAGGCTGCCGCGTCGGTTGAAATCCACATGCTGTTCTGACCGACTTCTGGGGGAAGGGGGAGGGGGAGCATCAGCAGAGCCCCCAGGACCTGACACAGCTGCCCAGCCAAGGCCGCCCAGGGCAGCAGAGAGCCCCTGCACCCACATCACCCTGTGTCCTCAGCCCTCCCCAGCTCAAGGGCCTCTGGCCTCCAGGTGCCCAACAAGCTCCCCGCTTCTGAGCCCCTCCTACCAACCTTCAGGGAGGGGCTGGGCCCCCAAAGCATCTCTGTAAACTCAGAACCACTCAGCCTTGGCTCCCCTCAAAGACCAACCCTGGCCCTGCCCTCCCCACACCCCGACTCAGAGGAACCTGCTCGACTTCTCAGCACTTCCCTTAGAAGCCCACCCAGTCGCAGCCCCCTTCTCCACGCAGCCCACGGCGGCGTTGAGCCCTCATGGCTGCATCAGCTTGCTCCACAAGGCACGGCCACTTCTCGCGGCAAGGGTGCTCCCGGCCCGACCCCCAGCCTGGCCAGCACCAGCCCAGCACTGAAGCCCAACCCTCCTCTGGGCACTGAAGGTTGGGGAACCGCCCCCTCCCGCCACCCCATGTGCCAGGGCAAGTGACAGATAGGCCTGAACGCAGGGAGCCAAGTGTCCCACACAAACTGTCCCCGTCACCTCCAACAGCGGCTACGCAGCCCCGCTAGCAGGCCCCTGGAAACACTGGCCAGGGAGGCGGTGCGAGGGAGGCGGGGCAGACTCACCAGCCGCGATCCTGGCCGCCTTGGCGTAGTTCCCGTTCTCAATGCAGGATATCAGCTGGCTGCGGTCCTCCAGCGTGTGCCTGCGGACCAGGGCGGGCTTGCCTCGGCCACACCTGGGTGCGCTGAAACTGCAGTGGAAACAGCAGCGTCGCAGGCAGCCCCAGAGCCGGGGGGCCCCCCAGAGCCGGGCGAGGGCCCCAGGAGTCCCGGGGGGGGGGGGGGCGCGTGTCGCACCCAACAAGCCTGGGGCCACACAGGGGCGCCCACGTGTGCGGGTCGTTCACCTTCTGTGTCAGCCTCCGCACACCTGACCTCTGACCTGGGACACCGCAGTCTCCATGGGCCACAGCAGGGCCTCCCTCCCCACCATCCCGATAAAAGGAAGACTTTGAGACAAAAAAAAGTTTATGAAAGTAACATCTTACAGTCTGCTTCCCTCCTTCTGGTTAAACCCTACCAAGCAGAGCACCAGGTCACACAGGAAGCGGCACGTGAGGCACACCCACCTGGAGTCGCAGAGCGGGCTGCTGCTGGAGATGCTGGACTCGGAGGCGCAGCGGCGGCGGGGCGCGGCCTTCCTCCCCGGGGCGCCGCCCAGCTCCTGCTCGCTCCTCGCACCCCCAAAGCCATTGGTGAGACCTGCAACAGAGGCACCGGGCACCTGAGCTCGGCCCCCCAGCGGGCGGCTCCGCACACCTGACCTGACCCGGGGCTGGGGGGCGTCGCACAGAAGCGTCCTGCACAGCCTGGCACCCGGCGCGCCCAGAACACGGGGCACGGATGCACCCGTGGGACCAGAGACAAGTGACAGTGAACCCACAGCGGACTGGCTCAGGGAACACTGGTCTAAAGAAGCAGGCTCCTCACGGCGAAGACGGCCCCCACGGTCCCTCCCCAGACAAAGGTCGGACACTGCGCCCTCGTCAACCACACGCCGCCCAGGCATCAGCACGTCCACGTCCCCAACGTCTCAGCGTGAACCTCAGAAACACTCCGGAAACGGTGACACAGAAGGCGAACGACCCGCACACGCGGGCGCCCCGGCTCCAGAAGCTACGAACCATCAGCACCACGGCGCGTGGGTGGGGCCGCGCCACCCGGAGACCACAACTCACTGGGGTCTGAACACCCCAGGAGCCCACAAAACGACATCTTAGCATCTGAGAAGCGTCGAGATCGAAGCGCAACTCGAAGCCAAACCTCAGACCTTGACCTGAGGCCTGGCATCAGGAAGCGGAAACACCTTCCCAGTCCCGACTCTGGCGTCGGCAGGTGCGTGAGCCGCAGCCCGGGTCCCACGCCGCCAGGCCCACCCTGCTCCCCTGGGGGAGGCGGAAGCTGGAAGGGCCTATTTTCTACCCCAAAAAAGAATCCCATTCCTCGTGCTTCAAAAACTTAAAAATCCACTTCTTGAAAAGTCTCTGAAGCAGGCGGCCAGATCACAGGGTGTTTCCATCTGCTCCGTACACTCTTCTGCAACAAAGGGTGGCGCGTGCACCTCGGCGGCCAAGACGTGGAAACACGGAGACGGACGGGCTTTGCCCCGCAGACGCTGGCGCTCCGTGCTCCCCGAGGGAGCTCCTCAGACGTCTCCCTCCACGTCTACCGGACTCAGCGCCACCAGCTCTAAGAAGAACTTCATATTTTCAATTCTAAACCTCGTTCATGTTTATAAGTGGTACCTGCGGATGGTGGGAGGTGTTACACTCACTTCTGGAATTTGGACGTTTTTAAGAGTCGACCAAACCATATTGGAAACGCGGGCCCAAGCACTGGAGCGACTGGGCTAATGCTGCGGGGTGGGAACTCGAAGAACCCACGCCGACCCACTCACCAGCGGGCAAAGAGCCCACCTCTGAGTCAGGCAAGTCAGAACCTGCATCTGCAGAGGGACCAGTCCCCAGGCGCATGTCCAGCGCCAGCAAGGCTACGAGACCCCCACCTGCACCCTCTGGGGAAGCCCGGGACGTCAGGCACCAGGCCAGGGGACAAGGACGCACAGCCATGAGGCCACCAGGCAAAGCAGCAGGAGGAGCCCTAGAGGGTGGCGGGGAGTCTCACCCCCTGGACAGGCACCTGGCAAGGTCTGGGGCGAGAGGCAGGAGGGGCCAGTGGGCGGCGGGCGGAGGCCAGTCGGGAAGGGCACCAGCACGGAGCACACCTAGCGGAGGTCAGACGAGGGATGGGCCTCCCGCGTGCAGAGAGGACAGGACCCCGACCCAGATGCAGAACACGGAGGAGGCCGCACTCCTGACACCCCAGGGAGACAGTACACGCCCACCACCCCCACACCACCACCGCCTGCAGCCGGTTCCCCAAGTGACGCCAGGGGAGAAGGCCCAGAAGCGCGAGTCCTCACGGGGAGACGGATGACGACCACGTGCCCCTTCGTCTCCCTGGGGGCTTGGAGGACTCACCTGCCCCAGGAGACAGGGCAGTCACACAGGGTTTTCCTTCCCGTGAGACCACGGAGCACAGACAAGCCTGAGGGCACAAGGCCACTGTGGTCACACCCCCATGGGCCCCAGGGCAGCCCCACCCTCAGCCGTGACCCCTCGGGCACAGGCTCACTGTCACCGTCACCAGCTCCCTCCCCAGTTCCCCACGCCGCCAGCTGGCCCGCGGGACCTGCCACCAGGACTTGGGAGGACAGCCAGCTGGCAGGGTCAAAGGTCTGCATGGAAACGTGCCGGAGAGACGCCCGTAAACGGCTGGCGTCCCCGCAGCGCCGGAGCCCCGCACCTGGCTGACTGTTACCGGCTGAGGCCCAGGTCAGGCCGCCCTGAGCCAGGCCTTCGGGGACAGGCCAGCCCTCTCCCAGACGCAAGCTGCGCCCCCAGAGCCTCCTCCTCTGCCCTCGAGTCCAGGCACACCAGGCCTCCCGGGACACCGGCCAGCAGTGGCCCGAGTGACCTCCTCCTGAGCACCGCCCGCCCGCCAGGCGGCGAGAAGCCCCCAGGCGCCCCCACAGGCATGCAGGTCAGCCGGGGTCCACGCCCGCCAGGCCCTGGTGACCTCCTGGACGGCAGACAGCCCCGCGAGAGGCAAAGCAAGCAGGGGCGCTGCACGCCGCCAGCCCCAGGCGTGGCCACAGGCCTCCCCTCGCAGGATGCACGCTGTCGGCCCGGCAGCACAGCGCCTGCAGCCGGCCCCTGGGAGCAGGGGGTGTGCCTCTCATCTCGTTCACATGGCTTTATTTTACCACTGGCAACAGGATTGCATTTTTTGTGCGTTTTTCCACTTTTCAGTAAGAACACAGAAACAGCAAACATGACCCCAACCAACTGCGTTGCTTGGACCGGCTCCAGGAAGAAGCGGCAGTGGGGAAGGCTCGCCCGGACACCCGCACAAGGCGCCACCAGTCCCGCGGCCAAGACTTCGCTCACGGCAGCCGACTTCAGGCGTGGTGACCAGAGACAGGGCTGCTCAGAGATCCGCGGGACGACCAGGAGGAGCAGTGAGAGGAGAGAGAAGCCGGGGGAGAGGGCCCAGCGGAGACCCCGGGGTGGAGCGCCAGCAGCGCGGGAGTCGGTGTTCACGCACGGTGTCCGGGGGCTGCGGGCAGCCTGCAGTCCTTCTGGGCCTGGGCACCCCAGCCAGACCCCCTGCTCAGCTCAGACCCGGTTCCGTGCCGGCTGGGGCGGGTCAGAATCTCCATCCACGTAAGTCATCCACGGAGGCGGCAGGCTCCCTCTGCACCCCAGCCGGCGGAGGACGGGAGCCTCCCGGGCACGAGCGGGCGGCCAGCTGACTTACAGAAGGGGCGGGCGGGGCGGGCCCGGCTCCTCCAAGTGCTGCTGTTTGTGTTTTGTTTGGAGGACGGCCGGACAGGTGCTCCCAACATCATCCGCAAGAATTACAGGAAAGGCAAGGACGCAGTGACCTCTGCTCCACAGTGACCACTCGCAGAACTCCAGTCCGAGTTGAGCAAGAGAAAATAATTAGGATCCAAAGAGTGAACTACCCGTGTGTTAGTGGTTAAAATGAGAACCTGGAAAACAGCGAAAAAGCCATTTAGTCTGACTGAAGGCACCACCGAGCAGCCTCCAAAACCCTGAGCAGCCTAGGACGCGGAAGACTGGCAGGCGCACACGCACACACACGCACCGACACATGCACACGCACCGTGGGCGCCACGCGGCAGGGCTCTCAGGAGGCCAGGGGCACGAAAGTCCTGGCCCGGCGGGTCACTATCTGGGGGAGACCAGCAGTCCCAGGAGGAAGCCGGGAGACAGCACAGGTCCTGGAGACCGACTCCAGGAACAGTCAGGTGCTAAAGGGTGGGCAGGAGGCCCACGGCACTGCCGGCGAGAGGGCCCGGGGGTCTCGGAATGAACAAGCCGGGTTTGCTCTAACTGCACTGTGGACACCGGGCGACTCCCTGCCAGGCGGGGCACACGGATGAGCACCGGGACGCGTCCCCAGACCGGGAAGACTGCGACTCGGAGCCAGGGGCCAGGCACGCGGAGCCCACAGGAGGCCAAGGCGAGGCACAGCCAACAGCAGCGGGAGAGCACCAGGGCTCATTGCACACACTGCACCCGCCGCCACTCGGGGGTCAGTTCAGTCAGGGTCATAGGCGCTGACACCTCCAGACGCACCCCCAGCAAGGGCTGGGGTAACCCCGCCCCGAGACTCGCCATCACCACCAAAACCTGCAGAATCCCCAGCTCAGGCCCGGAAACTGGAAGGAGGGAGCCCTGTTTTCTACGAGGGGCCCAGGAGGCCCAGAGTCCAGTGGTCAGAGGCCCATGGGCAGCAAGGGAGCCAGAAGGACGGCCAGTCAGTGAGGGTCACGCTGGCCAGGACACAACACCCTTCAACCCTCCCAGTGCTGTCACCGGGACCCCCCCCGGGTGCTGGAAACAGCAAGAGTCTCAGTAAATGCGGCTGAGAAAGGCCATGGCACAGGAGGAAACCCGAGCACTGGAACGGGGTCCGTCTGCATCGGTGTCCGAGTGCGGTGGGGTATTTCAGCAGCAAGAGCACCAGCTTGACAGCAAGCCACCCAAGGAACAGCACAAGACGTGAGGTTTCCAGGAAACTAACCCGCACGCAAGTTCCCTCCCACGACAAAGAGCACCTGTGCGCTGAGGCGCAGGCGACACACCGCCGCCTACACCGCTGGAGCCCGGCCCCCCACGCAGACGCTCCCGCCAGACGCCAGACGCCAGACTCCAGGACCGACGTGGGAGCGCACGGACCTCGGCCCATCCCGCCTGCTCGAGCGCGGGAGGAGAGGAGAAGCCGCGCTCCTGTGCGGACGTAAAGATGGACCCACAGCGGACACAGGCCAGGCTGTGCCCCCTGAGCAGGACCAGCGGGTGTTGAGACAAACGCCCCCAGGAGAGGCGACGGGGTGCCCCCGGACCAACAGGCACGGCCTCCACTGAGGGAGCTGGGAGGACAGGCGCTAGCTCACGCAGCGCAGGCGCGGGAGGTCAGACAGGCTGGAAGGACAGACTCCGCAATGGGGCCGAAGGCCGACGGGGCGGGGGGTGCTCTCGGTAAACGAATCAGACAAGCGTGCGCTATGAAAACTCAGTGGTAAATGAGAAATGCCTCCGAGCGTTATTTCCGCAGGTGCCGATCCCTCGTGTCAGCACCGACCGGGCTGCTCAGGACAGCCAGAAGACGCCAGAATGTCCTGCAAGTGCGCAGACACTGCGCTGGGCACCTCCCCCCAAGCCCCGGAGCCCCTGGTCTCAGACCTCCGCGGGAGAGGACACGCAGGGCCACTGCGCCCACCCCCCACCCCAGCCCGCAGCCGCCCCAGACCTATGACATACGGCTTTCCAAAGAAACACACGTTCTGTCTCCTTTTCTGGAAATTAAGAGAATTCTGGCCAAAAAAGTGCAAAACCAACAGGCGGGCGGCACCTCCCAACACCTGTGCCCCGAGAGCCCCAAGAGGACGCGGCCGAAGGGCGCCCGCGCAGTTACCTGTGTCCAGGCGCTTTCCCGGGGACCCCTCCTCCACCTCGGAGTCGCCGCAGGTGCTTCGCGACCTTTTTCTTGGCTGCAGAAGAGTCTCCAACCTCGGAAGGACTACAGACAAAAAGGTTTTGGTCCCTAGCTGAGGAGAAGTTGGCTGGGTTTCAGTGTTCTTGGCAGACTTTGGGGGGCTTACACTTTTCGATTTGCAGAAGAGAACAGAAGTGCGTCTGTTTACATCGCTTGATGGCTCCGCCACCGCGGAGGCCGCCGCCGGCGCATCGCCACTACTGGCGAGGGAGGGCTCTGGAGGGTGTCCGATTACCAGGGCGCTCTGAGTGCAAGTGCTAAGTGGTGCATTATCAAATGTGACTCTTTTGAATAGTTTACTCTGCTCTGGGTTGAGTTCTACTGGTTTGAGGGTTGGTGGTTCTGAATTAGTCTCCGAGTTTGAAGGAAGAGGTAATGCATCTGATGGTTCAAGTTTAGGGGGAGATTTATCTCCTGAAAAAATTATAAATAAAGTGATTTTTGAAAACTGATAATTATAAAATCTATTATAAAACTTACTATAAATGTGACGTCCACCAAAATACTTATTCAGTTAAGGAAACAAAGCATCACACATAACTGTCTGCAGGCAGTGGGCCCGGGCCGCGGGGCGGCACTGTGCGCCGCCCTCGCACTGAAGACCCAGGCGCCTAGCGCCCACGTGCATAAAGCTACTGTCCGCAAACAACCCTGAAGACTGCTTCACTGGTGCCGACGCTAAGTACATCATTCGCGTTCATGACAGCTCTGCAGTCAACCATTCACTTACCTTGCAGAAGAAAAGTATTTCCCGTAACTAAGGGGTCTAAGCGGGCATTCCCACAGTCCTGACCTGGGCCACGAGGTTCGCAAACAGAAGGAAACAAGCATGTAAATCTGATTTCTGACCCGGGTATTCTAAATCCGTGTCAAAAACCAGGCAGTGGTGGTGGGCGGGGAGGAAAGTGGGAACCCCCCACCGGGCTCTCCGGTGCACCGCCCTGTGCCACGCCCTGAATCGCTGCAAGTCCTTTAACTCTGGCTTTGAAGATAAAAATACAGTCTTTGGGAAAAGAGTATTTTAACCTCTTAAGAAAGGCTTGTGAAAGTTACACGGAAACGAGAAGCCTGAAAGCCAGCCCCGGGCCCAGGAGGCCCGTCTGCGGGAGGAGCCCGCGGGGTGGAAAGGGCGGCGGGGAGGGCACCCCTCCGGGCCAGCCTGGGGTTCCTCTCCAAGCTAGAGTGACTCTGGCTACGGGACATGTGACACGAAACAAGGACAAGGAGAATTATGCGTCACCACAAAGTACAGGTCTCACCTTATGACGCCTGCAGACTCCCCAGAACCAGTCAAAGTATGTAAGGTTAAGATCTGAACCCCAAAGTCATTTTGAAAACCAAACGCTACACCACTCCCAAGGTTCGCTTCTGTCTCTGAGCAGATGTTTCAAGAATTCTCCCAGCTCATCGTGAGGAGAACCAGGCCAGGCTCAGACCCCGGGAGTGCGCCACGGGCAGCTGGCTCGGCCCCAAGGTGCCTCTGCTTCCCAAGGCCCCACGGAGCTGGTGACAGCGTGTGACAGGGCCCGAACCCCCGGGGAGAGCCTTTCCTGGACAATAAGCTCCTAGAAAAGTCCATTCAGACTGGAGCATGCGACCCAACGGTGGAAACACGGAGGTGAACCCCGTAGATGCGCCCGCCTGCCCTTCAGTCCCCCAAGCACTGGCCAGACGGAAACCAGGGCCTGTTCCTGACGGCAAACTCCCGTGGGCATCTCCCCGGCCAGCCACTGTGCGCCTGGCGTCTGGGAAGCACAGGGTGGCCCCCTACCCAGAGGGCCGGTGTCTGCCTCAGACCAGAGCCTGAGAGCCCCACAGCCCCTGCACCCACCTCCCTCCCCCGGACAGCCACCAAGCGCCCGCCCAGCCACGCAAAGAAGCCCCCAGACCCAGGCCCTCCCGCCCCCACATCCCCCCCAACTCGGCCGCGCACTGAGGCCTCCCGACCCTCCTCCCACCCAAAGCGACCCGTGGCTTCGGGCCTGCCCCCACCCCCGGCCTGTGGCCTCAAAGAGGTCTCTCCGAGAATGAAGGCCAGGAGGGCAAAGCCTGGGCTCGAGACGTCTCACTGCAAAGTCACACACACGCATGAGGATTCTTTTAAAGACACGGACTGTCGACAACTACACATTACTTCAATATTCGTAAAAAATACTCAATTAACCTCTAAACTCTACGCGATTTGAACGCAGAGCCTGTAAAACAGCATCTAAAACTCCACGCGCTGAATGGAACTCATCACACATGCAGAAGAGAAAACGGCGCCACCCTCAGGGGCCCGACCCGACGCAGCTCCTGCAGGAAGCTAACACGGCCCCTCTCCCACCCGCCACACACCTGGTCGCCAACCCAGCACTTCCACACCAAAGTCACAGAAAGCCTGGGGACTCGGGGTGCCGCCCGCCTGGACACTGTCTCCCCCAGCCCCGCCTGGACCACAACCCCGGGTCCCACCGGCTGCAAGCCCCAGCTGCCCTGAGCCTTCGAGGAAGGAGGAAGGGCCAGTCCTGAAACAGCAAAGACAGCTCAGAGCACCACCAAAAACCCAGCCACTGGAGGGCCCCCTCAGGGACGCTGACGGCTGTCCTCACCACTCTGCACTCTGCGGGGCGGCGGAACCTAAACTCGGCGGGAAAGTGAAGACCAAGGCCTCTGAGAGCTGCCACCGCGCGCCTCCACCCCACCGGCCCCGCCCCCACCCATCACCTCCTGGGAAGCTTCCAGTGAGAACCACAGGAACGCTGAACTACAGCCCAGATGGCGTATCTGAGGGTAAGGGAGCACCAGTCTCTGGGCTGTGACGGTAACACCGTGGCCCTGAGTGCTCGTCTTCCAGAGGACTCCCGTTTCTGTGCCGTGAGAGTGATCACAGGCTCGCGTTCCTACAAGAGCTCGAATGGCTGTGTTCGGCCTTCTTCACCAGTGCTGTCACCGGATACCACCCCCAGCGCCTGTCTGCAGGCTCCCTCCCTCCCGCCCTGCCTGGTTGCTGGAGCAGTCTTCCCTCCCCCACCCACACCTCAGGCAGCCACAGGTAAAATGCCCTTCCCACACGTTCAGCCACTTTTAACAACAGAGTCCAGGCCGTCTCTGATCTCAAATCTACCTGCGTGCGTAGGGGCCCGCCCGGGGGATGCCCGCCCAGCAAGTGAGACCAGACAAGCCGCTCTGGTGATGGTGAGTCAGCCAGTTGACAAGTTCTTCCCTCAACTCACTCTCTTCTCAACAGAATAGAAACATCCCTCAACCAGAGCACAGCTCAGGCAGCAGGAAGGGACCCAGAGCGGCCCACACCCAGGCCCTGTGGTGTCCGACCCCCCGGGGCACAAAAGGGGGCCCCGCCCAGAACCCCACGGAGGCCTGGCTTTATGTCAGGGCTCCTGCGGGCAAGTGCTGCTCAGAACCACACCCGAGGGCAGGGGTGGCGCCTGTGGGGCCACGAGGCTCCTCTGGGCTCCCCGGTCACCCAGAAGGGGAGCCCCGAGCCTCCACTCGCACTGCAGTCACCTGAACAGAAGGAGCAGGAGGAGGGAAAGGCCGCACGAAGACCCTCCACCGTGCACACAGGGCCTCTTTCTGAGCCCAGGAGAAGCCCAGGGCTCCAGGCCGCCCCCGCCACTGCCTCACGGTCCCCCACGTGGAATCGCACCTGGTCGCCGCCAGGACACGGCAGGGCCACGAGGCTGACGTGCCCACCGCAGACTCCGCTTTTTTTTCAAAAGGCAGACTGTAGAACAACCCTTTGTCCTGCTTTGATGTTTGTTACTCTTAGTTGGACGAGCTGGGAAAAACCCAGGAAGGTCCTAAACCAACTGCTGCCAGCTGTGGGGGAGGGAGTCTCACTCCACCTTCTACTCTGTGCAGCTAAAACGTGCTGATTCTCAAGTCAGAGAAGGAAGGAAGCAGGGGAAGGACTTCCCACCCCGTCCTACAGCTTAGCTTCCCTGAGGTCCACCGCCCGGGCCCTTGCTGAACTGGCGTCCACGTTGGGCCCCGCAGCTCCCCGACAGGGGCCGCGGTTCCCGCCCACCAGCAAGCGGGACGTCCCAGGCCGAGGCCCGGCCACCACCAGCCTGAGCACCCCGCCCGCCCCGCGGCACATCACAGGGAGCCTGGAAGCGAGGGGAGTCCAAACAGCCCCTCCGCCAGACGGCCCCAGCCACCCAGTGGTGGCCACACAACCCCCTCCCCGTCCTGGCCCCGGAGCAGCCGCCTCCCGCCACACCGGCCGCCTCTCCCCCTCCTCCCTCCGGGGGCTGTGTGAGATCTGAGCCACGCTTCTCAGTGTCCCAGAAGCAAGGTGAGGACAACAGCCCGTTCCTCGCCCTACACTTCCTCAGGCGCCAGGATGCGGCACAGCGGCACCAAGGGCTCCATCTCTTGCTCTGAGGTTTCCAGGCACCAAGTCAGAGGTGCCTCCCAGCTCACAGTGAGGGCGGCCCTGGCCCGAGACCCCAGCGTGCTTACCTTCCTCCCCCGTCTCCTGCCCCAGCTGAGCACCGTCCTCTTCCAAGCGGCCAGTACCTGACTCGGCGGGCAGGGGCTGGCTATGCTGCTGGCTCAGCTTGTGTCGAAGGAGAGCAATTTCTTTCTTGAGCAGCTTGGCCCGCTTGCTCCGCGACCCACTGGACTTCATGGAGCATGTGAGGTCCAGCGTGTCCAGCAGCTCCCTCAGCTGCTCCTCCAGGACCATGTGGGCCCTGTTGGCCGGGTTCAGCAACCTGTCCACTGAAGCCAAAGGATGCACCGTCAGTCCTCAACACCAGTGCCACCTTCTAAGACAGCCTTGCCAGCACAGTGGGACAGCCCCAAGCCCCCACCGTGCTCTGAACCCAGGGCCTGTGGCCACAGGAGATGTGTGCCTCACACCACGGGTGTCACAATGCTCCTGAGGAAAGCATTTGAGTCCACGGCCGGCCAGGCCATGGGGCCACACTGCATGGAAGCAGGGACAGCACCCAGGGACACCACCCGCTCTGGGCACACAACCAGGCCAAGCCTTCCTGCCAAGACTGGTGGCCTGTGCCGAGTGAAGGCACAAGGCAGAGCCCGAGGGAGGCGTGGACCTGCCAGAGGCACCAGCTTGGGCGTCTGTACGTCACATCTGGTGTCTGAGCTCCGGTCCAAGGCCCAGGCTGCTGGGGGTGCTTTTTGAAAACTGGGCTGCAAAAATCACCAGTAATTCGGAATCTCAGGCACATTTACTACTACAAAATTCACTAGCAATTTCAATTGCAGCCAAACACCCAAACACATAAAGCATGGGTTACCTAAAACCTGTGAGAAGTGGTTAAGAACCAAAACCGGTCTACGGCGCCCACTGACCATCAAAGTGGGAGCGGGGAGTGGGGAGGGGGCCGAAACGGCAGCATGGCGTCCGGGCCAGGGACCCGCCGCCCTCCACGGACACACCTTTCACCAGAGCACCAGTCTTGTGTGCGAAGGAGACAAGACAGTAGTACAGGGAAGTTAGTAAGAACGCAGATAACGACCTCGAAAGCCACGTCATCTGAAGCCCCAGAGAGACCCTTCCTAACAGCTGCCCTGCCCGTCAGCACAGCAGGAGAAACACGCAGTCACGGGCTCGCCTGCGTCCCTATCCAGGTGCGGAGGAAGAAAGGAATCTGGACCCCTCACTCCTAGCCTTCCCCTGAGCCAACACCTGGGTGAGAAGTTCACGCAGGTAACACACATCTTCCGAAGGCCCCTGCCTGCCCAGGGAGGTCCGCGGTGGCCAGAGAGGGGCATCCAGGGCGGGGCAGCCAGTTTCCCAAGAACCAGAACAAGCAAGCAGGCCGCTGAGACGCACCGGGCGCCCGTCCCGAGACCGTCTCCGCCGCCGTGCCAGCCCAGAGTGAAGGTCGGGGGTCCAGGAGGGCCAGGCTTGCCTCCTGTCCACCCCCAACAGCAGCAGCCTCCCTCTGGTCACAGAGCCTCCGGAGAAGTCCACCAGGGCCCACCAGACCACACTGCCTCCCAGTCTGTCTCAGGTGGACCGGGCTGCCCCTCTCGGGGCCCCTGACCACAAATGTCTTGAGTGGGCACCCGAAATGTGGCTGCTCTGAACAGAGATGTGCTGAGTATGAAACGCACACCATGTGGCAGAGAGAAAATTAACACCAGTGAATAACACCTTCAGTAATTTTTACGTCGATCACAAGCTAAAATCATGCCGCCTAGATTTACGAAGTTGAAGACATTAAACTTCGCCTGTCTCTCTTTTTCCCGAGGCCACCAGGGAACATCAAGTTGGCATGTGGTCCCTGTGCTCCCCCTCCCAGACAAGCCCTCACGGAGTCTGCGGGCCACACTCACCCTCATCCCAGGAGAAAGGTCGCCGGGGGGCTGCAGCAGGCCGCTCGGGAAGGTGCATTCCCGAGGCCTCCTCGAAGCCAACGCTGTCCACCTGGCGCCTGGCCTGCCTGAGCACCACGCCGCCCTGGTCCCGCAGCCGCACGGCGGCCCGGTAGAACACTGTGTCCTTGGCGTTGTACTTCATGCAGTTGTCCACGATGAGATCAAAGTCCTCCTCCAGCTCCCGCAGGGTCCCGTACCCCTGTGCCTCCAGCCGCTTCCTCATTGTGGCGAAGTCCATGGGGCGTTCAATGTGGTCCAGGTAGTCTGGCACCTGGGCTCAGGGAGAAGATGCTCACTTGCAGACAAGCCAGGGTTCACTCCCTCTGCACAGCCAGCACGCGTGCTGTCTAGGGGCCGCACGTGCACACACGCATCCCAACTCCCCCTGCACAGCCAGCACGCCTGCTGTCTAAGGGCCACGCGCGCACTCATGCACCCCACCCAGTGCCGGGCGGCAGCACTGAGACACTCCAAACTGAGTCCCTCTACGGGCCCTCCCAGGACTCAAGGCCCTCAGTTAAAAACACAGGGCCTGGTCGGGGCACACACACCCGGAAGAGCTTTTTCCTAGGCAGGCACATTCACCTAGTGTATCTCCCGTGTTCTACAGCGAAGCGTCACTTTCGTGATCGCAGACTCAAGGCAGGATGAGGGACCCGGGAGCAGCAGACCCACCTCCTTCAGGCTCACAGGCTGGGCGAATATCCGGGCAGGGTCCTTCTCCTGCAGCTGGTCCAGCACAGAGCGCAGCAGCACCGTAAGCGGGGTCAGCCGCAGCTCCAGGGCCATCTGCTCCACCTTCACCTGGGGGCCGGCACATGGGTCTCAGCACCCTAGGCCACCCTCCCTCTGAGAAGCTACCTTCTGCTTGAGTGCTCAGGGCCACCCAGGCGGATCAGAGTGCCCACTTCAAAGGCCACAAGCACCAACTGGCCCGAGTTCACGCGGCACACGCATCCCCTTTCCCACCCACTGCCTCCCAGGACACCGCGCCAGACACCACACTGCCCCCACCCTAACCAACCTCCTTCACTACGGGGGTCAGCGTCCCCTCCACAAAGCCGCGTGCGTCTGGGCCAGGGGTCACCCGGCCTGCACTCCTCACGAGGACTTGAAGGAAGCAGGGGGCCAGAACCGCTGCCCCTAGGACACAGCTCCCCCTCGCCTCCCCAATCCCAAGAGCCCTCGCCAGCCCCCATCCCTACTCCCCCACTCTGACCCACCACACCTGCTCCCCGCCCCTCCGCACCTGCTCCACACCCTCTGACCCCCCCCCCCCCGCCACCTGCCCCTGACCCCACCCCTCTGCACTTGCTCCCCGCCCCTGACCCCGCCCCGCCCCTCTGACCCCGCCCCGCCGCACCTGCTCCCGCTTGAGCTTCTCGCGCTTGCGCAGGAGCTCGATGAGCAGGCGCGCGCGCTCCAGGTCGTGCCGCAGCCGCTGCCAGTACTTGAGCTTCTCCTTGGCGGCTTGAATCTCCTCGTCGTTCTCCCTCTGAGAAAAAGAATGGGAGTCGGCCTTGCACCCTTCACAGGACGCAAGGACGGACCGGCAGAGGCCAAAGGCACAGGGCTCGACGGGGATGCGCACTCAGGGCGCGCGGCCGGCCCAGGGAGGGCCGGGGACCAGGGTCCATGGATGGGGGACCCTGCCAGCACCGGGCAGCGTGCAGTCCAGGTGGGACGACCAGGGGCCTCCCATGGCGCGCTCTGCCCCGCGGGGCCGCCTGACCTGCGTCTCCTACCTCGCCGCCCCAGGCACGTCCTCACCCCCTTTCTGACCCCAGGCTCTGCGCGGACCTGTGATCCTCAGCACGCTTGTCCCAGGCGGCCACCGTCCACTCATGACTGCTGTCTGTCCCCAGCTCCGGAGCCCACTTCTACTCGCCTGCAGCCAACACCACCCGATGCCAGAAAGCCCACATGCCCGACCACAGCTCCCAGGGAGGGGGGTGGGGGGCTCAGACGCAGGAAGGAGCAGTTAGGGCTCCCCTGCTTCCTCCCCAAACCAGCCCAAGACACTCAAATCTGTCCCTGTCAAGGCTTCGGGCCGGTACTGAGGGCCCTCCTCATCCCAGCAGCCGCCGACCCAACCTCACGTGCCATCTCCTGGACGTAAGAGCGGCTCTGCTTCACCACTGCTGGGGACACACATGCACCTACAGCCTTGGCTGAGTCCCTGCCCAGCATCCGTTTCCAGAACATGCTCCACGACTCTCAGACACTGTTCTCTCTGCCCGCCCCTGCTGGACAGAGCTGAGCAGCTCAGCCACCTGGCAGGGTCCCCTCCCCAGCGCTCACCCCAGTCTGAACCCAGGCAGCAGGTAGCTCTCTGCCCAGAGGGTGGGAACTGTGTGGATGGGCCCAGGCCACAGCACTTGGGGCCATCCACAGCGGACCCTGCTTCCTCGGATCTCAGAGCCTGAAGGCGCAGGGCTGGTGGGAGAGCTGCCAGGCATCTTCAGCTCCAGGCGGGGAGGTGCAGCAGAGGCACGGCAGGCCAGGCACAGGGCCGAGGGTGGGCCGGAGTCTCCTCTCCACCAGGCATCCTCTGGTGCAGCCTCAGCGTCCACAGACTGGAATCACCCGGCTAATTTTCATGTTGCTTGAAATCCTCAGGCACTAAACAGGGCTTTACAGAACTGTGTAAACAGGCCCAGCTAGCGCACTGAGAGGCTCAGAAACCAAACTCCCCAAGAGTGTCTGAACATCACCTCGCCCGTCAGTGTGAAATAAGACACTGAAACATCGGCTAAGAGGCTGTAGACGCTACTGAGCAGGAGGAGGCAAAAAAAAAGCAGACAAGCACCTCTGAGCCCTGGGCGGCCGGGTGCTGCCAGTGCTCACTGCCCCGGCTGGGAAACCAGGGGCCACGGGGGGCTGCCCTCCCGGCACATGGCAGCTCGCTGCCAGGACCTGACTGGACTCACACCTCTTCTGCACAAAAGGGCCTGAGTTCCTGACTCTGCTTACAAGGGACCTTTGTTTCCAACATAAAACCAATCCCAAAAGTTTCCATAAAGTGGGAGAGTAACCCAGTTATTTCCTGTACCAAAAGGCTACCAGGAAAGAAGGTCTAGAAGACTATTTGCAATCAAACCAACGTCCACCCAACGAATGAGAAAAGGATGCCTACTGCCTGGAAGGGAGAGGACCAGACCCCGCCCATGGTCAGGACCAGCTTGGTCCGGGGGCACAGGGCAGACCAGCTCTGCAGGGTGGTGGCCCCAGCAGGTTCACCTGACTCCCAGGACACTACTGAGGGTGTAAGACCCCAGGACAGCTGCCCCAGCCCCTGGACGCTGCTGACCCCAGCAGCAGCAGACTGGACAGTGAGGGGACCTGTCCGGGCATAGCAGGACAACCACGTCATCCTCACGCCACCAGAGAGCTGACGGGGACACCCTTGCATCAGGGGGAAGCACAGGGCGTGCTCACTCAAGCAGGTCAGGACAGACAGACGGATGGGACCCACCTGCCCTACCCCAGCTGGCTCTGAAGAGGGCCACTGGAGGCCCCCAAGAAGGGGCTGCACGTCCACTGAGCCAGGACCAGCAGGAACCCACGCATGAGGTCAAAACAAGCCCCAGTGGACTCCAAACAGACCACAGCCACAGAGGCAGAGGCACCTCGTATGCCCTCAGACCAGCTCGGCCAGTCTGTCTGTCTGTCTGTCTGTCTGTCTGTCTGTCCCCCACGGGAGGGAGGGGCCGCACCTGCCCTCTTCTGGGGCCAAGCTCAGGGCAAGAGCCCAGAAACACAGACAAACAAGCCCTTTAAACTCCAGCATCGAGGACTTTTAAAGTTTGACAAGACCTCAGAATCACCCCAAGACTGAGACATCCAAGTGGAACATGAATGTCTCAGATGCCCCCCGGGAACTCACCATCCGCCAGGGAGAGGTGGGAGCACTGCTGGCTGCCCCACCCCCACCCCTCCATGAGGCGGAGCTCACCCCCAAGGTGGGTGGCAGCCACACAGTGAGCTTCCAGCCCGAGTCAGGTTCTCTCTTGATCAGGCCCAGGCACAGCTCAGGGATCAGTGAAGTCACAGGAACCCATACCTGCGTGGCTCCTCCCGACCCCTCCTGCCAGGACAGCTACTTCCCTCTCCCTGGTGTCCTGTGGGTGAATTTGTTCGAGAAACTTATCTCACCTGGGGCAGGATGTGAATCGGAAGCACCAGGTCTCAAGTCCAAGTGTCAGCCTCCTGAGGGCTCCTGTTCTCCCAGGAGCGGCCCCCAGCCCTCCTGAGGTGCCAGCAAGCCTCTCACGTGCCCATGGCCCCCAATCCCCCAGCTTCTCTGTCCTCAAACCCATCCAAGTCCCATGCACAGACCACACAGGCTCCAAGCTCAGACACTGAGCTGAGCCCCCAGCCCCGCGGCTGGTCCCTGCCCGGCCCCGTGTGCGTGGACGGCCCTCCAGCCCCAAGATGATTCTGTGCCATCACTGGAGCGATGAAGAAGGCCCTGACCTGCCTCACTGCCCCGATCCTCTGACGCCCACTGCTGCACCCACCACCCTCTCCTGCCCCAGAGGTTTCGCAGGCTCTGGCCCAGCCCCCACCCCTCCCCTCCCGGGTCCCCCGAGACCTGGCCCAGGTGAGCCAGGCCACCCTCAGTCCCTACGACTCCAGCTGCACTGCATCCTGGACACCCCCCCACCCTGCAGTCAGCCCTCCCAGCCCACAGGCACGAGTCCTGACTTGGCCCTGACGGGAGGAAGGGCAGGAACATGTGGCATGTCAGTGAAGGACGGAAGGTTTAGGTCAGGGGCCAGGGGCCACCCACAGCCCCCAGGTCAGCAGCAGGACATGACACAGGGGTGTGTCCAAAGCTGTCAGCTGTCCCCATGCTGGAGGGCGCAGTGGGCAGGCGCCGGGCAGCCGAGCACTCACAGGCCAGCAGTGCCTCAGGATGCCTGGCCGCATCCACCACACGTCCAGCGTGGCCGCAAACTTGGGTTAAGGGAGACCCTTCAGTGTGCAGGGCGGGGACACCAGGGCTGAGGACCCTCACAGCTTCCCGGAGTCATGCCCCAACCGAGAGCACAGCGGAAGGGGTGACTCCTCACCAGGGAGCCCCTGGGAACACTAGGGACCTGCTGGGTCCAGAGAGCCCTCGGCCCCCAACCCACAAGCACAGCGGCCCCCAGACCCACTCAGCCACTGCCACTCAGGATGCAAAGGAACAGAGCAGCTGACCTTCCGGACGCAGGTGCGGCGGCCGCACGACAACCCAACTGGAGCTGGGCAGGCGTGAGCCAGGGGAGGGGGGAGAGGAGGGCGCCACCCTGCACCAGTCCGCCCAGCAGCCCCGCCCAGGGCAGGAGGCTGAGCCTGGAGGCCCCTCAGCAGGAAGGGCGATGCCGCCAGGGGCCTGGGGCAAAGGTCAGAAGAACCCTCTGTTCCTTTTCCCTCCCGTGGCGTCTTACAGAGCCTGTCCCGTCCTAAGTCCGTGCTTTGGGACCTGCTCCACAGCATCAGGTGGTTCTGTAAACCCAAAGTGGCTACTGAAGTGTGAGAGCGCGTCTGGTTCTGCTCTTTCAAGAAACAAAACTCCGGTTTCCTCTCACTCGTGGTGGCCCCTGTCTCCTCCAGCATGGGGCCCTCGAGGTGACTCCCTCAGGGATGCGTGGCCCACGTCCCTGGCCGGGCCTCACCTCCTGCTGCTCTGCCCCCGGCAAGGACACCCTGCCTGCAACGGGCAGCATCGGAGAGGGAGGCAGAACTCAAAGCACGGGAACACCCGTGACGCGGACGGGCCTGACGCTGGCACGAGGTCCTCTGCACTTCCAGGACCGGCCGAGACCGGGGCTGGGAGTCACCGCGCACCCGGCGCCAGCAGGGCGGGGAGCCAGGCGGGCCACGTACCTGCTGGCTGCTCCTGTGGGACTGCAGGCTGGACTGGAGTCTCCGCAGCAGGGGGGCGCCGTTCCTAGACAGCCTTTTGAGGAGCCAGTAGCTGTGCGCTCGCTCAACAAACTGCTTCTTCCGCTGAATCGCCACCTGATTCGCAATCCTATTTAATCTAGAACACGGAAAAACTCAGAGTTTAGCTGCCAAGCAGGACACACAACAGGTTCTCATCACGGAAACTAGAAACCACAGCATCACTCCTACAAACCCCGTGCTCCCACCACATCTCAGAGCCGGTGCTCAGGCCGCCAGCGCCGCCGCCCTGGCTCTGCGGGAACACAGTCAGCTCCCCCTTGTCACTTCTAACTCATTGCAGCGTCCGGCAGAGCTTTGGGGGTTCCTGCTTCCTTTGAGCCTCACCAGAGTTCGTGTAGGTGTGACCAGACCCCACAGAACCCTTTGTTCTCACAGAGGGTGGGGACGGTCCCACTTGGTCACCTCAGAGGAGGAAAGATGGAACACCCCAAGGCGGAAGCAGCTGGGGGTCGGCCACCTTCACTACAGGGACCATGATGTCCCCAAGCCTCTTGCGAGGAGAGGACGCACAGCGCTTGTGAGCGCCCAGGAGAGCAGTGCCAGCACCCAGCACGCCCACCACGTCCCCCACACCCATCAAGCCCAGCCCAGCGGGCAGCAGGCGGAGGGCAGAGCGACCCTGGGGACGGGCCCGTGGCACCTCGGAGCAGGACCTCTAAGGAGGCCGCAAAGGACTCGTGACTCTGAAGCACGCGGGCCACGGTGCCCGGGAAGGGGAGACGGCGAGTCCCTCACGGGTCCTGGGGGCGGGAGGGGTCGCCAAAGGGCGGGTCAGCCCTCCCTTCCCACATGGCGGTGTTACAAGTGTCTGCCCTGCGGTAACTGTCAAGCTGCGCGGCTCTGTATTCTGTGTTAAGTGTTTTCTAAGAAACAAGGTATTTGGCAAGAGCACGTTGAGAGGAGGGTCCCAGGCCTCAGACCAGCGCACCCCCAGCCCACCGGCGTGCGGGAGCACCAGGCTCTCCCCAGCTGGCCTTTCCCGCCCACACGCACGGCGGCCAGCACTCAAGGGCCCCACAGACACCGCGACCTTACAACATCACACGTCAGTGAAATCTCAGTAAAGCTGTGGAAAAGACAGGAAAGGCAAAAAGTACTGAAACGGGAAACAAGCACACACAGGAGTCTCAACAACCAGAGGTGGGCGGGCCTTAAAGAGAAGGGCCCCGGTCAGGACGAGGCAGAGCCCAGGGTGGCCCGACCATGCTGGAAACCTTGTGATTCGCGTTCTCAGACTAGTAAACAAACAAATGGAACAGAAGTCAACTAAACCCGTGTATCGTGAAATCTGAGACGCCGGACAAACCTGTAGAAAAACATCACTTTTCAAAACTGACATTAAAAAAGAAAGCCTAAATACATTTATAATGATTGTTCTAGAAACCCAATCAAGTTTAATGTTTTCCTCCCACCCACAAAAGAAAAAAGAAGAAAGTGGTTTTCAGAAGAGGTTCACAGCTGGAAGCCAAGATAAGCCCAGCCTCGTCCCGATGACCGGAAGGCGCGCAGCGGGGCCGCGTCAGGCCAGACCCCGGGCACACACAGCGCCTGGGCCCAGGTCTGTCCCGGGGGGTGGCCACAGCACAAGAGGTCCACGGACACAGCGCACGCAGCCACAGATTGGAGAGCAAACACGATCACCTCAGAAGTCGTGGGAAAGCAGGGTCCACATGACCCGAGACCCACACGGGGGTGAGGGTCCTGTGAGATGGGCCCAGGGCCTCCATCAGGGCACACCGGGAGCTGCCTCCCGAAATCAGGACAGGACCACGATAGCCACCTTCCCTGCTCCCACGGGAGAGGCAGGAGCCAGCGTCACCCATGAGGTAATAAGGACCCGGTGTGTCCCTCAGTACAGAGGGAAAACGTGGTAAAGTATCTCTGGGTGACCAGGAAGGTCTCGGTGCAGACTAGTGGCGATGCCAGCAAGAGAAAACAAGACACACCAATGCTATGGCATTTCCAAATTCCCAAGAGCGTGTGTCAAGGAGCTGGACAGAACAGCACAGCACGCAGAGAGCAGCGGGGGCCTCCCACCGGGGAGCAGGGGCCCAGGAGCAGCGCCCTGGAAGCGCGGTTCCAACTGTCCAGGTCTCCGGGGAGAGAAATCACTGCGGAGGTTTGCTATCCACCCTGAAAAGAGAGCCATGCCTGAGGGGCCGGGACATCTGGTCCGGGGGCAACTCTCCACAGGGGGTCCGTGCCAAGGCCAAGGGGGCCTCCAGGAGCTTTGAGAAGACCACCACGAGGCTCTCAGGAACGATTAAATATGCCGTAACAAGCACAAGCCATGAAATAAAATGAAGATATGGAATAAAAAGGCAATCCCCGCACGGCGCCCCGGCTGGCGGCCCTGGGAGGGGCTGGCTTTGGGAAGACAGGAAAGCGCCCACCCGCTCGGAGAAGCTGAGGGGGCCGCGGCGAGCTTCCTCGCCCTGCAAACCTGGTCTACACGGAGCGCCAGAAGTGCTAACTTGAAAAAACACTCTTTCTAACACTAAATTTTTTATGGAAGTTTTTATGGAGCCATGAACTTTCAACAAAACAGTAAAGTCCTAGCAAGCACTGAGCGGGGCGAGCTCGTGCCAAGCCAACACGTGCAACGCGCGGCTTCCTGCGGGAGCAGGACCCCGCGGGCGGCTGGGGGCCACGCCCGGGGCTGGGCGGGTGGGCAGAGGTGTGGGCACGGGGACCGGCGTGTGTGGGGCAGACGCGGAGGACACACGGGGGAGCCGAGGACCTGGACAGGACGCACGTGCCAACCAAGCCCGCTTCTTCTCGACAGCAAGCTCCGGGTTCTGTTCTAAGGACCCTCACCTGGGACCCACACAGACGTGTTGCTGATGAGGTAACACGACTGGGGTCTGCCCCAAAGCATCAAAGGAAGGAACGGGTGAGGCGGACGGGCCACCAGACAGGCGGGCACCCCCTTCTCAGATTTCCAAATTTAAAAAGGTTTCTAAAGACATTAAAAACAACAAGATAAGCTGAGAGGAAGACACAGGAGCACAAACCCCAGGGCTGCTGGCAGAGAGGGACATACCAGGCCGCCGACACCTGACACGCCCGCTGCGGACAGTGTGCCAGGAGGACACCGGCCCTGGGCACCACCATAGGGACCCGGGGCGCTGACTCTGGGGACAGTGATGCAGCTGCACAGTGGCACCAATGCTGTGTGTGCACGTGTGTGCGACAGCACCGTGTTCAAGGTCTACGCCCAAACCCACACCAGATCGCGTGCCGAGGGCAGAACCACCAGAAAAACAGGCCCTAGCAGAACCCACACCCAATTTACAAGGAGTGGTCACCGTGACGGGGGGTGGCTAACGGAGCTAGAAGGGTCCCCAAAGTGATGTTCTTTAATGTTTTTTTTGGTTATGTTTGATAAATCGATATTAGATTCCAGCTTTCTGTTCTTAAACTTTTTATATGAAGGTCATGAAACACAAAAAAACTGCATTACCAAGCGATCCCCACCTGCACACAGGAGTGCCCGTGATGCCCCAGGGGCCACCTCTGCAGAGCGGGGTGCTAGACCCTACTCACCCTCCTTAAGCCACGCCGAGCCGTCAGCGTCTCTGTAACAGACGCCTCTCACCTTCAGCACTCGGATGCGGGTCGGGGGGCACGAGTGAAAGCCACCCTCCAGACCCCAGCGGCCCAGAATCACCCTCGCAAGGGAAGGGGTTCTGTGCACACCGGCTCCCAGGAGACCCCCTGCCCAGCCCGACGCAGGTCAGGACCACCCACACCCTCCTCGGGGCTCCGACCACACAGACAACAGCCTGGAGCCCCAAGATGCGGGGTTGGGCGTGTCCACACCTCCCAGCCAGGCCTCGCCGTCACCCACAGTCACGGCCATCCCCATGGTCAGGTCGACAGTGACAGCCCGCTGGGCTGAGCCCAGCTCCACGAGAACTCCCACCAAATGCTGGCCTCCCTGAGCCGCCCACCTCAGTGCCCAGTGGGGTGGACCCTCCGCAAACCACACCTATCACCCACATGGCAGGGAAGAGGGGGTGCCTGAGGGAAAGAACTGGAGGGAGCACAGAGGCGGACAGGGACTTCCCGCCCTCAAGGAAAGAAGGCCACGAGACCGAGGGACAGGCCGTCTGGGCTGAAGCGAAGAGGGGCCCCTGGACCCCAGGCAGCTCCAGAAAAATCAAAAGCAGAAACCGTCTGGCGGAGGCACCAGTGACGCCCTGGTCACCAAGGAGCAGGGACACTGCCGCCCCCAGGCGGGGCCACACGGCGCCCGCGGTCCCGGGCGCACCTCCCTCAGCACGCGGACTGCTCTCTCCCGGGGCGGGATGTGGGGTCCTCTTTCAACATGCCCATCTCAGGAGATGAGAGAAGGTGTGGGGATGCCCAGAGCAAAGGGGTGCCCGACCCGTCCTGACTGGAGGCGGGGAGGCTCCAGGGGAGGGTGGCTGCCTTTTGGAACCGCACTCGGGGAAACAGGAGGAATGTCAGCAAGAGGGGACTCTGGGTGAGCAGAGTCTGGGTGCAGTTTTTTCCATTTTTCCAACATTTTGTAAATTTGGAGTTATTTCCAGGTAAAAAAGTAGAAATTGGAATAAAGATAACACCCCAACGCAATTCCAGTCCCTGCCGGGGTCTGCGGAGGAGAGGGAGCCCCACCACAAAGCCTCCTGCCACTTCGAAGCCCCATCGACTCCAGGTGTGACCCCAAGTGTCCATCAGAAGCTCCCCACAGGCCACGCACCTCATTCCCTGAGCTTCCGGCTCCACAGTGTGGTTTCAGAGCTTCCTTTCCACACAGCCGTGGGGCATCCATCTGGGGGGCCAAGCAGCGTCTCTGGTTCCCCCAGGCCCCTGCCATCAAAACTCTCACAAAATGTAACAAAGTTAACTGCCACCAACATGAAAAAAGGCTCCTCCACCCACCGGCCCGGGCCGCTCACCTGGTGTCTCTCGGAGACAGGGCTGCAGCCCTGCGCTCCGTCCTCACCTGCGCCTTCACCACCCTGAGTAACGTGCACGTGGCGGACCCCAGAGAGAACGGCAGAGCCCAGACCAACAAGGCCAGGGGCCTGTGCCTCTGCAGAGACCCCTCCTCCCCGATACAGAGCGACGCCCAGGGTGCAGCTGGAGGGAAGGCTGGCCAGATCTGGCGCCCAGAGGAACGGGCTCACTGCTCAAAGGGCAGCGGGAGGCTCTGACTCCACGCACCCCTCTGCCCAGCTGGTCCCCGCCGTCCCCTGCGAAGCAGCAGGACCTGGGTGCAGGGCCAGGGCGCATCGGACCAGAAGAGCCGCTTCAACAGGGCGGGCTGCCCCAGCACAGGCCCCGATGGCTCTTCTCGGAAGGGAAGGCAAAGGCGGGAGAAAACAGAACGCTCTCTTTTCTTTACACTTGACTTTTCATATCTTTTCCGTTTCCACGTGTGTTGTTTCCAAGTCAGAAAACGACTTATTTTACTTTGAAAGCAGGTGAGGGAGGGAAAAGGCAGACAGACTTGCACGGCCCCATGCCAACCGGACAGCCACACAGGAGCAGTTCGTCCTTGCCAGGGGACAGGACCCTCGGGGCAGAGGGACCCCACCAAGACCCGGCCAGCCCACCCAGGGGAGCACAGAGCCCCACTGACAGGCTGGGGCCACCTGGGCCTCAACAGCCCTGGACTCGGGCTGGACCCCTCAGACTTGGAGTTCTCGGAACAGGGCCGGCAAAGCCTCACGACACCCACATCTCTGCTCTGGGCTCTGCTACCGAGACATGTGGAAAACAACCTTGGGAGTTTAAAAATGCTAAAAAGTTTTTAAAAATTAAACCAACATCCTCTCATATGACCTTAAAGCTACTTGGTCTCAGTTCTTTTTCCCTCGAAAACCTAACTTTGAACCACTCAAAATCACAAATGCACTTCTAGTCCCTGCCACCTCCCCAGCCTCCTTGCAGCCAGCCCTCCTCTCTGCGGGGACACAGGCAGATCCTCCTCGGAGATCTCCCAGGCTTGCCTCAGCTCTAGCTGGTCTTGCACCGAAGGCCGTCCAGAGAACCCTGCTTCCTCCTGCAGGCAGCTCACCCGGCTTTCCCCAGCTACACAACCCCGGGGCCTCAGTCCTGAGAAAGGGGCTGCCAGGCCAGCGGCTCCTCGGGCCACAGTTCCATCCCAGTGCCTGTCCCGAGGCTGCACAGGTGGTCTCACACCGGGGTCGCCGACTGGCCAAGGGCAGCCGGGAGCGCTGCGGGCGGTGAGGCGACTCCCAGGCTCTGGGCAACACAGACCGCACAGCCTGCGGCCACAGTCGCTCACCAGGTGCGTCTCTGATCTCTACGCCCAACTGAAGTCAGCGGGTTCCTACCCTGGGAGACGACAAGCTGGAACACGGCCACATTGCCGGCCGGCACGCCACCCTGCCGCACCACCCGTGCGCTCTAGTACTTGGGCCCAAAGCAGAAGTTTTCTCATTCAGGCCTGGTCACCCCAGACCCACAAATGGCTGCAGCCCCACGGGCCGGCCTGTGCCCCGCAGCAGTTGCCGGGCCAGGTGGCCGCACGGGGCTGGACACAGGCAAGGGGGCACCTCAGACTGCTGGCCCTGCCATGTGTTGGATCACGGCTGGATTACTTCATTTCAGTAAAGCTGACAATTTAGTGCTCCATACAGACCCTACACTTTGAGCCACAGACAGAAACCCAAGTGAAACTGTCCAAAGTCAGGCTGACTAATTCCCAAAAGGACACCCTGGTTTTAACAGAGGCTTTCCCTGGGTAAGAGGGATTATGACCGCCTTTTACAGACTCTGTCTGAATTTACTGATCCCATAATGAGTATGCACTGCTCCATAGAAAGAAAAAAACATCCTTTTGGGAAGTTATACTGCTAACTCTTAGTACAAAGCAAGGACTCACTGCCCCCGGGGTAAAGCAGTATTCTGAGTGGCAGCCCCCATGTCTTAGACGTGCCTCTGTCCCACGAGGCGCTCTGGGGAGCAGACGCACGCACCTTTACCCCAGTCCTGAGGCCCTGCCTCCTCAGCACATTCTGAAGCCCCTCGGCGCGGGCCGCCTCCCCCAGGCTCCGAGCGTGTCCGGAGGCCCTGCTCCCCCAGGCCATACATGGCACCGGCTCCGGTGGGAAACTCCCAGTCACTTACCCGTATTCTGAATGAGAACATTTTTACACCTAACAAGACAAAAGAACGAGTTGGTAGTAGAGGAACCAGCAGAGTTGGAAACGAGTTCAGGGTGGGGAGGGCCTGGGAATGGCACGCAGGAGCAGGAGCGAGGCAGAGCCCGACCCCTCCAGGCAGACTCGCACCCGAAGAAACCACTCAGGAAAGCCAGAAAGGCTCCCGACGCAGCCCCATCAGTCCGGCTCCACTCCCCACCCGGCGCTGGCCTCACTCGGCCACGCTGCCTCACTTTCCAACACGTTACTTTCAAATCCCAACAAGATCCCCAGACTCTGCAGGGGAAGCAGGGCGAGGAACAGCACCTCATTGAGTGGAAGGTGGCAGCAACTCCTGGGGTGCTGGGGGCCTGAGACCTGGCTCGTGCGCCCGGGCGCCAGCATGGGCGTTAGGGACACCGCACCCGCCCGCTCACCAATTCGGCCCTCCCGCGACAGCCGCACCCCCGCCAAGTGGCACCTGCACGAGCCAGGCGGTTGGGGGGCCTGGCCACCTCTTACCTCTGCGGGGGGATGTAGGGTGCGCACACGGGCGGCAAGGCCGCGCACGGCTCCCGAAGCGCCTTCTTGGCCTTTTTCGCTTTCTTCCTGACCTTGGACGTGGACCTGACCGTTTTCAGCGAGCCCTCCTTCCGACAGACCCCGTTTTTTGTCTCAACATCCCCGTAAATGTTCAGAGGCCGGCGGGTGCAGCCCGGGGGCGTGTGCGCGTCACAGTAGGCGGTCTTCCTGACGGAGAAGGTGGCGGCGCCGCCCGCCAGCTCCCTCACGGGCTCCATCTTCATGTAGAGGCCGGCCCTCTGGGCGCAGGTCACGTGGAAGGCGGTGTAGCAGTTGGCCTTGTGGCACTGGATGCAGGCGCCCACACCCTTCTGCTTGCAGAGGTAGCACGTCAGCTTCCAGCGCGCGGCCGGGATGTTCCGCACGCCGTCGATGGGCTCGATGAACACCGTGTTGGCGAAGCCCACCTCAGGGATCCACAGGGCGCACACCACGTGGCCCCAGCGGTCGTCGTCCGTCTTCTTGAAGGCGCCGCCCTTGTTGGGGCACAGCACGCAGTCGGCGGGCCGGGCCCGGGACTGCAGGCAGTGGCGGCAGAGCCACTGGCCCTCAGGGATGTAGGGCACCCCGTAGCACTCCTGGTGCACAGCCAGGTTGCACATGTCGCAGAAGAGGATGGCGTTGCTGTTCTGGCACTCGCCATCCATGCACACACAGCACACGGCGTCCTCGTCAATCAGGCACTGCTGCCCGCCCTGCTTCTGCTTCTCGCAGTGCGAAGCCTTCTCGAAGCGGTCCATCAGGAACTCAAAGACGCTCTGCGACACGGCGGCCATGCAGTCGCCCCGCCGCCTCTCGTTGACGATCTCCAGCCAGGCGTAGTCCTCCTCGTCCATGTCGTACTCCACCTCGTCGTCCAGCTCCTCGGCCGACTTCTCCACGAACTTGTAGTAGGCGGGTGGCCTCCTGGGCGCGGACGGGGGGCTGTAGTCCAGTACGCGCACCCGGGGCTCCGGCAGCGCGCAGGCCGAGGCCGGCGTGCCGTGGGCGCCAGGCGGGGCTTCGCTCTTCCTCCTGACCCTGCTGCTCTTGTGGCGCTTGGCGCGCAGGCAGGCGGGCGGCCGCTCGCTGTTCTCCTTGTTGCTGTTGCACTCGCTCAGCTCCTGCGCCGTGAGGTCGTCCTCCAGGATGACCTCCAGGGGGTCAGAGATGCTGATCCTGTGCAGGCGCCCCTCGATCTCAATCTCCACCATCCTCTGGGCCTGCGCGTAGGTCAGGGTCTCCCGCGTGGGGCAGTGCTTGGTGCCACTCGGGGAGGAAGGGTGCCTCGCTGCAGCGCGGTGACCTCGTCCTTTCCTCCTCATTTGGTACTGGCTCCCTGAAACAGACACAGAGAACGCGTCAGCTCCCCGCAGGGACCCAAAGTGACAACCCCTGAGCGCGGTGAACCACAGCCAAACTCCTAGCAAGCCTGTCCGTCCATGAGGTCTCCCCACCCACTGCTCCCGGGACTCAGAACAGGACTTCGGCCACCCTCCACAGGGACCCCCGGGACGGGAGGAAAGGGCAGGCTGCAACCCTCCAGAGGCACAGGCAGTGACAAGCCCTTCCCAGGACACTCCGGTTCCCACTGCCCGCCAGTCACCTTCTTAGACCCACAGGTCACACCTGACTGCCACATCCCCATGGTTGGGGGGCTAGCCCAGAGCCCAGGAAAGCCTGCACATAGGGCCGGACTCCAGCAGGCACGGAGGGCAACTCCTAGCCAACGCTGTCACCCAGGAGCGAGCCCTGGGGCCCAGGGCAGCACCCCTGCTGGGGCCACAGCCTCAGCCCACCCACCCTTTCATCCTCTCAGGAATGCTCCCTCCATGCCCAGGGCCAGTGGCCACACCCACACCCAGGAGGGAAGCCCTGCACCCACCCAGGGCCTTCACCCCAGGAGGCCCCAGCCTGACCACCATGAAACCCCCCGACCCCCGCCAGCCTGGCCCAGCCCTTCCCCTCGGGGCAACTTCTCAGCTGCCACCAGACTGCCGCACCACCTGTGGTGCCCCCACTACCGGGGAGCCCACAGGCTCAGCCGCAGAGACTTACGAGAACTGGCTCTTTCCAGACGCCCGCCAGCTGTCCCCACACAGGTCTGTTTTCGGTCTCCCCCTTGTGAACCCCCAAGTCCGGACCACCGCCTGCCATGCAGTGTGGCCCCTTAGGAGCTGACTCTCAGACCCCTCCCACCAAACCACGTTTCACTGACAGGAAGCAAGTGACTGTAGTGGCCTGGCCAGCAAATGGACATCCCGAGGGGGAGCCCCAGGCCCCGGGCTCCGGGAAGAGCCCCCCACAAGGAAATCCCAGCAGCCTCTACGTGTGCTTTTTAAGACACAGCCTTCAGATTGCAGCTGCTTCTTTTATCAAACAGAAATCCACATTTTATCTTAAATTTTACAGGCATTCCCTATAAAGAAGAGCATGGAGAACACCACAGTCGGCCAAGCCCTAACTCACCTGCATCTCAGGGGCCTCCCGGGGCCCACACAGCCCTGGATTCTGGGGTGCGGTCAGCCAAGCCACCACCCAGCAGGCCCTGGCCCTGCCAGCCCTCCTGAGGGAGGTGGGTGCGCCCCTGGCTGTCAGCACCACAGCCTGCAACAGAGGGACCCCGATGTGTCCCAGTACACCTTCAGGGGTCCCTACTGGGTGAGGGAGGGTGCAGAAGCGACAGTGGCTACTCAACAGATTCAAAAGCAAACGTGGAACTTTCTCCTTGACAGCAGAGTACCAAGGAGCTCCAACTCTAACCAGCCCTTTAAAACCCACAATCTCCCAAAGGGCCTTGAGTTCTTTACATGGCCACTTTGCACGGGAAGAACAGCACTTAACGGTCACAGCCACTCCGTAACGTGAAAGCTTGACTGTGACAGGGAAAGCGGGCGTTGGTCGCTCTGCCTGACCACCTCACCAGCCCACCACTTCCCGACACCCACAGGCGCTGAATCTGGTTCCACACTTGGAGCTTCTGCACAGGGACAAGCGTTCCCACCAGGAGGCCATCCGCAGCACAAGAAGCCTCTCCAGAATCACTGTTAAAAGCAGCCCAAAAAGCCACGTGGCCACAGGAGGGGCCGACTGCACACCACGCCAGCTCCCCTTCTCAAAGCAGGGCATCTCCTGCCGAGCTTTGCACAGCCCCTTTAAACTCTAGTGCAGCGGGAACAGCCCGCAGCCCGCAGACCGTGCAGGTGAGTTAACACAGCCACTCGCGGCGGCAGAACAGGTGCAGGCCAGGTAAGAGCATCCATCCATCCACCCACTTCTAGGAGTGCGCTCCACCCTGCCACCCCTTCAGGGCGCTGGGAGTGTTGTTCACCAGGGCGCACGAACTTTTATCAAAACTCCACTGCGCGTTAGCAGTGCGTGCATTTTCCATAGATTATACCTCAATCAATTTACTCCTTCAGAAAGGCCCAGGACGGACAGCCGGGTCCACCGCAGGCGTCTCAGCGCCGCGGGCGGCAGGGTGGAGCGCGGAGGCCGCCCCAGGTCTGCGCGCCCCTCTGGAGTCTTCCAAGCGCGGCCCTGGAACAGGGAGTTTCCCGTCCCGGTTCAATAAACCAAGCGTGTCCGTTACATAATGCGACCCCCTAGCAAACGCTCAGCCGGGGGACCCGAGACCCGGGCCCGCTCCCTTCTCGTTGGGCGGGAGCCGCGGCGGGCAGCACGGGCCCTGACACCCAGACAACTCGGCCTCCCTGCCCGGCCTCCCAGCCTCCCCGCCTCCCGGCCCGGCCTCCCACCCGACTCTCCAGCCTCCCCGCCTCCCGGCCCGGCCTCCCACCCAGCCTCTCTGCCTCCCCGCCTCCCGGCCCGGCCTCCCTGCCTCCCGGCCCGGCCTCCCACCCGACTCCCCAGCCTCCCCGCCTCCCGGCCCGGCCTCCCACCCGACTCTCCGGCCTCCCCGCCTCCCGGCCCGGCCTCCCACCCGACTCCCCGGCCTCCTCGCCCGACAGCTCGGCCTCCTCGTCGGCCGGCCTCCCTTCCTCCCGGCCCCCCGGCCTCCCCGCCGCCGCCCCGACCCCGCGGCCTCCCTCGGCCCCGCCGCCCGCCCGCCCGCGGACAATGAGCCGCCGCCGCGGCCGCCAAACATGGCGGCGGCACAACCACCGAGAGGCCGGCGGCGGCCGCGGGGCGAGGCGGGCGGCGGGCGGCGGGCGAAGGCGCCAGCGACCCCGGCCCGCCCCGGCCCTGCGCACTCACCTTCGGGGCCGCGGCCGCGGGAGCCGGGCGGCGGGCGCGGGGGCCGGCGCGGCCGAGGCGGCGCTAATGGCGCCCGCGGCTCCTCCGCCAACGGCCGCGCAGGCCCGGCCCGCCGCCGCTCTGGGCGCGGGCTCCTGTCGGCGGCGGCCCGACCCGGCCCGGCGCGGCGGCCGCGGGCTCGTGGGCAGCGGCTCGCGCGGGCGGCGGGGCCGGACGGAGGCCCGGCGCGGGGGCCCGGCCAGCGGGCGGGCGGCGGCGGTGGCAGCGGCGGCGGCGGCGGCGGCGGCGGCGGAGGGGCGCGGGCGCGGGCGCGGAGCTGCTCGGACGCCCGGGCCGGCTCGCTCGCTCGCTCCCCAGCGAAGCAAACAATGCGGCGAGCGCTCCGCCCGGCGCGCTGCGTGCGAAACGCGCCCCGCCCGCCGCCGCCATGACGCGCGGCCGCTGCCGGGGGGAGGGCCCGCGGGGGAGGGGCGGCCGGGGCCGGGCCGGGCCGGGGAAGCCGCGCGCCGGGGCCTGCGGGGCCGCGGGGTTGGGGGAGGGGCGGCGGGGCTGGCAGGCCCCTGAGGGGGCACGGGACTCCCGGGCTGGGGGCGTCGGGGGGGGGGGCGCCCGGCCGGCCCGAGGGGAGGCCCAGGGTGGGGATGAAGGGGTGGGGGGCCAGACCAGGAGTGGGGGCACTGGATGGGGCGGCCCCGGCTGAGTGCTGGGGGACCTGGCGGCGCCCGGGCTCTGGGAGGGGACGGCCTGGACCAGACGGGCGGCTGGTGGAGCCTCGGGGACACCAGGCTGGGCAGTGGGCTCTGGACGGAGGCGCCCGGGGGGCTGAGGGGAAGGGGATGCTGGAAGGGGTGCGGGAGCACTGGGGAATGGGGGCTGCGAGGGGCAGCGGGGTTCCAGGGGCTCTGCCCAGCCCGCCCGCCTCCTTTGAGTGCCGTGGTCCTCACACCGGGACAGTTAGTACCTGAGCACCCGCTCTGGGGTCCCCGCGAAGCCGGAAGGCCCCGGAGCAGCAGTGGCTCGGAGCCCAAGCCAGTCTCCCCTGGCAGCTCCCACCTTGGCCTTCGCTTAAACCCGAAAATCAGTGGTTTCATGACAGTTTCCATCCACAGATTAAATCCTAAAACGTTTTCAGAGGAGGAAGAGGCCCAGAATGTTCCCTGGTTTCCACAAGGATTTGAGGTTAGGGCAGTGGCAAGAAGCAGCCCAGCCCCGGGGGAGGGGCGGCAGGAGGCCTTCAGCATGGGGCACGCCCCCAGGGCAGAGGCTGGGCCCTTCTGAGCTGGTAAGGCCTGTCCCCACGTGGACAGGCGGGGCAGGTCCACCGCTTAGGATTCTCCACCATATGCTTTCTTGGGAGTGGGC
Source organism: Camelus ferus (assembly GCF_009834535.1). Lineage (NCBI taxonomy): Eukaryota > Metazoa > Chordata > Mammalia > Artiodactyla > Camelidae > Camelus > Camelus ferus. Next base: position 12,064,913 of record NC_045707.1, read on the forward strand.
CGGCCCTGTCCACCCAAGTGTCCTAGGTAGGGGGGCGTCCTGCTAAGCCGCACTGGTGCTCCACTGCACCCAGTGTACAGGTTGAAGAGTGAAGGCTTGGGGTGGATCGGGTAGGACTGCCGCCAAGGTCAGCCAGTGGTCAAGGCCCGGGGTGAGATCCCACCTCTGGACACATGCTTGGATGGAGGTGAGCAGGCCCGGCCCTGGGCCCCAACCACATCAGCACAGAGGCAGGAGCTGCAGCTGTCCACTCTGCTCCCACAGACATCGGCTTTCTGAGTGCAGGTGTGCCAGGGCAGCAGCGGCAGAGGGCTGGCATACAGGGCCTGCACCTTCTCCCCCAGGGCAAGCCAGATGCAAGCCCCCAAGCCGGAGACCATCGGGAGGAGTGGCTTCTCCAATGACCAAGTGACGCCCAGGAGGAGCAAAGGCCTGTTGGAGTTACCTCTTGGAATCCCAAGGATGAAGAGACCAGCTCAAAAAACGCAGAGAGGAAAGAATCTTCAGTCAGACTGAACCTGATTGGCAACTGGCGAAGGGGTGCCTGTCAAGATTCTAAGAAAATTGGACCCAAAACACCACACAGTGAAGTCAGCATTCAAGTGAGACAGCAAAGTAAAGGTGTCTTCACAGCCTGTAAACATCCACACACACTGTAAGTCTCTCAAGAAGGACTAAAAGATATAACCTAACAAAATGAGAGGTGAGTCCAAGAGAAAGGATGGACACCAACAAAGAAGCCAGTTCATACTGCGTACAGAACAGAGGGGTAACGAGGCCTTCCCGGAGAACACGGAGCTGTGCTCAGTGGTCTATAGGGACCTGTAATGGAAAGGAATACATGTATACATGTGTGTGACTGAACCACTATGCTGTGCGCCAGAAACTAACGCAGCATTGTATAAAAATAAAAATGGGGGAAAAAAAGAAGCCAGTTTAGACCATCCAAAGAAAGGTAAGTTGAGAGGGAGCCCCACGTGAGCTCCCGTGGCCTATGGCAGGGGAGCAAGGGGCAGGGAGAGAGCATGCTGAGGTCTTCGTGTTGTCCGAGGCTCATAGCGTCTGTGGGGAAAAGTCCAAAATGGTGAGATATCAAGGTTTCCACTAGAAAAATGGAAATAGGATTTATAGATTTCAAAACAGCCTAGGGAGAGCTGAAATGAAGAAAAATTGACAGTGCCTACAAAAAGCAGAAAAGAGGAAAAGATAAATACTTGATAAGTAAGGACCATGGTATGAGATGACAGGAATAAATTCAAACGTTAAGTCTTTGGAGACATGACTGAATTAAGTTCCTCTGTTCAAAGATAGAGACTCTCAAATTAGAATGTAAATATTGTTAAATACTGTTTACAAGAAACACACCTAAAATGTCACAGAGATTGAAAATAAAAGGATGGAAAGTATGTACCACACAACTTTTATTCCTCAAAAAACCATGAAGAGAATGAAAAACTAAAAACGAAGGTTTTTGCAACACATATATACCTTGCAAGTGATTAGAATCCAGAATATAGAAAGAACCCTTTCAAGTCCATGAGAAAAAGACAAGCCCGTAGAAGGATGAGCAGATCCCATGACCAGTTTCCTTGTGGAGAACACAGAAAGGGCCAGCAACCTCTAGCAATTTCAGAAATGCAAGCTAAAAACCACATCAGTGAGCACTGCTGTTAAAGTCCAACGAGGCCCAGTGATGGCTACGAGGCAGGTCAGCTGAGACTCGCATGTGGTGCTGGCCAGACGTCAGGTGGCACTGCTGTCTGGGTAGACAGTATGGCCTTCCTCAGAGAAATTGGCCGTGTTCATCAGTTATCTCTTGCTGCGTAACAAACCAGCCCCAAAACTTTGTAGCCCAAAACAAGTCATTCCTTTTGCTCGTGAGTCTGCTGTTTGGGCAAGATTCAGAGGGCTCTACTGGTCTGTGCCATCCTGCCACCCCCGGGGGCACTTCCACCAGGGACTAAAGAGGCCACAGCCAAGACGGTGCCTCATGTGGCTGACAAGCTGGCTCAGACTATTGTCCGAGGACCTTGGGGACCTCCTCGTGGGAGGGTGGCCAGATCCCCAGAGCAAGAGTCCCAGGAGAAGCAGGTGGGTACTGGATCGCATCGTAGCCTCCGAGGTCACAGCGTCCCCGCTGCACAAAGCCGCCCAGACTCGGGAGGTGAGAGACACGCCCTGCTTCCTGTGGAAGAAGAGGCGCCCGTTGCGGGGAGACGTTGCAGCAGTTTGGGAAACACTTGCTCCCTGCTGTAGGGTTCGGCTGATACATACTCCGGGGTACGTCCTATGCCAGGAAACCTGCACTGGTCCATCAAGAGATGTGTCAGGGTGCCAAGCAGCGCTGTTTTTAACAGCAAAAATACTGAGGGGAGACCCTTAAGTGTCCAGGGACAATAAAATGAATAAAGTGAGGTGTGTCCACTTGACGGAATAGCACACAGCCACTGTGATGAATGAATCGCGGCACTTGGAGCCACGGGGCCGCATCTCAGACACGTGACACTAAACAGGAGAAGTGCCCTACAAAGTGAGGTTCCTCGTCCCCTCGGCAGAGCTGGGGGTGTGCGTGTCGGTACATGCACACCAACACACACTTGTACCTTTTCCGCTATCTCTGAATGAACCTCGAGTCCATACTGACAGCCTCAGTTCCAATATGACAGATTTCGCTCTGTCCTCCCCCCTTTCTATGTTTATGACTTTCAACAGTGAGAAGCCGCTGCATTCAGCTCGCAGCTCAATCCCCGTTGTACGTCTGGCTCTCCCAGCCAGAAACTTGGCCCAAGAGGCACCAACCACCAGCCCCCATCAGATGTATCTTCCAGAGGCTCAGCCCTGGGGACACCCCTGCCCCTCCTAGTCCACAGCCCCACGCCCACCTCACCCCAGGGTATCTGTGACTGAGAGCTTCAGACTGATGAAGGACAAAGGTAAGGAGACATTGGTGTTACTCTGTAATGTCCTGTTTTCTGGCAGAAGTAATTTTATAAAATCCTTTTTCTTTCTTCTCAGTTCACATCTAGCCTTTCATTTAGCAGACCAAGCTTTCACAAGCAAACTGAACCTCCTTAAAGTGGCATTTTCTCACTTCAGAATTTGGGAAATATCGTGGTTACTGACTATTCACCTCTAATGGAAACCTAGTTATTTGCATAGGTTCAGTGGAAATCGGTCCTATTTTTTTAACCAGGATGTAATTAGACAAAATGATTGTGCTTCCACGCCTTCCGTGGGTGTCACACTTGAGAGCGCATCTCCTGGGACCCAGCCTGACCCACCCACCTCGAGAACAAGGGTTGTAGCTTCTGCGCTGAGCCAGGGCCACAGCCCACACCAGGACCTGTACTGTGCGCCAGGTCTGTCTTACAAGCCGCAAGGAGACTTCCCTCCTCGCCCAGCTGCTGCAGGCAGACCGGAGGGAGAGTCCTTTGGCTCGGTTTCCTAACCTAGGAACAGAAGAGCCTGCAAGAGAAATGAAACCTCAGGTGTGAGAGAGGCTCGACCCTACATTTCTGGGGATGACACCTCCAGACAGAAGCTGACTTTCCGGCCTTGGTCGTTGGGTGACCTCACGTGGCTTAGACATGCCGGCCAGCAGGGAGGTGCAAGCATGTTAATTACTTCTCCCCGCACCCGTGGGGGTGAATCAGGTCCAAACACGAGACCAGCCTTCTGCGAGATTATGTAACATCACAGAGGGGGCTAATGAAAATTTTCCAAAACATCAGTGAGCAGAGGGCAGTGGTGGGTCCTTCCGACGGGAGGCTGGGTGTGGTCTGGCAGAGCTGCCAAGGTGGGTTTTAGATTCTCTAGGGTGCGCGGCTGTGTCACTTGCTCTATTTCACTATTGGTGATGCTTTTTACAACTCTGTACGTGTGGCCTTTAGCTTGCAGAGAATGGGTGGCTAGGTCATGTGATTCTTGTCTGATAGCAAGTGAATTTTGCCCAGTGATAAGTGGCAGAAATTATCTCTGTAGAAAAGATTAGTTAGAAGAGGTTGCAGTTGTATGGCCCTGTAGGACATTCACCAGTTTTCAATCTAAATTAGCCAGCTTAGTCAAACAAGCTTTTTTCAGCCACTACAAATTCTTCCCTCTCGCCAGTCTTTTGAACCAGACTCACCAACCGCCAATGCCGGTTTCCTCATGAACAATTTAAATAAATCTTCAACACATCCTCATTTTAGGGCCATAGAGTCATATGTTTAACTTTTTGAAAATGGTGCTTTGGCAGCTCCTGTATCTAGCTGCCTCCCCCAGCATCTCCTCTGCGATGTCTGCTCAGCATACCAAACTCAACATGCCTGGCCTCCATCCCCAAACGTCTCCTCTGCTGCCTTCACCGTCCGTTATGGGTTGAACTGTGTACCCCCCACCCCACCCCAAGAAAAAAGGTACATCAGCATCCTAATCTCTGCACCTGTGAACGGGACCTGACTTGGAAACAGGGTCTTTGCAGATGATCAAGTTAAGGTGAGGTCATTGGAGCGGGCCCTGATCCACGGATGTGTCCCGTAAGAAGAGGGAACTCTGGACACACACCTGGGGAAAGGGCCATGTGACAACAGAGGAAGGGGCTAGGGGTGCACAGCTGCACGCCCAGGAACGCCAAGAAGCCGGAAGAGGCAGGAAGCATCCTCTCCGATAGGTTTCAGAGGGAGGCAGCCCTGGTGGCACCTCCATCTCAGATGTCCAGCCTCCGGGACGGGGAGACAGCGGTCTCTGTGGCTGACACACCGGGCTGCGGCGCTCTGTCACGGCCGCCCAGGGTACTGATCTACCGCCTGTGTAATGGTGACTCCACGCTTCCAGAGTGAGACAGTCTCCCTACTCACATTTGAGCCATCAGCAAATCCTGTGAGCTCCCCCTTCAAAATGTGTCCAGAACCCGCCCCATGTCACCACCTCCTCTGTCCCTACCCCGGGGCCAGGCACTGTTGTCTCTCACCCGGGTCATCCAGGTGTCCTGGCTAGTCTCTCTGCTTCCCCCTGGCAACTCCATATCTTGTTTCTGCCCAGGAGCCCAAGCCATACGGCCACTACTGTGCTGAGAACCTCCCAGGGCTCCCCATCTCTCTCAGAGCAAAAGCCAAAGTCCTCCAGTCGACAACCAAAAAAATAACTCAATTAAGGAATGGGCAAAGGACTTGAATAGACAGTTCTCTAGAGAAGACATACAGATGGCCAATAAGCACATGAAAAGTTGCTCAACATCATTAGCCACCAGGGAAATGCAAATCAAAACCACACTGGGTTACCACCTCACACCCTCTAGCATGGCTGGAATCAGAAAGTCAGATAGTAACAAGTGTTGGTGAGGATGTGGAGAACCTGGGACCCTCTTGCCTGGCAGGTGGGAATGAAGAGCGGTACAGCAGCTCGGGAAAACTGTTGGGCAGTCCCTCACAATGCTAAACACAGAGCTACCATGTGACCAGCAGTTCCACTTCTAGGTTTAGGCTCGAGAGAAAGGAAAATGCATGTCCTCACAGAACTCGTGCGTGAACACTCATATGCGTGCTAGCCAAAATGTGGAAACAAACCAAATGTCCATCAACTGATGAATGGATAAATAAAATGTGGTCCAGCCATAAATCGAATGTTATGTGCCAGTAAAGTGGAATAGAGCACCGCAACGTGCTAGGACAGGGACGAACCTTGAAAATGTTGTGCAAAGTGAAAGAAGCTACGAGGCCACATACTGCCTCGTTCCATTTACGTGAAATGCCCAGAACAGGCAAGTCCATGGAGACAGAAAGCGGATTAGTGGTCGCCAAGGCCTTGGGGGAGGGGAGATGGGGAGTGACTGCAGATGGCTGTGGAGTTTCTTGGGGGATGCTGAAAATGTTCTAAAACTGACTGTGGTAAGGGTTGCACAACCCTGTGCAATTACTAAAAGCCACTGAATTGTACATTTTCAAAGACTGAACTGTAGGGTATGTGAATTATATCTCAATAAAGCTGTTTTTAAAATACAATGAATAAATAATTACATAAATTTAAAAATTAAGAATAACATCAGAGACTTCTTGTTCAGGAGTGGATGATGTAGACTCATCTCTTCCTGTTCCTCTGACTAAAAATAACTTTAAAAATTGAGAAATAATACAGCAGACAAATTACAGGACTCTGGTAGGTAAAGAAAAATAGGACTGAAGGGAAAACACAGCAGCCTGGAATCTCCCACCCCCACCAGAGGCCCAGTGTCCGGGCACCCTCCCACCCCGCACCCTGGGGAAGCCCGGCTGTCCTCCCACGGGGAAACTGAGCAGGAACCATGCTGGCACAAGGTCTCAGGAATCATCCTCCATCCTGTGGGTCAAACCTCTCCCACTCTCCACCCACCAGCTCTGGGCAGCCTGGAGAATCTCCTCTGTCCCCACAGGCAACACCAGCAAAATGCAGTGGAAACTCCAGTGGCACCAGATGAACAAAACATACCAGAATAGACATGCATGGGTTCTGAAAACTAAATTATCGTTGGAACCACAACCCACAAAAGTAGTCCAGGACATGTTTCACCTAAACAGTAGCAGGATGACTGCCTGCTAAAATAGAAGACTTAAACAGGATTCAGAGTCTCCCAACATGATATCCAAACCATTTAGATTATAATTTTGAAAATCACTTGTCATACTAAGAATGTAAATGAGAGAAAAACAGTCAACAGATACCAACACTGAGATGAATCAGATGTTGGTGTTACCTGATGGGGGTTGTAAAGCAGCCATCACAAAAAATGCTTCAACAAGCAATCACAAGTTATCCTGAAATAAATTTAAAAAAGAAGGAGGAGAAGGAGAAGAAGAATGAAAATCTTACCATAGAAACAAGTTCTTAAAAAAGGGGGGGGGGGGGGATTATAGAACTGAAAAATACACCGAAATTTAAAACTCACTGAGTATGACAGGAAAAAGAGTCCATGAACTAGAAGATACACAGTAGAAATTACTCAGTCTGAACAACTGAGAGAAAATAGACTGAAGTGGGAAAAAAAAAGAACAAAGCTTCAGGAACTTGTGGTTCTATAAACACAAATAAATCTAACATTTGTGTCATTGGATCCCAGAATGAGAGGAGAAAGTGTGAGGCTGAAAAAGTATTTGAAGAACTAATGGGAGAAACATTCCAAATTTGGCAAAAGACATAAACCTACACATTCAAGAAGCTGAGTGAATACCAAACAAGATAAATCCAAAGAAATATACACCACACACACATGATTAAACTCCTAAAAACTAGTGCCAAAGAGAAAATCTTGAAAGCAGAGAGAAATAGCACACTGCATAGAAGGGAAGAACAACTGGAATAACGGTGGGGTTTTTATCAGAAACCACGGAGGCCAGGAGGAAGTGGCGTATTTTTCAAATGCTGAAAGGAAAGGACTGTCAACCATGAATTGTAGATCTAGTGAAAATATGCTTCAGGAATGAAGGGGAAATAAAAACACTCACAGACAAAGAAAACTAAAATAATTTGTCACTAGCAGAACTACCCTCAAAGAAAAGCTAAAGGAAGTTCTTCAAACAGAAAAGAAGTGATAACAGAAGGCTTGAAACTTCAGAAAGGAAAGAAGAACAATGGAAGGGGTAAGACAGAGGTACATATGATGATAGTTATCCTTCTAGTCATGAGTTGCTGACATCGTACTGGATGGTTGAAGCAAAACTTACAACACTATCTGCTGTGCTGTTAAATGTATGCATCGGAAATACTTCAGATAATATTTTTTAAATGAGGATGGTAAAGGGAGCTAAATGAAAGTAAGGGTTTTACACATCACTCAAAGTGCTAAAATTATATCAATAGGGCCCTCTCTCTCCTCCTTCGGAGACAGCCTGCACTCTGTCTATGGAGTGTGTACCTACTTTTACTTTAATCTGAGCACCCAACCCCCACACTTCGTGGCCTTTCTCTTGTCTTTCAATGTATCTCTCTAAATAAATCTACCTTTACTTAAAAATAAATAAATAAAATTATATCAATAGTCTGTGGTAATTTATTTACAAATACTGTAATACCCAGAGAGCCACTGAGAAAACTAAAACAAAATGTCATACTCAAAAACACTATAAAAATCAAAACGGAATTCTAAAACATGTTCAGTATCCCACAGGAAGGCAAGAGAAGTGAAAGAGAAAAGTGATTAAGAGAGGAAACAAACAGAAAACAAATAATAAAATGGCAGACTTGAGCCTTAAAACAGCAAAGTTTTAAATGGAAATGTCTAAATACACTGATTAAAACACGGGTTGTTAGAGTGGATTTTAAAAAACACAACTCAATTATATGCTGTCTACAGGAAGCTCACTTCAAACATAACGACATAGGTAGAGTAAGAATAAAAGAATGAAAAAAGACTAATCCAAATATTAGCCAAAAATGTAAGACTGGCTATAGTATATTATTTACTACATATTATTATGTACGCTATATACTACATTCATATTTATCATATATTAAAATCAGATAACATAAAGAAAACTACTAGGAACAAAGAGGAGCATTACGTGATGATAAAAGGATCAATCCAGCTGCATGACATAATAACCTTAAATATTTATGCACAAAACAACAGAGCTAAAAATATATAAAGCAACAAAATGATAGAGCTGAAGAAGAAAAAGACAAATCCAAACTTATAGTTAGGGACTGCCACTCCCCACTCTCAGCAACTGATAGGACTTCTAGACAGAAAGTCAACAAAGACATGGAAGAACTCAACACCGTCATCAACCAACAGGATCTAAATGACATTTACAGAACTCCAGCAAACAAAAGCAGAATAAACATCCTTTTCAAAACCCCATGTAACATTATCCAACATAGACCATATCCTGGGTCATAAAACAAACCTCAGGAAATTTAAAAGGATAGAAATCATATAGGATATGTTCTCTGATCATAATAGAATCAAACTAGAAATCAACAGCAGAAAGACCACAAGAAAACTCCAGATATTTGGAAACTAAACAATAAACTTCTAAATAAGCCATGGGTCAAAAAGGAATGCTCAAGGAGATTTTTTTAGTATCGAACTGAATAAAACAGAAATACATTATATTAAAATTTCTGAGAGACAACTAAAGCAGCACTGAGAGAAAAATCTATAGCACTAGATATGTATCTGAGAAAGAGGGAAAGGTTCAAATCAATCATTTAAGCTCCCATCTTAAGAACCTACACACACATACAATAAAAAGAGCAAAAATAAGGGGGGGAGGTCTAGCTCAGTGGTAGAGCATGTGCGTAGCATGCAGGAGGTCCTGGGTTCAATCCCCAGTACTTCCAATAAAAAATACATAAATAAATGAAACCTAAAAAAAAAGAAAAAGAAAAAAGAAGCACAAAGCAAGCAAAAGGAAGAAGGTTATACAAATTAGAAATCAATGGAACTGAATACAGAAAAACTAGAGACAAAGAATTTTTTAAAAGAGCTGGTTCTTTGAAAAGATCAATGAAATTGACAAATCTCAGGCAAGACTGACAAAGAAGTAAAAGAGGAGAAGACAAGTCACCAATATCAAGAATGAAACAGGAGACATCACTTCAGATCCCATAAACATAGATGAATAAGAGAATTGTGATGGTTAATTTTATGTGTCAACATGGCTGGGCTGCAGTGCCCGGATATTATTCTGGAGATTATTGTGAGGGTGCTTTTGGATGAGATTTAAAATTAAATCAATAGATTTTGAGTAGGTGGGCCTTATCCAATCAGTAGGAGGCCTGAATAGACAAAAGGCTGACCTCCCGCAAACAAGAGGGAATTCCCCAGCAGACTGCCTTCTGCGTTCACCTGCAACATCGGCTCCTCCTGGTTCTATGGCAGACAACCTTTGGACTTGAACTTTGACCCTCTCCTGAGTCTCCAGCCTGCTGGTCGCCTTCATCAGATTTTGAACCCACCAAGCCTCTATGATCTCATGAGCCTGTTGCTTCGTGTGTGTGTGTGTGTGTGTGTGTGTGTGTGTGTGTGTGTGTGTGTGTGTGTGTGTCTCCTATTGGTTCTGTTTCTCTGGAAAACTCTCATCATAAAAAGAAAGAAAAAAAAAAGAAAGACAAATAACCAATATTGGGAAGAAAATAAGGGATGTCACTATGAGCTCTACACGCAGTAAAAAGATAACAAGGAAATACTATGAACAACTCAACAGACACAAATTTGACAACTCAGATGAAATGAACTAATATCTTAAAAAACATAAACTACCACCCAAAATAAAACAGATAATTTGAAGAGCCATATAACTGCTAACAAAGTTGAATTCATAACTTTAAAACTCAAAAGAGAAAAGAAATCTCCAGGCCCAGATGGTTTCAGTGGAGACTTCTCAAATTGTTACACAAGAATCAATACCAATTCTACATAACCTCTTCCAGAAAAAAGAAAAAAAGGGAACACTTCCAAATTAATTTTATGAAGCAAGCATTATCCTGATATGAAAACCAAAGAGAGACAGTATCAAAAAAAGAAAACTACAGACCAAAGTCCTTCATGATACAAATACAAAATCCAACGAAATATTAGTAAGTGGAATTCGGTGAAGTGTAAAATACATACATGTGCACACACACCATGACCACGTGGGGTTCATGCCAAGGCTGCCAGGATGGTTCAATACTCGAAAATTAATTAATGTGACCCATCATATTAACAGTCTAAAGTAGAAAAATTACATGGTATCAGTCAATCCACAAAAGACATCTGACAAAATTCAACACCCATACATGATTAAAGATCCTCAGAAAAGTAGCAATAGAGCGGAATGAGTTCAACTTGGTAAAGATCAACTATAAATAAGCTACAGCTAACATTTTTCATGGTGAAAGCCTGAATGTTTTCCTCCTAAAATCAGAAACAAGGTAAGCATGTTACTCTCACTATCCTTAATCACCACAGTGCTGGACGTACTAGCCAATGCAAGAAGACAAGAAAAGGGGGGAATGCATTTATCTCTGAAAGGAAGAAATAAAACCATCTCTATCTGCAGATGACATGATTCTCTACATGGATATCCCAAAGAATCTACCAGTAAAATTCCTAGAACTAATGTGAGTTCAGCCAGGTCTCAGAATACAATATAAACATTTTTTTAAAAATCAATTGTATTTGTACATACTAGCAATGAATATAAGGACACTGAAATTAAAAATATAACATCATTTACAATGATTCAAAATAAAATGAAAAACTAAGTGTAACTCTAACAAAACATATGCAGAGCTTGTATGCTGGAAACAATAAAATGCTGATGAAAGAAATCAGATCTAAATAAATGGAGACACATAGCATTTTCATGGTTAGAAGATAAACATGATGAAAATGCCAGCTCTCTCCAAATTGACATACAAGTTTAACACAATTCCTATCAAAACCCCAGCCAAGTTTTCTGTAGATACGGACAAGATTATTCCCAGATGTATATGGAATGGCAAAGGAACTATAATGCCTAAAAATTTTTTTGAAAAAGAAAATAAAGTGGGAAGACTCAGTCTACCCAACCTCAAGACTGATTATAGCTCTGGTGATCAAGGCTGTGGTGTCGGCCAAGGGATAGACACACAGATCAATGGAATGAAATAGAGAACCCAGAAACAGACCCACACAAATATGTCCAAATGGCTTTTGACCGACATGTAAAAGCATTGTAACAGAGGGAGGATAGCCTTTCAACAAATCATGCTGAAGAAAGGAGGAGGGAGGGGGAGGGCGGGGGGAGGAGGAGAATGGTTTCATAACTTATTCAATATTTAACTCAAAATGGATCACAAACTTTAATGTAAAGCTATAAAACTTTCAGGGAAAATTATGGGAGAAAATCCTCAAGATCTAGGCAAAACGTTCTTAACTTGACACTAAAAGCAAAAGACATAAAAGAAAATGTTGATAAAGTAGATCTCGTCCAAATGTAAGACTTGTCTGTGAAAGACCCTGTAAAGAGGAGGAAAAGGCAAGCTGCAGACTGGGAAAAATATCTGCCCATCGTCTGACAGTGGACTAGTGTACAGAATACATAAAAACTCTCAAAATTCAAAACTCAGCAGTAAAAAATAAATGAATGAATAATCCAACTTTAAAAATCGGTGAGAGATACGAAGAGACATTTCAAGGAGGAGCATATCCAGATGTCAGTGAAGAACATGCAAACTCGCCACCACAGCAGCAGGAGACACCACACCTGCTGCAATGACAGAAATGCAGAGCTGTGACCACGAGCTGTGCTGGCGGGGATGTGGCAACCCCGGATGGCTCACATGTGCTAGTGCGGACGGCAAATGGCACAGCCTCTCTGGAAAACAGCTTATCCGTTTCCTCAGAAACTAAACCTGCAACTACCGTACAACCCAGTGATTATTCCAGAGAAATGAGACTTCTGTTCACACCAAAACCTGTGCACAAACGGTCGTAGGGGCTTCATCTGTAATCGACCAAAAACTGGAACCAGCCCAGATGTCCTCCAACGGTGATGGCTGAACAAACGGCGGTCCATCCACACCACGGACCACTAACCACTGAGCAACAGAGGGGAACGGGTATCCACACTCACAACAGTGTGGATCAGTGTCTGGGGAATTATGCTGAGCAAAATGGCCAATCCCGAAAGGTTATGTACTATTCGATTCCATCTGTGGGACACTAAAATGACACAACCTTAGGAAGGGAGGACAGATTCGCGGTTGTCTGGGATGAGTGGCGAGGCGGCAGCCGGAGCAGGCTCTGTTGGAACTCTTCAGTTTCTTGACTGTGGAGTCACAAACCAGCCTGGCAGACAAAATTGTACAGAATTTCACACACACACACAAAGTACAAGTAAAACTAGGGAAGCTGGAGCCAGATCAGTGGGTGGCATCAGGGTCACTATCCTGGCTGCCATCTTCTACTTCTGTTCTAAGAAATGTTAGCTACCACTGGGGCAAACGGTCTCCAGTGGACAAGCGATCCTTCTGCATTATTTGTTAGAATTGCATGTAAACCTGTAATTACCTGATTGCAATTTTCAATTTTAAAAAATCTATTGCTAGCAATGTTTTCTGAAGAAATAACTAAAGGGTCTGCAAAGGCACAAGAGGAGACATGCTCCTCTGAGAATCGTTGCTGATGGGGAACCGGACACGTCTGGGATCCGTCCCCAGAGCTGTGTGCTCGCCGTGAAAAATGACCCTGAGCAATCAGTATGTATACTTGCAAGTAGCTATTTTGTTAAGTGGAAACAGCAGATTAGAAACGAGTACATGTACTAAAAATCTCTTTTCTAAAAATCTACAGCTTTGTGTGTGAAGCCTGGGCAAGACACACACCTGTGTTTGAAAGTGTCTTTTGTGGGGCATGATCATAGATAGTTCTCAGGTTTTCTTTATTTTGGTGTTGGCTGGACTGTGTATAGGGGACAGCATTCCTGTTTTGGTTAGGATTGCTAGATAAAATACAGCACACCCAGTTACATTTTAAACTCAGATAAACAACAATTTTTTACTCTGAGGATGTCCCATGCAGTATTTATACTTTTGTCTGAAAATCTGGCAACCCTAGTTATGATCATGAACTCCGAAGTCATTTCCACCTTGGAAGATGAAACAGAACCCGCCGTCGCAGGCTGGTGCCCTCCGTGCCTGAAGGCCGGGGGCTTGGGGGACCTGAACCCTCTGGGCGAGTCAGGGCCTGCTAGCACACGGGCATGCCCTCTCCAGGCCCTGGGAGCACGTGCTCTCACCCAGGACGCCTTTGGGGTCTCCTGGGCTCTTTCCAGCAGCTGCCACAGCTCTCCCCTACAGGGGCATTCTGTCACCCACTCTCTTTCTCCCTGGACCCCGTGGCCCTTGGCAGGCCTTCAAGCCCCTTCACAATCCCGCCCCTTACTACCTGGCTCACCATTCCACCACCCACGCAGGTGTTTCCCCCGCCTCAGGGCCTTTGCACCTGAACACTTTCTGCATGCTCCTTCCAGCGCACCCCAAGCGCCCCATGCCAGCCGCACAGCCTCTCTTTCTCCCGACTGGTGGCACTCACTACTGTTATGTTTCCCTGCCCAGCCCCACCCCAAAAAAACTAAGGTAAGCGCAGCTGTCTTCCCACGTACTCCATCACGGCTGGGGTCCTCCCCACCTGCAATGCACCCCTCCTGCACATTAGTCCCTTACCAGATCCTGTCCTCTCTGAAGGCCCTCTGGGGCGTCTCCCGAAGGTGCTATGCTCCTCCCCGTGGACTGTCACCTCACTGCCTCCCAGCAACCCAAGCCGTCTTCTAACACAGCCATCACCAGTTCACCTTCAAGCCCCATGCACGCCAGGAGTGGGCCAAGCTCCAGCTAAGTGCCCCCAGATTTGTTCCCTGGCCCTTCTGTGTCCTCACCTTCTCACCCGGCTGGGTGGTTCCACCCTTGAGCCTCCACCTGGGAGGGACCCTGTGGTCCTCTCAGCAGGGGCGCAGGTCTGGAGGGCTGGGAGTCTGGCAGATGCAGCTTTCCCCTGGCCTCTCACTGTCCTCCCACCCGGAGCAGGTGGTGCGACCATCACTCCCACTTCTCGAGTGGAAAACAGAGGGCCCTGGAGATCTTAGCAGCACAGAGGGGCCCCCAGCACACTGGGTGGCCTGTCATGCCGTCAGCTGGGCCACCGGGGTCAGTGCACCCGGTGCCGGGGCCCCTGCACCCGCCTGTTTCTGGCCACCACTCCCCAGGCTGGCAGCACCAGCACATGGACGTCACCTCCTGCACGGAGACAAGGACCATGTGGTGCCCCTGTGAGGTCCCAGGGCCGGAGGCAGGCTTTCCAGAAGTGGTTAAGTGCAGGCCTTCGCAGCTCCTCTGCCCCAGCCGGGCCCTGAGCTCCCTCCACCCAGAGAAAAGCCACAATGACATCGTCACACCTCTACCACGGGGGCTGGAGTTCTCCTGCCTCTGACAGCGCAGTGACACGAACCGGCTCAAAAGTGGAAGCCGCAGAGGCACTTCCTCTTTGCTGGTCCCAGGGAGGAGGGAGGCCCTGGAGGGCCCATTCTAGGCCCCACCCACCCCAGGAGGCTTGGGAGGGTCTTCCGAGATACCTGGATGGGGGAAGACTTGGGTGGGGGTGGTATCTGGGCTCCCCCCCTCCCCCGCCCTGCCTCCTCAGGCTGGCTTCCTGGGACAGAGCTGGAAGCAGGGCAGGAGAGGCCCTGGAAAGATGGGTGGGCAGGCTCCAGAGGGTGGGCGAGTAGGTGTAAGTTCTGTGGCCTTGGGGAGTGGGGGGTCCTCCCCTCATCCCCGTGCCTATCCCCATGGCCCAAGCCTGGGCAAGTGTGTGTGTGTGTGTGTGTGTGTATCACTCTGCCCCCTTCCCCCCTCTTCCTCCCTCCCGAACCCCAAGCTGCTGTCCTTGCGCCCCTCCCCCTCCCCCAAACCCCAAGGGCACCCCCACCTGAATTGGCAGCCACAGAGCCCCCGGGAAAACTTTTCCTCTCCAACCCAGTCTGCCCAGTGACCCCTCGTCCTCTGTCGCCCCTGCACGCTCCTTTCCATCCCACAAACGTCCCAGCTCCTGGGAGGCCTAGGGTGGGGATGGTCAAGCTTGGCCTTGAAGGGCCCCCCCAGGTGAGGAGATGGGGAGGGTCAGTGTTGCAAAATGACTCGAATTCAGTTCAGAGGAGCCTTGTGGAGACTCCTCCCCACTAGATGACCCCGCTGATGCCTGCGTGGAAGGTGTGGTCCTTGGAGGGGCTCCCAATCCCCTGCCCACCTGGGCTCAGACTGAAACCCGAGACCCTTGACAAACTCTCCAGCTCCCTCCTGGCTGGGGCTGCTCTTTCTTCCAGGAGCCCCGATTCCACACCTACCTTCAAGGGGCCGCCTCTGAACTTTCTCCTGGGGCCACAAGGAGGCTTCCCAGACCTCATGAGAACCATCTCTGCCCTTATCGCCGTGTGACCTCAGGGAAACCCTCAGCCCCCTCCAACTTGGGGTCCTTGTTGCTGAGACGAACAATGACTACCTTCTGCATGGGGTGGGGGTCACACAGACGACGGAGACAGCGTGGTGAGGTCCTGGTAGGTGCTCGACACTCCAGGGCCCTCCCTGCAGCCTGACACTCCCTTCCACCTTGGCCCACCCGGAGTCCTCCCCACCTGGCCTGCTGGTAGAGCTGCTGAAAGGGTCACTAGATGTCCTGACTCACTGGAACTGTGTATGCTGGTGCCAGTCTCCTGATGGGAGAACCCCGTTTCCTGCTCACAGTGCCCCACTGGGCGTTATCTGGCCAGCCCAGGTACAGAACAAAAGCCCCCAGGGGAGGGGTCAGAGCAGGCCCCACCTGGCTGGCCTGCAGGAGAGGAAAGGGAGGGAGGGTGGACCTGCTGAGTCCCTCTGGGAGGAGTTGTTGCACAGAGAATCTTGTATGTCCACGCCCCATGAGTGCCTGGTTACACTGTGGACTCAGTCAAGCCATTCCACCAAGAATTCAGAGTGCCTGCTCTTCTCAGCACTGGGCATAGTACTTTCCTGCACATGAAGAGAGAGCCCTGTTCTCCTGGAGTGTTCATTCTACCTGGGGAGGCTGAGCAGGAACAAGTAAATGTCAGAGATGAGGCTGGGAGAGGGGCTGACGGGCATGGGGCACTGTATGCAGAGATGGGGGGAGCCTCCAGCGACTTCTGGGCAAAGATCTGAAGAGGTAAGGGGTGAGACAGGCAGATATCTGGGGAAAAGCTTTCCAGTTAGGGGAAACAGTCAGTGCAAAGGTGGGGTGGGGTGGGGTGGGGCTTGGGGGAGGACAGTGTAGCTGGAGCCCAGTCAATGAAGGTGTGGTCAGCAGGAGGGTAGGGGTGGTAGGAGCCAGGCAGTGTGGCCCGCTCACCATGGGTGTAAGAATGCTGGCTTTGGCTCTGAAACAGGGACCCCCTTGAGGGTGTCAGTGGAGGAATGACCAGCTGGGGGACCAGGTCGGAGGCTGTTTGTTCATCTAGAGCAGGAGTTGGCAGCTTTTTCTGTAAAGGGCTAGACAGCAAATATTCCTCACTTTGCTGTCACGGGGCCTCCACGCAGCTCCTCCACTGGGCCTGTGCTGTGAAAGCAGCTGTGGGCATGCTGAATGGGCAGGTCTACGTTCCAGCAGAACTCCATTCAGGACACTGACGTTTGAATTTCACATATGTTTCACGTCATGAGCTAATATCTTTACTTTTTCCCAGCCATTGAAAAAGAACAAGAAAACATTCTTAGTTGGGGGGCTGAACAGAAATAGGTGGCAGGTAGGATTTGGACTGTGGCCGTGGTTTGCTGCCCCTGAGTTGACAGCAAACATCCACCACTGCTCAGTGCCAGGCCCCAGGAGGCGGGCCCTACTGCCACAGAGATTGATAATAAATTATGGGGGGGGGGGGGGTCCTGAGTCCTCACCCGCCTGGCTCAGTCACAGAAGTCAGGCCCCTGAGGCTGGAGTGCAGCCAGTGGCCAGGGGGTCGCAGAGGCCACAGGGCTGGGGAGCGCAGGGCCCTGGGCAGAAGACTGCATGCCCGGCTCACCTTACTGAACTAGGCCAGTAATTGATGAATGAACGACTCTCTAATCATTACATTAAGACTTACGAAATGAACATATCGTCTGATTTTCATACAAAAGAAGCTGTAGTCTAAAGCAAGGTGACAAACGAGGGGCCTTCGGTCTGCAGAATTTCTTTGGCCTGCACAGAAATTTCTATTAGGAAACTGTACACCAAACGTCCGGATGTCTTACATATACCGAAGGAGGCCCGACTTCCGTGGGGTCCGCACCTGCTGCCGCTGGGCCTCTACCCGAGTGGCTGCTCGGAAGCCACCGCCCGCCAGCCCGAGGCCACCCCGGCGCCGGCCTCTGCAGAGGAAGGGTCTCTCTTCCCCCGGCCCCCACGGG
The DNA here is from genome assembly GCF_009834535.1 of Camelus ferus. NCBI lineage: Eukaryota > Metazoa > Chordata > Mammalia > Artiodactyla > Camelidae > Camelus > Camelus ferus. Next base: position 12,082,781 of record NC_045707.1, read on the forward strand.
GTTAAGCTTTAATCCCTGTTCTACAGCGAACGAGGGCGCGCGTGGCGGCACCTTATCGCCTTAGACTTAAGGGCTTAAGTGCACCCAGCACCTTGCGCAGAGCCCTTCGGAGCCCTTCCGCGTCAAGGACACTCAGCGCCGTTTCCAGGTAAGCCAGGCTCGCGGCTCCCGGTGCTCCCCGGCCGGCCGGGCCACCTGCCGGCAGAACCGAGCGCCCGTCGCGCCGAGCGCTTGGCGCCCCGGCATGTGCGCGGCCGGCCCGCGGCCAGCAGCCGAACTACCGGGCACTCCGCCGCCACCAGCCCCGCCAGCGCCTCCGGACCCCCTAGCCGCTGCGCCGGCCGGACCAGGGGGCGGGGACTGCGCCTGCGCGGTCGGCCCTGCAGGGCTGGGGTCACAATCAGCGGGCGGAATCAGCGGCGGAGCTCTCCGGCTGGACCAGAGTGCGGGAGGGGCCGGCGCGCGGGGAGTGCGCCTGCGTGGTCGGCCCGCACCAGCACCCCCAGGGCAAGGAGTGCGCCTGCGTAGTCGGCCCGCAAGGCCCGGGGCGGGACTGCGCCTGCGCGGTCGGCCCGGGTCCGCCCCGTCAGCAGCGCCTCGCCCCCTCAAGCCGCCGGTCTGGCCGGGCCCCGGGGCTGGCCGGCGTCCGGGAAGTGCGCATGCGCGAGCAGGCCCCGCCCCCGCCCCGCCCCACGCCGCGCGGGGCCCTGGGAGGGGTGCAGCGTCCGGCGGCGTCGCGGGCGGGCGGCGGCGGCGGCCGCGGCGGCGGGAGGGGCGCGGGGGCAGACAAAGCCGCGGCTAATGAATGGGAGTGCGTCCGCCTGCGCCGCCGTCGTCCGCAGCCGCTCCGAAGCACCCACGCCCGGCGCCCGCGGTGAGTGCGCGGCCGGCGCCGGCTCTGCCTCAGCCGCGAGCGCGCGCCTGGGGCCCGGCCGTCCTGGCGCGCCGCGGGGTCCGGGGTCGCGGGCGCCCGGGCCGCGGGGGCGGGGGGCGGGGGCGGGGGTCGCAGAGGGCGGGGAGCGGGCCTGCCGCGAAATCGCCTGCGCCGGCCGGGGGTTGGGGGCCGGGGGCGCGGCCTCCCGTCGCCGGGACCCCGCCCGGGCCGCCCGACTCGGCCGCCGAGCCTGAGCGCGGGCCGGCCCCGCGACCCCCGCCTCGGCCCCGGCTGACAGCTGGCGCGCGGCGGGCCCCGCCGGGCGAGCGCAGCCGGGCGCGTTTTCCGGGCCGCGGGGCTTGGTGGAGGAAACACCTGAAGTGGTGCAAAGTTGGTGCGGACCTCTGCCCCCGCCACAGCCTCGGGGACCGGACGCTGCGCGGGCCGCCGAGGCTCGGGGAGGGGCGCCGAGGCAGGAGTGCCCGCGCCCGCGTGCAGTCTGCGGGCTGACCACGCGGGAGCCGGTGCGCGCGGACGGGCCGGGCGGCTGGAGGCGCCGAGAAGACAGGTCCTGGGGTGGGGTCGAGGCCAGGCGGACAGGTGCTCATCGAGTGTCTTTCCTGAAGTCCTTTGCGCCCCCACCCCGCCCGCCACCGCAGCGAATTCCCTTACAGATGATGTTTTTAGGATTTTTCTCTAGGTGCATATTTCGTCTTCAGTGCACTTCCAGGAAGAGACAGCCAAGGGCCATATGTCTTAAGAAGCACATGAGTTCCTTATTGCTATATGCTTCTGAGGCGTTTTAGTTATTGTGTACGTTTCTGAGTATGACCAGTCAAATTTAATTAGTAAAAATACGAGTCAAATTGCAAAGCATGATTTCAAATGTTTTTTCCATTTGTGGTTTTTCTAGACTCAAGTAAAGATGGAATCGTTTGTGTATCCTCTTTTGTCCTTTTTCTGTGACCCACACCACCCGCATTGCTTAAGAGAATTGCCTGCCCCCTCACTCTGCTTGTATTTTGGGTGAGTTTCAGTAAACACACGCACCTCTCTGGAAACACGTCCCTGCCTAGCTGAGACATCAGAAGAAGCTTGTTGGCATCCTCATGTTTGTAAAAAAAGAGGAAAAAAAGGAAAGTTATTTGTTTTGAAATTAACTCTGATCAGATCAAGTCCATAGTTTTAAAAAACCCACTTCAGACTTTAACAAGGCCAGTTTGCTAAAGCAGGTGCATCCTTGTAACTTTATATAGAAATATTAATTTTTGATGCTTTCCCTATACCATGGTGACAAACTTAGGGGACCAGGGAGGATTTGTTTGAAGTTTTTTAAAAGGGCTCTGAATAAGGCAAATTTAGCTATTATGAACTAATTTTCAAACAAAGTTATCTTGTAAGAGGAAACTGCTTCCAACAGTTTGGCTGTGCTCTGAGGGTTCCCACTGGGCTGTCCATTCAGGGGTGCACACTTCCTGTAATCCTAAAACATTATGTGTGCTTGTCATGATTTACATTTTCTCAGGAAAAGATCTAGCACAAGTTAAAAGTGACTCTGCGAATCTTCAAGAAGTTAATCTCCTGTATCGGAAGAAAGCTCAGACTTTTAGGCCACATCACAGGTGATTACTTGACGGCACCCCCTGTTGTCCCCCCAGTACTGTTCTTGTTAATTCCTGATGTTTTTGGACATGAAAATTCTGCTGTTTTTAATGTCACCACACATGACAAGGCTCATGAGTAACTCAGTCTCTGCGAAGTATGTTCCTGACACGTTGTGAAAGGTTTTAAGTAAATTATTAGAGTCATTGATTGAATTCTGTGTGTGCAAAGGCCCTGATGCAGTATGTACATAGTGAAGGAAGTGTGTGTCCGTGTTTCAGATCCCCATCCGGCGTAGAACTTGGAGAGTGACCAGGACTGGGAGATGCAGCTGCCCGAGCGTGACAAGCAGTGATCGTGGTCAGTGCCGTCCTTATCCTCACTTTGTGTTTGAGCTTTTTCTTTTCCTGTTTGCAGCTCCTTTGTTATCTGAGCTCTGGTCTGCTCTTCCCTCCAGTGTGAGGCCTGCCTTGTGAGGGGAAGGAGGCAGGTGGGTGACTGCTGGGCACAGTGCTGGCGGAGTGAGGAGCCTTGGATGGTTGGTCAGAGGCCCGTCTGACTCGCCCCCACCAGCATTCCTTCTGAGCTTCTCTGCACGAAACACACCACTGAGAGTCAGTTACTGTCGTTCTTGTAATTACTATTTGATATTTAAGGCACTATTTAAATCTCAGGACCTGACGTAAGTTATAGGAACCATTGGTCGCAGTTACGTTTTGTGTTGCACTGAATTGAGCTACATGAAAAAGTCCCAGTTTGCCCCTCAGCGCCCTGCGGACTGGGCTCTGGCCCCCCTTCCGAGCATGGGTTGCGGCACACAACCCCACCGTCAGCTTCCTTCCCGCGGCCCGGCCCCCTGCATCCTCGTCTTTGCTGCCCTCTCCCTTACCCTCCTGGTCACTGCCTGGCTTTCTCTTCGTTCTGGAGTATTTTAGATCCCTTCCTCGCTCATTATTTGATGTGCTCTTAGTAGCTGAAATCCTGGAAGGCACTGTTAGGAATAAAAGTCCTTTGTTCTCGTGCCCCTGACTCTGAGGCAGAGGGACCAGGAGAGGCGGAGGTGCCTGACTGAGTGAGGCCCTCAGTCCTCCCTCCTCCCGCTCTGCACTTGGCGCCCTTCTCCCTGCCGCGGGGAGGACTTCTGTAGTGATGGCCAGGATAACCATACCCTGAGGAAGAACACAGGCAGGCAGGCAGAGGGGCTGGACGGTTTGAGAATTGAGGTCCAATAGGACATTAAAGGCAGCGGACATTAGAGCCCAGCCATTTAGGGTCTGGGGCGACGGAGTGAAGGCCCTGAGCGGGAAGCTCAGCGCGGTGGAGAGGCTGGGCCCTGCTGGAGCCTGTGTCCCGTGAATCCCCCTCCCCAGCCCTCGGTGAGGCGTGCACTCTGCTTGGTTTCTGCCCTCCTTCAGGTTAAGGTCTTTGAGCAGCTGTGCCCAGCTCCCTCCCAGCATAGTCTGTGTCCGGTAGAAACCGCTGATTCCAGGTAGGCCGGGCTGGGGCGTCCCCCGCTGGCCCACGGGGCATGCTCTGTGTGCTGGCTCCTTGATGAGTTGGGGGAGGGCCCAGCCCCTTGGCCAGGGGCCCTGCGCTCCACCTGCCGGTCCTGCTTCACTGCTCCACGGATGTCACCTGAGGGGCTGAGCTTTTATCCACAGCCACCGCCAGCTGAACCGCACCTCAGAGGCAGAGCAGTGCCAGGCGCTGTGTGCTGTTGGAGACGGCCCCACTTACTCCGTCCCAGGCCGCATTCCATATTCTGGAAGGAAGAGGACAGTTTAAAGACCCTCCTAGCAGCTTCCAGCTGCAGTAGCAGTTTCAGACGTGTCAGGGATCGGGGGAGAAGGTAGGGGCAGGGTGCTGCTGCCTGGTAAAGGGGACCCTCAAAGAGACTGAGCAGAACAACCCAAGTAGCCCTGATCTGTGACCCAGGACGTTTCAGGGGTAGAGCAGGGGCCAGCTGACCTTGACGGAGTCTGTTGGCCTGCTCGAGAATGTGCTGTTTCCAGGGTGGCCTGATCACTGTGCCCCCCTCTCGTGGAAGTGGCTCTGGTTCTGGGTTTGTGAGGGCTACTGCTCTGCAGGTGTCCGTCGCCACCGAGCCCGGCCCAGGGGGCACTTTCTGTGTGGGAATGCGGTCGGTCTCACTGGAACTTCTGTCTTTGAGGCCAGTGATGCCGTTACCACCCCTGGAATATGGCAGTGCCTCTCAGATGTGGACCAGACCTGCTGATGTGGCGGAAGACTGCCGTCCAGGGTGGAGCAACCAGGCGTGCGGCCGCGGCCCCCGGGGTGCACGTGGACGCTGAGTGAAGACAGAGACGCTTCGGGGCTTGGAAGGCTGCGTTACAGAGGGTTGGAGGGGTGGTCCGTGGCCTCTCCGCACTGCCCCAAGGTGGAGAGCTTGTCACGACGTTGGGTGACGGCCACCCTCTGCCAGCTGGTGCTTCTGATCGTTTTCTGAGAGGGTCACAGATGTCACTGCGCTTCACCCGAGTGTCCCTTTCTCCAGAGGGAAGGCAGGGGAGTTCTCTGTAACCAGCAGGACGGCCGTGGGCGAGATGAACGGCAATCCCTCGTAGCTCTCGGGCCACAGAGTCCCGTGTGTTCGTCAGCTGTTTTCCAGACCAGAACCTGGGTGAGGTAGCTGCACTGCTTGTCCCTTTAGTCTCTGCTATTCTGGAGCAAGACCTCCCCTCCCACCGCCCGGGAGAGCCTGGGCCAGCTGTCTTGCGAACGTGTTCTGGATTGTTCGCTGCTTTGTCATTTATAGCTGGCCCTTGAACAAGGCGGCAGGTTGGGGCACCGGCCCTCCACGGGCTCGGGTCGGGCAACGAGTGGCAGTTGCCCCAGTCCTAGCCGCCCCGGGGTGGGCACGCTGCCACACTGTCCTCCTGAACTGCGCCGCCTCCCAGCGCCAGAGCGTTTTCTGCCCGCGTCTCCCGTTTCCGTGACAGTCTGGGAGGGCAGGACCCACGCTGCGTTCTCTCCCTTTCTCACCGCTTGTCCGGGGAGCAACTGTAATGTCCCCTCCTTGGAGCAGGCGTTTTATTTTTCCTTTTTCTTCTTTGAATGTCAGTGCAGATTTTACTCATTCATTACATTGTAAGCTGCTCGAGTCTTCTGGTTTGTTTTTGGTGTCCAGATGGTCACGCCCGACCGGCGGGCACGCGGAGCCATGGCAGCACCGGCCGGGGCACTCCTTCTGGCACCTTCCCAGCCTTTCCTGGTCCCTTGCCCGCGCATCCCAGGGCACTCTGCCCCCTTTCAGCGCAGAAGGCTGGTGGAGGCTGCAGTTGTGCTCGTCCGCGGGACGGAGCTGGGACACGCACCGTGTTCGCAGTACAGACTTAAAAATCTGCAGTCTCACTTAATTTCTTTGATTTTTAAAATTTGTATCGTTTTCTTACCTGAAAATTTTGATTCTTCGTGCCGTTGGGTGGTTCCATGCCTAACTACACGTAAAGTAGGTAAGGTTGCAGTGTCTGTTACTCCTGCTGGCGAGATCACTTCGCGGGGCTTAAAGCGGTTGTTCGTCGTTGGGTTCTGTTTGCCTTCAGTAAGTATTCTGCTCAGGATGAATAGTTAGGATGAATAAAGTCCTGTGCTTTAAAGCCCCTTGGCAAACTTTCTTTTGTCTGCAGTTACTTCCCCATTTGATAAACAATTAGGTTTATCTGTTTCTGATTTGGAATTTTTTAAATTTTAATGTACAAGAGTCACGTGCCTCAAAGTCAGAATGATATAAAAGGTACAGCCGGCGCTCTGCCGCCGTCCCGCTCTCCTGCGAAGCCCGGCGCCCACGCAGGCCTGCAGCCCCTCGTGCTCTCCCGTCTCTCCCGGGCTGTAGCCAGCGCTGGGCCTGCTGCGCCTGTGCGTCTGGCGCTTTCCTTCGGCAGCCTGTGGACGTGGCAGTCCTGGGCGGGTGTCGGGGCGGGGTTCGGCCCAGCTGTGGGCGCGCCCTCAGGGTCTGTTCCTGGCGGTGGGGTTGCTGGGTCCTGGGTGCACGTGACTTTGGAAGGTGTTCCCCAGCTCCCCAGCCTTTGGTTTCTGCCAGGCTGATCCAGCGAGACCTGCTATCTTGACGTACGTAGCTTCTTGACATGCTTCAACCTGACTGTGAAAAGTGCGTCTGTCTGGTGCCCGGCGTGGAGGTGCTCAGCGAGGGCCGATCTCCCTCATCTCTTGGGGTCCACAGAGGGGGACCACGCTGCAGGGGGCGCCAGGCACATGGCTGGCGGGATGTCGTGCTCTGCTTCTCACTCCGCATCACAGTAGTTTGGAAGGTGTTTCTTTAATTCTTTACATAAAAAATAACAAGTTAGAACATATATCTAAAACTGAGAGTATTCCGTGAACTTTGTTTTTTCTAGCCCGCAGAAAGGGTCCTCTGACTAGCTGTCTTCACGCTTAGATGTTTTTGTCTTTGAAACTAAAAAACGTAAACTGAGTTCCAGAAGCTTTAGCTTTGGATCTCTCCTTCCTGCCTCTCCTCCTCCTCCCCCTTCAGTCTCAAGTCCTAGTTCAGGGCGGCTGGGCGCACTCTGAGGGTAGCTGTGTTTTCTTAGCGGCTGTGATGCTGGTTTTCAGATGGGCCTCTAGCTGTCCAGAGATGGGTGGGGCTGAGGGAGGTGGGCACCCTTCTGCCCCTGGTGGACCAGGGCCTACGGGCAGCGTGGACACAGGGAGACTGAACAGGTTTGTTCTCGAGGGGTTCTGGTCCACTTACGGTCACTGATTGCCCTATTTTATATCCACACTGATTGATTTTACCTTTAGACTGATTTTTATTTGCTGGAGAATCAGAACCGTGGAGTAACTACTTCTGGGTGCTCGGTCAGTACATAACCCTCATCTTTCAAGGCCAGAGGGTCATCTCTGGAGTGTTGGGGTAGGTGGCAAAAACCAAACGGTCATTCACACACACATAGTTACCAGAAGTGCCACAGGAATGTAATCCTTTGCTGGTTTGAAGACGAAAGCTGAAATACCTTTTTGCTTTCATTTTTTAATTGGTGTTAAAATAGTAGAAAAATTATTTTCCCTACTAGCAGGCTGCTTGTGCGAATGGCAGCATTTTTTCCTGAAGTAGAAACATGGTTGTTACCTATGATTCTGAAGTAGTGTGTGCAAAAACAGTCAAGCAGTAGAGAGATACCGACGTTTATGACTCGGTGAGTCGTCACAGGCGGACACGTCCGTGACCGTTCTTGGGTCGAGAAGTGAAGCTTGCTGTCACTAGCACCCTCCCACGTGTCCTGTCCCAGTCACACCTCTTACGCAGAGTGCAGATACTTCCTTTCCTTCACGGTTTGTGGCTGATACTTGCGTTCTGCCTGTGTCTTGTGTGACGCCTCAGCCTTCCCTGCGGGCGTCACCCACCTCCGTGCAGAGGAAGCCGCGCCGCTGGCCGGTGGCCCCGGGCTCGGTCTGGAGTCTGCGGATCGGGGCCTGCCCAGGTGGTTTGACGGGTCTCGCTGTCTTGGTTTCCTGTCAGTCGGTGGTTGGATCCAAGGCCTGATCCGGCCTGGGTTTGGCCTCTGGTAAGACTCCTTCCCAGGGGGGCTGTGTCCCCCGACCCAGGCGCCTGGTACAGGTCCCGCTGACGCTGGTGGCTGCGGGCGCGTGGGCTCAGTGTCGGCTCGGAGAGTGCGGTGGGACACGGGCGTCCCTGTCAGTCACCGCTGTGAGCCCGGGGGCCCTGTCCTCACCCGCTCCCGGCTACCCGGCACCGCCGCGTGCGGGGGAAGCTGAAGACACGTGCTCGGTTCTGACTCCTTATTTACCAGTTTCCAAAATAGCCAACCATTTTCCTGTCATCCTCCAAAGCTGACCAGTTGAGGGTTTTATTTTGGTGTCAGGGACTCACAGAGGTAACGTACTGGATGAGTTTTAACGTATCACCATCACGACCCTTACTTAGTTCAGATCGCCTCACTTTGGGGCAGTGGGAGCCCCCCAGTCAGCGCCTCTGTCCTTCTGCCTCTTCCACCCACTTTTAAAGGTGCCCGTGATAACGGCGGGCCCATTTGCCCTTCCCCTGGGCCAGCAACCTCAGTTCCCTCTCATCCTTGCTGACGGCTGTCCTTTGCTGCGTCGCCCACACAGTCACACGTCGGAGGGTTGGCGCGTGGGCTTCTTTATTATCACCCTGCAAATACAGGACCCGTTGTTCTGTCTGCCACGTTCTCTTATCTGAGACTAGCATCTCTGACATTCAAGGAGGAGAGAAGACTGAGGCGGACTTCTCCCAATTCCGTCACGCCCCCTCTGCTGTGTTCTTTATCCGCTATTGAAGACGTGGCAGCTTCCATTTTTACGTTTTTCACTACGTGTCTAAGAATGTTGGTTTGTAGTTTTCTTGTTCTGTCCCTGGCTTTGGCACCAGGGTGACACTGGCCTCTTAGAATAAACTGGAAAACACTCCTGTCCTCTTTCAAAGAGTCTGCGGAGAACTGGTATCATCTCTTCAGCGGATGTTTGGTAAAGTTCACCAGTGAAGCCATCTGGGGCTGTGTTTTTCTTCATGAGAAGGTTTTAAGTTACTAGTTCAAAGTCTTTACTTGCTGCAGGTTTATTCTGATTTTTATTACTTCTTGAATCACTTTGGTGATTTTTGTTACTTTCTGGGAATTCTTCCGTGTCACCTATGCTGCTGACTTTGCTGGTGAAAACCGTTCATGGTGCTCTCAGCTGCATTTCGTCCCCGAGGTGTCGGCGACAGTGCTCCCGCGTCTTGCAGTCCATGTCTTTTTCCCCTGCTGACCCAGCTAAGGAGCGGTCCGTTTTGTCCCTGTTTTCAAAGAACCGACTTTGAGTTTTAGTAAAGTTGTGCCTCGCTTCTGTGTTTTCTGTGTGTTAATAGACACTGATTTTTGCCGCTTGCTTTTCTCTGCCTTGGCTTGGCGTTCTTTCCCTAGGTTTTGCTTCTGTCTTTGTTTTTCGCCTGAAGGTGAATGCCTGGGTGGCTGTGAGACCTCTCTCCCCTAGTGCAGGTGCTTAAAGCCGCAGACCCCTCCCTCGGTTCCGTGTGAGCTGTGTGGCTCGTGTGCCGCGGTGTGTTGTGTCTCTGTCTTCATCCCGATGCAGATAGTTTCTGACTTCCCTTGTGCTTCCTGTTTGGCCCGTAGTTATTTAGAAACGTTATTATTTTCAGATATTTACTGATTTCTCTTATGTTTCATAGTTTAACTCCATTCTGGCCAAAGGGTGTATCTGTACAGTTTCAGTTCTTCGATGGTTGTTAACGTTGGTTCTGTGGTCTGTACCGCAGCGGCGCCGTGTGCAGCCGCGAGCCTGAGAGCCGGCCGCCGCTGGCGCGCGGTGCGGACGCCTGTCAGTCCGCGCAGCTCAGAGAGCCGTCAGTCTCCCTTGTCCTTGCCCCTGCTGACCTCCTGTCTCCTGTCTAGCTGACCTGCTTTCGGGTTTGCTGGTCCTTCCTTCTGCCGGCTGCCCAGCCCCTCCGGGGAATTCTTCGTTGCAGTTTTGCATTTCAGCTTCGCAGTGTCTAATTCCATAGACGGTTCTCTTCCGTGATTTTTCTCTCTGTGGTGTCCTAGGTGGTGAGACTCTGTCCTGCTTACCTGCAGTTTCTTCTTCCTGCGCGGTTTCCTTCCGTTCTTCCCGCGTAGTCACAGAAGCTGGTGCGAAGCCCTTGTCCAGTAAGTCCAGCCCCTGGGTGCCCTCAGGGACAGCCTTTGCTTCTCCCCTGCGGGTGGGCTCTACTTTCCTGCTTTGCCACCTGTCTTGTCATCTTTCTGTTTTTTGGTGAATTTCCCTCTCTCTCTTGTTGTTATTGTCAGGCTTTTGTTTTGTTTTGTTTTTGCCTGTTTCGTTAGTGGCTTTCCTGGATGAATTCTGTAAAGTCTCTTTTTCCTTATAGCGTCTGGCCACTTAGGGCTCTGCTTGGCTACCTTAGTGTCAGCGACTTCCTTCAATGCTGTGAGCAGATGCCTCTGCCTTCTCGGCCGGGGGCAGGGGCAGCGGGGGGCGGGGCCAGGCCTTCACCTTCTGCTTGGATGGGCGTCTTCAAGGCCAGCCGGAGGGAGGGGCCCTCAGGCCCTCCCAGGCTCGTCCCGCACACTCATGTCTGTCTGCCGCCCTGGGGACCTGTCAGAGCTTTTGCAAGCTCCCCATCGACAGCGCTTTCCCCAGATCTTCTCAGCCTTTGGCCAGGCCCTTACTGACCCACTGGTGAGGCAGCTGTGATGTTGCCAAAGCGCAGCCGTTTGTTTTCAACAGGAGCCCCGGGATGGGGCTGTTCCCGCAGTGCAGGCCCGACTCAGGACAGCCGTGCCTGGGAGCGGGCTTTCCCGGGGCTCTGAGCAGCGGCTTGCTCTCTGGGGCCTCCCCTCCCCTCTCTGCCGTTCCTCGCCTGTTTCTTTTGTCCCTGAGCTCCTTAGTTCAGAGTCCTCTTCCCAGCAGTTTCTCTCTAATGTGGGTCTTTGCCCTGGAGGGAAACTCGGGCTGGGTGGCACTGCTCCAGCCTCCCTGGCCGCCACCTTGGAACCCTGGCGTGTCTGCTTTGATGCTGGGCAGAGAGCGCCTCGGGTTTCGGCAGCGCCCAGGGAGCACCTGGCGGCCACTTCGGGACTATCAGTGTTTCACGTGCCCGGGGCTGCCCTCTTTCTCCGCCTGTACAGCTCTGATACCACCTGGGCCTTGTATATCTTCTTGGTTTGTCCTTATATTTTTGGCGTATATTTTGGAGTCAAGGAAACACCTTGTCCATTTTGTCTTGTTGGTATTGTCCATGAGACTGGTTTTGCTCATCTAGTTCTGTGCCGTATTACCAACCAAAACAATGAACCTGGCTGTAGTTCAAATGAATAAAACAGCTACGCTTCAGAGGGAAAACTGACCCGAGAAACTCTTGCTTATATACCCTCAGACCCAAAGACAAAAGCTTATAAGCTTGTATCTCTTGTTCTCCTTGGTGGTCTGGGCTAGTGCTCCGAGTCTGCTTTCTGAATATTGTAGGACTGAGCCATGAGTCAATCTTTGAAGGCCAGTGGGAACCAAATCTCACTGTTGGGGAAGGAAGTTACAGATTTGGGAAAAGGGAGGCTAGGATAATGCAGTGACGTTGGAGTGAAATTGGAGGTATCAGCGTGAACTCAGGGTTGTTATCCACATACGCGTGTAGGGGTGTGTGTGTATCTGTGGTTCTTGGTTGATTCCATTGACGCGACGTGGAAGTAGAGGCCCTCTGGCAGCGGTGGGCACACCGGGCCCCCACCTGTCACCACACCGGTGGCTCCTGTGCCCGTTGCTCTGGTTGTTCCTAGTGCATCGCTGAGCTTCCCCTTGGGACTGCCCCCACCTGACGAGCGTGCTTGCCTTTCCTCCAGTTCAGGTCACCTGGCCACACGTCGTGTGTGATTTGTCCAATTTCGTATAAATTCCTGCAGGAATATCTTTGCTGAGTACTGAATCCTGGTTTGGCTTTTTCCCCGTAATCTTGAAGATAGTGCTTCTTTGTCTCCCAGTTTACATTGCTTCTCTTGAAAAATCAGCGATCTGTTGTTTTATTCTGAAGGTGCTTCTCACGGAAGTATTGTAACGTGTCAGGGAGACGCGCAGGGTGGGCCCGCGCACGCCCCCCACAGGTGCCGCCTCGTGGCTCTTCTTTCGTCTGTGTCCCCCACGCGGTTATTTTAACGCAAACGCCAGGTGTATCTGGAGATACTGCAGTTAAGTGTCGTGAAAAGATGGGGTTCTTTTAAGTTTCACCCAAAATACTTCTATACTTTAATCAACTAAGAATGATTACTTACTATCAAATATTAATTCAGTATCGAAATTTCCCACACTGTCCAAAAAAACTGTTACGCAGTTTGCTGATTTGAATCAGGATTCAGATGTAATTCGTTTGTTAGAGAAACTGGGCGGTTTGTCCTGTAGGATTCCCCAGTCTGGTCTGCTGATTCCATCCCACTGGTGTTTTAAATATGTCCCTCCACCCCTTGTAATTTTTGTTGGTCTGCTTTCTCTCTTGTTTTCGGCAGCTTTTTTGTTTTTTCTTTTTATCTTGCTTGAGGTCTGTAGGGTTCTTTTCCCTTTTTTCAGTGTAGTTGGTTTGTAACATTGTGTCAGTTCCAGGTGTCCAGCAGGGTGGTTCAGCCTCACACACACTGGGGCTTCTTTCTGTTACAGATGACCACAGGACACTGAACTCGTGCTGTCCAGCAGGACTTGCTGTGTGTCTGTTTTATGTGTAGTAGTTTGAATCTGCTAACCCAAGCTCCTGACTTATCCCCCCCACCCGCCCCCCTCTGGTAACCATAAGTTTGTTTTCTGTCTGTGAGTCGATTCCGGTTTGTGAATAAGGTAATCTGTATCATTTTTTTAGATTGCACATATAAGTGACATCATATGGTATTTGCCTCTGTCTGACTGGCTTCACTTAGTGTGATCATCTCCAGGTCTGCTTTGCTGGGAGCTTTGGTCATGAGTGGGAACAGAAGTGTTGTCAAATGTTTGTCTGCATCTAATGACAGGACCACATGGTTTTCCTACTTTTCTGTTAATAGAGTGAATCGTATTGTTTGATTTTTTAATATTAAACCAAACATTTATCCTTGTGGTCAACCCCACTTACTCATGGCGTGTTGTCTTTAATACAGTGCTGAGTGTGATTTGTTAGGTTTTTAGGAACCTGCTACGTTTTGTTAAGGTTTTCCTGTGATCGTAGGGGTACGAGTCTGCTTCTTTCCTTATACTGCGTCTGCCGATTTGGGTGTCAGGATAACGCTCTTCGCGAATAACAAGAGTGGGGACGTCGTTCTTCGTTTATTTTCTGGAAGAGCTTCTGCTTCACCAGTACTTCTATTTCTTTAATGTTTGGTGGAATTCACCAGCAAAGCCTGGAAGTTTTTACAGGAAGGTTCCAACTACAAGTTCAGTTTTTACAGTAGATGTCGGGCTGTTTAGGTTGTCACTTCTTCAGTGAGTTTCTGTAATTTGTGTCTCCCCAGGAATTTATCCTTCTCCGCGGAGCTGCTGGATCTGCTGTTAAAGTTGCTCATGCGCTTCCTTGTTACCTTTTTGCGCTGTAAGGTCTGTAGTGATGACCCCCTCTTTGATTCCTGGTGTGGAATGTTTGTCTTCTCTCTGCAGATGTTTGTCAGTTTTACTGATCTTTGCAAAGAACCGGTGTTTGGTTTCACGGGCCCCCTCCCCTTTTCTTCCTGTCACTTTCTTTGGTTTCAGGCCTTTTCTCTACTTTTTTCTTCCCCTCGTTTACTTCGGGATTAAACTTGCTTTGCTTTTCCCCTTGTTAGTTGTCACTTTACCCCTTGGCTTAATGCACAAGTGTTATTAATCTGAAGGTATTTTGGGTTTTTCCAGGCATCATTCTCTTGTTGATGTCTCATCCAGTCCCTTGTTGTCAGAGACCATTCTTCATTTGGTTTTAGCTCTTTTAAATGCATTGAGGTTTACTTTATTGTCCAGAGAACGTCTTTTCTCTTAATTGAAGTGCAGTTGATGCACGACGTTGTGCTAGGGTCCGGTGTGCTGCACAGTGATTCAGCGCATGTGTGTACACACTTTCTTTCATGCTCCTTTCCGTTGCGGTTTCCTGCCGGACACTGGATATAGTTCCCTGTGCTGTGTGGTCGGACCTGTTGTTCATCTGTTGCACGTGCGGTAGTGTGTCTCTGCTAGTCCCAAACTGCCCATTTATGCCTCACCCCCATTACCCTTTGGCAACCGTAAGTTTGTTTTCTAGAGGACAGTCTATCTTGATGAATGTTTTGTGTCCACTTTTAAGTAATACGTGTTCTGCTGTTGTTTGGACCGCTCCATGAACGTCAGGTCAAGGTTAGTAATAGTGCTGAGTGTATCTCTTACGCTCACTGAGTTTCTGTCCACCATTAACTCGGGGGCAGGTGGGTGGAGCTCCACCTGCAATTGCGGACCCGCCGAGTCTCCCTGTAGGTCTGTCGGTTTTGCTTCATATCTTTGGAAGGTCTAGTAGGTGGGTGCACACCTGATGAATTGGCCCCTCTGTCACTCTGTGGGGTGTCCCTTGTCACCGTGGTGTGTTGGCTTCAGTCTTCATCTGACTGATTCAGCCGCACCAGCTTGCTTCTGGTCAGTGTTAGCACGCCACACCTCTCCATCCCTTCGCTTTGAACCTCTGAGTGTTTGTGTTTAAAGTGGTTTTTGCAGGCAGCACATAGTTAGTCGTACTTTTATAAGCAGTGTGACAATCCCTGCATTTCTGAAAAAACAGCTTCCTTTGGGTAGACCCCGTCCTGTTTCTCCTTCATGACGCCCTCGTCATGGGGTGCTGCTTTCCCCTTGGCACTGGGCACGTGCCCCCCCACCCTGCACCAGCTGGGCCTCCATCAGTGCGACTCAGCCGTGGAGTCAGGTTCAGCCCCCCTGCAGACACCAAACCCTGTTGTCACCTGTATTTGTGACCAACCGGCTGCACATCGGGGCTCCCACAACTCCGGGGCCACGTGCCTACATGTATTGTTGTTGCCTACAAAGGACATGAGAAAGGACACAGCTGAACAGCCAGGAGAGGACACACAGGGCGGGGGCTTGGGGGAGCCCTGAGTGTGGGAGCTCCTGTCCCTTGGGAGCTCTCCTGTCCCCCTGGAGTTGGGGCGACCACCCCCCCCGACTCAAGGTTGTGTGTCTCCTGACCTAGAAGTTCCCTAAGCCCTGTGCCCTGGGATTCACCACGAGGATGCCATCCCTCAGTCACTCGGTCTCTGGCCTTTCCTGGAGGATGCGGGGGTGGGCAGCTGAAAGTTCAGGTTCGGATCATGGTTCAGTCTTTCTGGTGGTGAGCCACGGTGCCGGAGCCACACAGGGGTCACCTCACAGAGGACATTGTGTCACTCAGGAGATTACAAGGGTTTTAGGAGCCCTGTGTCAGTGCTGTGGGCAGAGACCAGCACACGTGTGCATTTTGTACTTTCACATTGGGTGTAAATGACGTACAATTAATTGCACTTACTTAAAGTGTACAATTTGCTAAGCATAGACGTACACACATTCATGTCATGTTTATGTACGTAAACAGCTGCTGTCTTTACATGAGCATAGGCTACACACACACACACACACAGTCAGCAAAGTTACAAAGGCAGCCCTTGCTGAGAAGGATGGTCTTACCTGTCAGCGTACAAGCTGGCAGACAACTTCATTGAAATTGAAAAGCACTTGCTTTCAGAAAACACTGCTAAGAGAATGAAAAGTCGAGCCGTGGGCGAGGCGTGTGCCGGGTGCAGGGCTGCCTTCCACAGGGCACAGAGCCCCCCGGACCCAGCAGTGAGGCCACGCACACTCGGGCAGAAGCGTGGGCACCCTGTGGCCAGGGGAGGGACACGGCCGGCACGGGGCACCCGGGGCGCCCAGTGTGTCTGCGTCCAGGAGGCGGCACGGGACGGCGCCGTGCCCCGAAGATCCCAGTGGCGGCCTCCCTGGTCTTGCTGCTTTCTTCTCACCATCTTGTTCCGACGCTTGGATGCTTCGTCTCTTTCATTTCCACTTCTGTCTTCTGAGCTGTATACCTCTTCGCTTTATTTATTTGGGATTTTCTTCGCGGTCCTGCGCTCTTCAGTGCATCTTTAACTTACAGCCTCCTCCAGGGATTTACACCCTGTCATTTATGCTGTAAGAGATTCCTTTTTTTCTTCTCAAAAGCACTTTGGAGCTTCTTTGTCGTACACTTTACTTCCAGATGTGGTGCCTGTGTTATAAACTTCCCAATGAGTAATTTTTACTGTAAGTAGTCAGTTATCTTTTGAAGAGATTGGTAAAAATGAGAAAAATGCATCTTTTGTATGTTTGGCTCCATATTTAACATTCCCGTGTTCTTTATTGTGAATCTGAATTTCTGTTCAGAATCAGTCCTTTTGTCTGAAGAAATGAGTGCAATGTTTCTTACGGTTCAGCTGTGCTGATGCTCAATCATCTCAGCTGTCTGAAAGTGTTTTTTCACTTTATTTTATTATGGCAAAATACACATGGCATAAAATTTGCCATTTTAATCATTTTTAAGTGTACACACTGGTGACGGTAAGTGCATTCACAAATATTGTGTAACTGTCACCACAGCTTCCAAACCCTTTCCGTTACCCCAGAAGGACCCCCCACGTGTTAAGCGTTACCTCCCTTCCTTGCCTACCCCAGCCCCTGGTAACCCCTTAATCTGTTTTCGTTCTCTATGAATTTGCCTGTTCTAGGGACCTCACAAGTATTTGTCCTTGTGTGAGCGGCTTCTTTCAGGGAGCATAATGTCTTCAGGGTTCATCCGTGAAGCCTGTGTCAGGATTTCCTCCCTCTTTAAGGCTGATGATCCTCTATGTGTGCACAGACCACTTGTCGTCGCCCGTTCCTCTGTTGATGGACACGTGGGTCATTTCCGCCCTTTGACTGTTGCAGATGCTGCTGCTGTGAGCGCTGGTGTTTTCAGTTCTTTTGGAGTCATACCTAGGAGTGAATTTGCTGCATCATACGATGATTCTTTGTTTACCTTGTTGAGAAACCAGTCGACCCAGTTACAGTGTGCCAGTGTCTGGTGTCCAGCACAGTGTCCCAGTCACGCATGTACATACATACGTTCGATTCCACGTGAGAAACCACTTAACTTCCCCACCGCGGCCGCACCGCTTCTAACTCCCTTCAGCAGTGCTCAGAGGCTCCAGCGTCTCCGCGTCCTGGTCGGCACTTGTTCTCTCTCCCTTTCAGTGACAGCAGTCCTGGTGGGCGTGCACGGCTTCTCAGCGCAGCCGGGACGTGCACCTGTGCGGTGGCCGCGGGCCCGTCCCCGTCCCGCCGGCAGCCCTGTGGCTGAGCTGGCGGTGTCCTTGTGTGTGCTGGGCGGTGACCCCGAGTCCGACCTGGACCGCTCTTCTGGCGGCTTGTCGTTACTCTTCGTAGCATCATTTGATGTTACAAGTTACACGTTTTTCTTTTTTTTCTTTTCCATCTTGCTTTACTTCTATTCTGTCTCCAAAATTATTGATTGTCTTTTGCTGTATTTAAACTGCTGTTAACTGCACCTTGATGTATTTTGCACTTCAAACACTGTATCTCCCTTGCTGGAAACCCCATCCAGTCTTCCCTGCGTTTTCTCCTCGTCGTGGTCATTGTTTCATTTGCTCCCCGCACTGTGTGGTGTATTCGTAATTCCCTTTACTGCCCTCGTCTCCTGATGTCGTCGGCTGTGCAGAGCTGCGTGTTTCTGTTGGTGGTTCCCTCCTGGTTGGGGGCAACGTTTTCCTGCTTTTCTGCACGTCTGGTAGTTTGGGTTTGATGTCGGGTGTTCTGAACATCACCGTTGGGTGCAGGGTGGCGCGCCCCGCTGAGCGCTGAGACCTGCCCCAGGGCGCAGTGAGTCCGTCAGCGGCCCCGCTTGGGGCTCGGGCCACGGCCCCGTCAGGGCGGCTCCCTGGCAGCCTCCGCTCCAAGCGCCCGGGGCTGCGCCCCGAGGCCTCCGCCTGGCCCCGCACTCCATGGGGGCTCACGCTGCTGCCGGTCCTCGGTCCTGAGGCACTTCTCTCGCAGGCACTTCTCTCCGTTGGTGCTTTGAGGGTGGGTCCCGCACACCCACACAGAACGTGTTCAGCCGCAGCCTGAATCCGCGTGGTGGCAGCTGGACTCTGGGGAGCTGCCCTGGTCAGTGTCCACGCGCGCGTCTCGTCCTGTCTGAGAAGCACTTTGCACGCATAGGCCAGCCTCGGAGGTGGCGTTCGAGGCAGATCTGGACTGCCGCGGGGAAGCCAGTGGCACGCACGTTGGTTTCCCCGTGCAGAAAGGTGAGGTTTACGCTGTGCTGTGGTCTGCGTGTGCGACAGCGTCATGTCTGAAAAAACAGCTTGCTCACCTTAATTAAAAAGCCGCTGTTGCTAAAAGGTGCTCACGGCAGCGCAGCCAGCCACAAGCCTCCAGTTTGTGAGAAATGCAGTATCTGCGAAGTGCAGCAGAGCGATAAACCTGTTTCATCTGGTTTGCCAGCCGTCTGGGGCAGCCCCTGTGGGAGGGGCAGACCGGTCCGCATCCCCCCGTCAGCGCCAGAGCAGAAGTCGTTGCAGCTTTGTTCCCGGGTCTTTGTATTTACGCACGTTTTACCCTCTGCTCATCAGCTACTGCAGAAGAGGGCCTTAGGATTTGGGTTGAAGCTGTGTTGAGTTTTGAGAGATCAGTTCAGGCAGTACTGGTATCACGGCATCGTGGGGTTTCCTAGTTTGTGAGCTCCGTCTGTGTGCGTCTCCGATTGCTCTCAGCGCGCTTCATCGTTTCCAGTGCACATGTGATGTCCGTATTTTAAAAGAGTATCTCTAAATATTTTATATTATTGTGCGCTATTAAATGTGGAATTTAAAACGTTGCATTTTCAGTTATTGTATGACTAAAGGAATACTCTTATTTTTGTATACGAGGCTTGTATGTCCTGACTTTATAAATGCACACGTTACTTCTAGCAGCTTTTGGCGGGTCCTTGTGAGTTTACCTCCACAGACATGTGTGATACAGAGAAGAGGGGCTTCACCTCTGCATTCCCAGTTTGTGCACCTTTGGTTGCTGCTCATTTTTGTAGTCTCTTACTTTCTGCTTTTTTGTTTGTTTGTCTTCTGTATTTTATTTTTGAGAGCTGTGTGTAATTACATGTACGAAGCATGTAATTACAGGTGGCGTTGTGGAACTACTGTTGCGCATGACCACCTTGCACCTGCGTGCGGCGGCTCCGGGAGTGCAGCCTCCGTGCTGGGCGCCTGCTGCTTCTGCTTTCGGGCCTGGTGTTTCCCTGTATGTGTAGTGCTGCCTTATTTATATGCTAGTTTGTGATCTTGAATATCTGGCAGAACTCTGGAGTTTGTTACTTGGGGTGCTTTCTTCCCGAAACCACCTGCGCTTGCTTCAGGTGGCGGAGCGGCAGCAACGGGAGAGGGTGGGGTCCCTTGAAGGCTCTTGTCCTCGCCTTTGCCTCACTTTGGAAACGCGCTGGTTTGGAACGAGTCCTGGGGTGACCTCCCTGCTGTGGCCCGGCCCTGCGTGGGGGTCACTGGCATGGGTGGGTGGATGGCCGCCGCCCCCGGATGATTCACTTGGCGCTGGAGGCTCAGCCCTCCCTCCACGGGCCCCACGCACTGTCCCGGGAACGCGGTGCAGGAAGGGGGATGAGGCTGCGCTCGGTTGCAGGGCAGGGATGCGTGGCGGGCGGGGGTGGGGTGCACCCCCCACCCCACCCTCGCAGGGGCCCACCGGCCACCCTGCCTGCTGCGGCCCAGCCTGCAGGCGGTGCTGCTGTGGCCCCACAGGGGTGCTATGGCTTGAACCAGACCTGAGGACCTAAGGCGGCAGTTCCTCCGGCAGCTCATTCGCGGGGTCCTGGCTGCGGTGCCTCCTGCTGAGGGCAGCTAGGTGGCCCCAGTCAGGGACCAGCCAGAGTCCCCGCGGCTGGGGCGGGGCGGCCAAGCTTCTCCCTGCATGTCCGGGCGCAGGCCGGCTGGCACTGCATCCAGGCAGGTTATCCGGGCCCTTCATTGGCCTTCCCCGGGCTGAGCTGCCCCAGTGGACATGAGGTGGACACCAGGGTGACCCCGTGAGCCCATCCCCTCCACAGGTCGCTGTGCTGGTAACCGTGAAGGGCGAGTACGTAGGTTCTTATCCCCAGCAACCCTTTTATGCTGTGTGGCCCTCTTATCAACAGGTTGTTTGAATTTAAATTCATATCTTTAGTTTTTGCTTATTTTGCATTTTCAGGATATTTTCATGGTGTAAGTGGATTGTAAAAAAATCAAGGAGCAAGGTTTCTATTTCAATTCACCATCATGTCATGTCTCTCTCTGCACGTGGAGGCTGATGTGCCCATCACAGTGCAGACTGGACACGTGTGACATAGATTGTGCCTCACGTGATTCGGTCTCTTACAGGTGACGCAGAAGGGTCCCTGTGCTGCCAGGATGACCAGACTCCTGTCCCCACGGCCGGCAGGCCCCTGCTGCGTAGGCGTGCTTCCACACCGTGCAGTGTGGCCTGGTCGGACTTCGGGGGAGCCGTGCTCTGCGCCCTGAGATGACATGGACTCTGGACTCTGCTTCTCAGCAAGATCTAGGATCAGCCATACTCACAAACACCCCGGAAGATAGGGTCACTCTGACAGAACTGAAGCTGGGCACCCGCGGGGCACAGATGAGCTCGTGGATTGACTTCCTGCCCACCTGAAGCCGGCTGAGTAGTTATGGTCAGTCATGGAGAATAACCAGGAGACTAGGCCCGGAGGGGACGGGGGGTTCGTTTCCAATAAAATAAAGTTCAAAATAGAAGAGGACGACGATGGCCAGCTTCCTGGTCACGGCCTGGAGGACGGGCAGCAGGCGGACGGAGGGGACGACTACGGGGCGCTGCTCTCGCAGTACAGCAGCACCCTGTACAGCGTGGCCATGGAGGCCGTGGCACAGAGCCTGCTCTCGGGCCGCGGTGCCGGCTCCAGGAAGAAGTCGCCAGCCTGGAAACACTTCTTCATCTCCCCCCGCGACAGCACCAAGGCCATCTGCACCTACTGCATGAAGGAGTTCAGCCGGGGCAAGAATGAGAAGGACCTGAGCACCAGCTGCCTCATGAGACACGTGAGGAGGGCGCACCCCACGGCGCTGGCCGAGCCGGGGCCCGAGCCCGGCGGCGGGGGCGCCCCGGCCCCCTGCCCCCGCCCCGCCCCGCGGCCCCCGCCCGCCGCCACCACTGCGGGAGACCTGGGCCCCTTGCTCTCGCCCATCAAACTAGCCCGGAAAGCGGCCTCTCAGACCCCGTCCCCCGAGCACACAACAGAGGAATCTGTGTCCGCCGTATCCTCTGAGGAGGTCTCATCTGACGTGCCTGGGTCTGAGAGGAACGGCCGGGAAGAAGCCTTGGGGGTGCCACCGCCCCGCCTGCCTGCACCCCACAGCGAGGATGCGGCGGACGGCGGGGCCGAGAGGAGCCTCCCTGTCCCCAGGAGCACGTCGGGGTCCCGGAGGAGGTCTGCGGTCTGGAAGCACTTCTACCTGTCGCCGCTGGACAGCTCCAAGGCCGTGTGCATTCACTGCATGAACGAGTTCAGCCGCGGGAAGAACGGGAAGGACCTGGGCACCAGCTGCCTGATCCGGCACATGTGGCGGGCGCACCGCGCCATCGTGCTGCGAGAGAACGGCGGGGGCGCAGCCGTGCCACCCCCCTACTCAGCGCCACCCACCCTCCTGCCTGCACTGCCGCCGCCAGACGGAGAGCCCGACTCCGTGTCCTCGTCCCCAGGGAAGCTGGTTCCCGAGTCCCCTTCCGCGTCCTCCTCCCCCGATCGGCTGCCAGAGGACCTGCCCAGGCACCTGAGCGCCAGAGACGCGCTGCTGGAGGACGCAGCCGCACTGTCCTCTGACGATGCAGGTGAGGCCTCCCTGGCACCCTCTCCCGAGAAGGAGCGCGGCCCTGTGCCAAGCCCGCGTGCGCCGGAGGCAGGGGCCATGTTCCAGCAGAACAGGAAGGTCATGCGGAGGCTCAAGTCGGAAGTGTGGCACCACTTCTCGCTGGCGCCCACCGACAGCCTCAAGGCCGTGTGCAGGCACTGCGCCTGCGTCATCAGTCGCGGGAAGAAGGGTGACGTGGGCACCAGCTGTCTGATGCGGCACCTCTACCGGCGCCACCCGGACGTGGTCGGGAGCCAGAGGGGTCTTCTGGGCACCGGCCTGGCAAATTCTCCGTATGCCACCCTGGCTTCTGCAGAAACCACCGCCGCCAAGGTAACTGACCTGCCCGCGGTGGTCACCAGGAGCGGTCCAGCCGTGTTTCCCGTCAGCAGCAAGAAGACCTCCAAGCTGTGGAATCACTTTTCCACTTGCCCCGCAGACCCCACCAAGGTCGTGTGCTTGCACTGTGGCCGGACCATCAGCAGAGGCAAGAAGCCCACCAACCTGGGCACCAGCTGCCTCCTGCGGCACCTGCAGAGGTTCCACAGCGGCGCCCTGAAGCCCGACGCCCCCGCTGCCCCGCCCTCCACCACGGGTGGCCGGGCGCCCCCCAGCTCTGGGGCCACGGGGCCCCCCCCAGAGGACGACACCTCAGAGAGGTTCTGTGACTCTCACCCGGTCGCCAAGAAGATCACGCGTCTCGTGGCGGAGATGATGGCCCTGGACCTGCAGCCGTACTCGCTTGTGGACAGCGTGGGCTTCAGCAGGCTGCTCGCACACCTGGCGCCGCAGTACTCGCTGCCCCCGCCCGCCTACTTCTCCAGGACCGCCATCCCCGGCATGTACGACCGTGTGAAGCGCGCGGTCATGTCTCACCTCCAGGCAGCGGAGAGCGGCGTTGTCCACTTCACGTCCGGGATCTGGATGAGCAGCCAGACCCGCGAGTACCTGACCCTCACCGCCCACTGGGTCACCTTCGAGCCAGCGGCGCGGCCGCTCGGGGAGGACCACCACTGCTCAGCGCTCCTGGATGTGTCGCAGGTCGACTGTGACTACAGCGGCAGCAGCGTCCAGAAGCAGCTGGAGCGTTGGTGGGAGGCCTGGGTGACGTCCACCGGCCTCCAGGTAGGCATCACCGTCACTGACAACCCCAGCATTGGGAAGACGCTGAACGAGGGCGCACGCTCCAGCGTGCAGTGCTTCAGCCACACTGTCGACCTCGTTGTCAGCGAGGCCATCAAAAGCCAGAGGATGGTACAGAGCCTGCTGAGCACCGCCCGCAAGATTTGCGAGCGCATCAGGCGCTCTCCCCGGGCCAGGGCCAAGCTGGCCGAGCTGCAGAAGGAGTACGAGCTGCCTCCCCACCACCTGCTGCAGGACGTGCCGTCCAGGTGGGGCACGTCCTTCCACATGCTGGAGCGGCTCATCGAGCAGAGGAGGGCAGTCAGCGAGCTGTCGGTGGAGTGCAACTTCCGGGAACTCCTTAGCAGCGACCAGTGGGAGGTCATGCAGTCCGTGTGCCACGCCCTGAAGCCCTTCGACGCTGCCAGCCGGGAGATGAGCGCCCAGGTGTCTACGCTCAGCCAGGTCATCCCCATGGTGCACATCCTGAACCGCAGGGTGGAGATGCTGTTCCAGGAGACCATGGGCATCGACAGCATGCTCAAGTCCCTGCAGGAGGCCATGGCTGGCCGCCTGTCCGCCACCCTCCGCGACCCCCGCTATGTGCTCGCCACGCTCTTGGACCCGCGCTACAAAGCCTCTCTCTTTTCTGAGGAGGAGGCTGAGCAGTACAAGCAGGACTTGATCAGGGAACTAGAAATGCTGAATTCTACCTCAGAGCCCACGCCTGTCTCCAACGGGTGCGCCCCTGGCTCCCCACGGGGGGACTCGGCCGCAGACGGGAGCCTGTGGTCTCTCATGGCCACCGTGAAAAGGAGCGAGCCCAGAGGGCCGACCAGGGTGCCCGAGGCCATGGTGCTGGCGTACCTGGAGGAGGAGGTGCTGGAGCACGGCTGCGACCCGCTCGCCTACTGGAACCTGAAGAAGGCGGCCTGGCCCAGCCTCTCCGCCTTGGCCGTGCGGTTCCTAGGCTGCCCCCCCAGCATCGTCCCCTCGGAGAAGCTGTTCAGTACGCCCACCGAGAACGGCAGCTGTGGCCAGTCCAGGCTCATGATGGAGCATTTTGAAAAGCTTATCTTTCTGAAGGTGAACCTCCCCTTAATTTACTTTCAGTATTGAAACGCACGGCGGGGCCGCCGGCAGGGTGTCTGCTGGGGCTGGTGGCTCCTCCGGTCAGGGCTGCGCAGGATAGCAGACCGGCCCTCTCAGGTCCACACTGAGGCCCCCCAAGCCCTCCCCGACGTTGCACGTGCCTTACTTCTCCTCCTCCAGGCCAGGGACCTCGGCGTGTGTTCTAGGGCATCCATTAAATACAGCCTGTCTTGTCAGTTATGAAATGCGATGATTCGGTTTCATTCAAACCGGTAAAGTGTTTTTAAAAGTCGGGATGGGATACCAGTTTTACTAGAATGGCCGAGAAGATACAAGCAGTTTTATTCTGTAGACTTTTTACTCGATTGTGTAAAAACCACGAATCAGGTACTGTACTGTAGTTTTAAATTGCTTTAATTGCAACAAAGCAGCTTTGCGGCTGTCAGGTAAAGCCTGCAAGAGACAGCGGAGCCGAAGCCGCCCCACAGGCCGTCAGGCTGCAGGCTGGAAGCAGGCCGGGGCCGGGGACCATCCGGGAGCGCGCGGTTCGCTGCAGTCGGCGCAGGTCTGGAGCCGGGGCTGCGTGCGGACGCCTCCCGCCGCGTCACTCAAGTGGGCTCATTGCAGGGCGTGCTCCCTCTCAGGGGCCACGAGGTCCGCTAGCTCGGACACGGCCCGGCCGCCTGCGTGAGCGCTGGTGGTGCCCGTGGTGTAGCCGGGCACGTGGCGACACGTTTCCAGCGTCCTGCTGTTAAGTGTCCAGGCCTCTGACTCGGCAGCTCCGCACCGTGCAGCTGCCTTGAAACTTGTGCACTGAACCCCGATTTGATCAAATTCTGTATAAAACTGTTTTTAGAAGAGACGGTTTATTAACAGGGCGGAAGACTGTCATAGGACCGCTGTAAGACTAGCCTTAGGGGTTTAGATTTTCTTTTTATACGAGGGAAGGTCCAGCCATCGGTGGGGTATTTAGACTCCCAGACATCAGAACGGAGTGTCGGTTGTCAGGTTCTTTTACCAGTGCTGCGTCTTCAGAGTTTTTACTTCAACGTTTAGAAAAGGGTTCATTTTCTTACTTCAAACCAGTTAAATATTCTGGGTGAACCAAATCACTGATTTGCCTATGACCTTTTGGAAGAGTCATTTTGTTAAAATACTGTACCTATTATTAACCTGAATTTGCATTGACTCTGTTTTAGTGTATTTATAAATGGTGAACTCAGTTTCTGAAATTAAACTTTTTATTTGCAATTTTCTACTGCTGGAGGACACTGGCTTTTTATTTTCAGGATAATAAAACAGCCCTGCTCTTGGGGCCCAGCGCGTGAAGCCGCTCGTGCCCACCTTCGGGTTGTCGCTGCGCCCGGCCGCGGGGGAGGAGGTGATGTTCTCGCACGGCGCTTCTCACCGTGGCGGGAACGTGATGGGAACCTCTAGGTGCTGTGTCTGCAGCAAGTGCAGTGACACGCGGGCTGGGGGAACGCCCCTCCCGTGTCCCCGGGGCAGCCGCTCGGAGCACCGGTTGGGGACAGCGGAGGGAGCTGCTCTGTGCTTCTCTGACCCTCGGGTCCCATGTGCCGATGTGTGTTCAGAGCGGAGCTTCACTTGAGGACTTCAGTGCAGGGCTCGGGCCTCACAGACGTCCGCAGCCCGAGGGGCTGCGGCTGACGCTGTCCTGAGCAGAGGGTCCTGGGCCCACCGCGGGCTGACACAGTTCCAGCCCCACGAGGCCCACAGCCGCACTCGGTTGACCCCGCCGCAGGCTCCTGGGCCCGCTGACCCACGGCGGGACCCCGGGAGCTGTGCGGCCACTGGTGCACACGAGGAGGACTCTGGGTGCTCAGCCACCAGGTCACAGCAGGGGTGGCCGCACCTAGGACAAGTGTAGGCACTTTTTTCCTGCCAGAGTCTCTGTTCATGCCCCAGGGGTTCGCCTCAGTCAGGTCTCCGTGGCAGGGGTCCCCACAGGGGGCCGGGACCTTGGGCCTGTGTGCCCTGGCCCCAGCTGAGGGCTCCCCGGCCCCCACTCACCGCCCCAGCTGGCCTCATGTGGCCTGGAGGGGCCTGGCAGCCCCGGTCTGGTCAGCTGTGGGGCCGGGAAGGAGGGTCTGCTGGAGGCAGTGGGGCACACTTAGGGCTTAGGACTCTTCAGGAAGGCCGCGTCCTCAGGATTGGGGCACCGAGATTTAAACGACTTTTCCAGGCACAGCGTGCTGCTGGCATGTGCGCTGTCTGTAGGACCGAGCAGCCACAAGGAGACTGCGGGTCCAGGGGCCACCCGGGTCGCCGTGGGGCCCTTTCCAGAGCAAGGTTGCTGGCCTCCAGCACGTCTCCCTCTTCAGCTTTTCACACTCTAGGCCTCAGGCTGCTGTTCTCCGCTGGGGCCCTGAGTCCTGGTCGGCCGGCCCGGGCTCCTGAGTGATGGCCAGGCGCGCGTGCTCGGGGCCGCAGGCCCACAGCGTGCCGTGCTCTCGAGCCAGCGCTGATGCAGACGTCTCCATCCACGTGGCTGCAAACATGTTCCCAGGGCTCCAGCCGCAAGGCCCCGTCCAGACCCCAGCCACTCGAGGACGCTTTGGGCAGGCTGCTTCTAAGAAACCCCTCACGCGAGCCTCAGAAACCGTCCCCTTTCAGGGATTGAGTCCCGCTGCGTGTGGTCAAAGCACTGGGCGTCATTTGAAATTAAGACGCCCTCTCCTTCCACTTCGGACGGTGAGGCAGCAGCTGGGTTAGACCGCCTCCCCCGAGAACTGCCAGAGCCAGAGGAAGCGTCTCTGTAAGAAGCGCTTTGTGAAGATGTCAGAGCACCTCTGAGGCTTCGGGGACATGCCGGCCTTCTAGTGAGAAGAGGCTCTCACGAAGGGGGCCCCGCGTCCCCAGCCCTTCCCGTCCAGCCTCAGGCCAGGAGGCCAGACCCCGAGGCTTCCGGCGGGACCCAGGAGGGCAGTGAGGCAGCAGCCCTGAGACAGGAGGGAACGGGGCGGGACACAGCCGCTCAAGGACTGACAGCAGTTAACCCCAAAATGGCGGAAGACTCCCCTCCCAGTTGGCCCTGAGGATTAAGAGTTTTGGCTTCTAGCAGACCCTGGGCTTCGTCATACGCTCCTTGTAACAGCGGGGTAAGCGACATGCCCGCAGGCGCCATGACAGCCCCGAGGCTAACCACAGGAGGTCAGGGTGGGCGGCGGCCAGTTCCTGGGAACCCCAGCCCCTCCCCAGGGCAGCTGTAGGCGTGTGACGCTACCGAGCCCTTAAAGCCTGGCACCACCACACCTGGCTGCCCTTTCTCGCTCCCTGTTCTTTGGAGCCCGCCCGCACTCTGGCTGTGGCGTGTGTGCCTGCTTTTGCTCTAACCTGAGCACCCAGTTCCCACAGCCCTTTCCTGGCCTTTCTCCGGCCTCACACTCCATGTGGTGTGTGTCTCTAAATACATCTACCCTTACTCAACTCCGGCCCGCACTTTAACTCTTTCCTGCACGAAGCCAAGGAGCCACACTTGGCAGGACACGTCCCAGGGGCTCAGCCAAGACCTGAGCGACGGCCCTCACGCCCCACGGCCGTCTTCCTGCATCAGCTCCACAAAGCTGGACACCACTGTGTCATGTGCACCCTGACCACCGTAGGGCGCCTGCCCTACTGCATCCTTCTGCACAGAGGAAATTTTTTTTTTTCTTAAAAAAACCCAAAGTGTCTGTAGCATTACACGCATCATTTGACTCTGGGTAAGACATGATCAGACATTAAAGAAATGGCAGTGGGGACTGACAGGTGAGCAGAGAGACAACAGAAACAGGCCCAGGCGCCCAGGCTCTGTCCAGACGCAGACTTCACCGCAATTACCACCTTCATGAAGGCTGAGGACGTGGAGTGTGTCACTAGAGACAGGCTCTGCGCGTGATCAGGACTCGCACGCCCCAGCACGTTCCAAACCCAGAAGGCACAGTGAACGGTTCCACATGGCTCTCATACCAGATTGTTCAGGTAAGAAGACTGCTGACTGGGACACGGGGCAACGGAAAACCTCTGGACTGAAGCACAGAGAAGACAGGATGGAACAGAGAGGGGGAGCCAGGGAGCCAGGGGGCCTGGGGGCGGGTGACCCAGCGTGGGGTCCTGGGGGCCATGGGGAAGATGCGGCAGAGCCCCCCCCCCCGGCTTTCTAAACTGACAGCAGCTGGGGAGTCGGGAATCCCCACCCAGTACCCAGCACCCACATCCCCAGGTACAGCTCCCCTCGAGGGCCCAAGCTTTTCTCTCGGGAACAAAAGGCTTTCCAGATGCCCCAGTAGAGCCCGTTGGCTGAAATGGGCCACAGAGGACGTCCTGAACATGGTCCAGAGCAGGGCACAGCCTCCTATGTGAGCGTCAGCTCTGCCCCGCAGGGCCACATCATCTCCGGGGTCCTCTATCCACTCGGCCAGTCTACCCAGTTGTCCCTCTGCCACTGCACAGGCCCTGACTTCCAGAGCATCAGAAGTCTAGACATCTG
Organism: Camelus ferus; assembly: GCF_009834535.1. Lineage (NCBI taxonomy): Eukaryota > Metazoa > Chordata > Mammalia > Artiodactyla > Camelidae > Camelus > Camelus ferus. The sequence goes on from NC_045707.1 coordinate 12,111,369, forward strand.
CCCCCTGTCCTTCCAGGATGTACCTTGGTACTTTGTCCTCTAAAAATTCCAAAACCAGTTGTCAAGTTCCATGAAAACTCCTGACAGTATTTTGATTGAAATTGAGTTGACTTTATAGCTCATCTGGGGGCAGACAGCTTTACTGTAAGGATGTGTATGCTTGAATAGTGATTCGTTTTGTTTTGTTTACTCTTGGCCTCTTCGGAAACGGCGTCAGACCAGATCACTAGGACTGACCCTGCGGCCAGGGCGGCACGGACATTTCAGCGGGAGGAACTCAGGCTGTGGTCTCCCTCAGCACAGAGCACCGGGGGAGTGCTGCCCTCGGGAACCCCCTCTCTCTGGTTCTGAAGACACTATCTTGTTCAAGCGATTCTAATGACAATTCCTGTACAGAAGCTGGCTTCCATAAAATCTAGTATCCAAACTAGTTTTTTAAAGTAGTTTCATCTTAAAACAATCCCAACCTTGCAGGGTCTTTGCGGGTACGATGCAAAGAAACTTCCCCCTGAACCCTGGAGAGTGGGTTGCTGGCCGGTGCTCACAGCCCCGGCGCCTGCACACCCGTGACCCCGCAGGTGCACCTGGGGTCAGGGCTGCCCCTGTGGGAGGAGGCGGAGGGGGTGGCAGTGGGGTCAGGGAGAGCCTGGAATGCAACACAGACCCGAGAGTCCAGCCACAGCATGCCAGCTGTCCCAGCAACGGGCCCAGCCTCCAGCTTGTGCCATGTTTAGGTGACGTGGCCCGAGCTCCCTCTGTCTAGAATAGTCTCCAGTGTTCCGTGGCTCCACACTCACGGGCACAGGCCGGTCATCCCGCGGCCTGTGTCCCTCAACTGCGGCTCGTGTGCCTTCCTCACAAGGTTCAGGTCCTGCAGCGACGGAACAGCACCACGTGGGTGACGCTCATCCTGGTCACCGTGCCCCCAGGTGGGCACCAGTGCTGACGGCCACCTAGGCCCTGGGGGAAGGTGGCTCCACCGGGACCCCACTGCAAGTGACTTGCCTTCCCTTTATGATTAAAACGTGTTTTACGTGGAGGTTCTTCGAGACAATGTAAACACCTCATTCCTCGTAAAACTTCACATCTATTCACTTATGTCACTGCGGGCTCACTTACGAGTACCTGTTACTGGCATTATTTTGCTACAATTTCCCCCGAGTTGGCCACTGGCCCCTCAGCCTGGCCTCTATGGCAGGTCCCCATCATTCCGTGAGACTCTTTCCTTTCTGGGGGACGACGTCTTCCTGACTCATCTTCTGTCTCCCCTGCCCCGTCCAGAATGAGGCATTTCTCCAAGGGACCTGGGGGTTAGCAACCAAGGGCAGGCCACCGGGTGTTGTTCCCGCTCCTGGATTCTCAGCGCGTGTACTTAACTTCTATCTACGCTGTATTTATTTCTGTGTCCGCGTACGCTAGAACCGTGACTTTGTGGCACCAACTCTGATCCAACACCCAGGGGCCATTCTGGTTTTCCCCCTTTCCACACTTTGTAGCTGCTTCTCGGCCTGTCTCTCATGGCCCTAGAGACAGTTGTTTGATGAAGCCCCTTGTCTTGATGCCCCTCCCCCGGTGTCCTCGGGCCCTGCTCAGATCCTTGACACCCCGTGCCCGGCCCCCTCGTGGAAACCCCCCTGCTCCGAATGGCCTCCAGACTTGGGTGTTAGGCTGCCCTCCCAAGCACTGATCTCAGGCTGCTTGGCCTCTGGCATTTCTCACTGGCCATGGTGGCACCGCCACCCCTTTATTTTATTGGTTAATAAAATTAATAAGCTTCTAGTCAGAGTAACAGAAAAAAAGAGAAATGACACTAATTACTGATAGCAGAAATGAAACAGGAGTCATCACTACATCACATGGACATGAAGGGATAACAAAAGAATATTATGAAAAACTGTGCTCACATTTGACAATCTCAATAAAATGGACCCATTTTTAAAAAGACACAATCTGCCAAAAGTCACACAAGGAGTAGATGATCTGAATAGGTCTCTATCAGTTAAAGAAACTGAATCAAGGATGAATAATCTTCCAAGACAGAAAGCACCAGGCCCAGATGGCTTCACTGGTGAATCCTACCAAACATTTAAGGAGAAATATACCAGTTCTCTGCATTCTTTTTCAGGGGACAGAACCAGAGGAAATACTTCCTAACTCATTCTCTGAGGCCAGGATTACCCTAATATCAAAACCAGACAAAAAGCATTACAAGAAAAGAAAGCTGCAGACCCATGTGTCTGCAAGACTCCTCAACAAAATATTAGCAAATCAAGTCCAACAATATATAAGAAGAATTATACACCACAACCAAGCAGGCTTTATCCCAGGATGCAAGTCTGGTTCAACATTAGACAATTACTAATGTAATCCATCAAATGAACAGGCTAAAAGAGAGAAATCACATACCATATTAATAGATGCAGAAAAAGCATTTGACAAAATTCAACAGCCATTGATGATAAAACTCTTAGTGAACTAGGCATAGCAGGGAACTTCCTCAACTTGATAAAGAATATTTTACAGCTAATATATTCACAGATAACAATATACTTACAGGTAACATGCTTAATGGTGAGAAATTCAAAACTACCCCACAAGATCAGGTACAATGCAAGGATGTCCCCTCTCACCACTCCTTTTCAACTTCCAACTAGAAGTTCTAGCTAATGCGATAAGACAAGAAAAGGAAATAAAATGCATACCTTTTGGGAATGAAGCAGTAAAACTGTCTTTGTTTACAAATGTCATGATCATCTATGTAGAAATTCCAAAAGGATCAACAAAAATACTCCTGGAACTAATAAGCAATTATAATAAGGATGCAAGATACATGTTAACATACAAAAGTCATTTGCTTTCCTACAGACCAGCAATGAACAAGTGGGATTTGAAATTAAAAACATAATACCATTTAAACTAGCTCCCCAAAAGTGAAATATTAAGCATAAATCTAATAAAATATATGTACAAGCTTATACAAAGAAAAGAACAAAGTAAAGTGAAAGAACCCAATAAATGTGGAGACATCCCATGTTCATGGACTCAAAATTGTCAAGATGTCAGTTCTTTCTGACTCAATCTGTAGATCAATCCCATCTCAATCAACCTCAGCAAGTTATTTTGTGGATATTGACAAACCAATTCTATAGTTTATATAGAGGGCCAAAAGACTCAAACTAACCAATGCAATACTGAAGGAGAAGAACAAGGTTGGAAGCCTGCCATTACCTGACTTCAAGACTAACTATTAAGCTATATAGTAACCAAGACAGTGGAATTTAGCAAAAGAATAGGCAGATAGGTCAATGGAACAGAAAAGAGAGCCCAGAAACAGGCCCACATAAATATAGACAACTGATCTTTGACAAAGAAGCAGAAGCAATAAATGGAATAAATATCATCTTTTCAACAAATGGCATTTTAAAAATAGGACATCTATGTGCAAAAAAGAATCTAGACACAGACTTTACATGATTCACAAACATTAACTTAAAATGGATCACTTACCTAAATGTAAAATGCAAATCTATAAAACTCCTTGAAGATAACATAGGAGAAATAAATCCTAGATGACCTTCGGAATAGTGATGACTTTTTATTTTATTTTAATTTTCATTTATTTTTATTTTTTAATTTTGGGGGGAAGGTAATTAGGTTTATTTATTTATTTATTTATTTATTTATTTATTTATTTATTTAATGGAGGTACTGGGAATTGAACATAGGACCTCGTGCATGCTAAGCATACATTCTATCACTGAGCTATATACATTCCCCTCCTTCAAACAATTTACAAAAATAGATGGCCCTTACACCATCGGTTTTTGAATGAAGACATTCAAATTCACTTCATAGGGAAATGAAGATTAAACCACCAAGGCAGCTATCAAGGTCAACAGCCCACCCACGCGGGCTGATCACCAGGTGCCAACATCTGAGCAAAGAACTGCCATTAACAGACAAATAGTAAATACTGTGATGACAGATACACGGGGAAGGCGGGGCCACGAGCGGCAGGCATGGAGTGCCGCAGACGGGCCACAGCAGGAAGCACCAGCTGGCACCGCATCACGGAGGGCGGAGGGGCCTCCTTGTTGGCAGCAGGTGTCTGCACTGGCCGCCGCCAGCTCCCATGGAAAAGACAGTAACTCGTGGTGTGGAAGGCCACCACCTCCTTCCCGGGACAAGGGTCCATGCCGAGCTATAAGCAACTTACTCTCGAATAGCTCAAAAAAAAAAAAAAACCACTCGTCTTTACACACGTGTGTAGTGTGTATAAAGCATGCCCAGTTCTCTGCATCATCTTCTGGGCCTGGCAGTGTCACATGCACTTCGGGACCTTGATAAATGCTTGTTCAGCCAAGTGGAAAAGTGCCCAAATCATCTCTAAAACCAACCCCAGGCAAGGCCGTCTCTGGGAGCATGACTATCGTAAGGCCGCTAGTGAGAAAACGTGTAAAACTTTATTCTCATTCTTTTTGAACATGTTACCTCCTAAAACCTCATCTGAGACGGAAGAGCTGGGACCACAAGGGAGGACCCGCCCTGCGGCTCAGGGTGCAGGTGCCGAGCTGGAGTTTACACCTTTCAGTCCGGGAGGCTGCGGCGTGCAGCCTAAAAGCAGCTCCGCGAGGCAGGGGGCAGGTCCACGTCCCACGGTCACAAACAGCAGTCAGTCTGGGTGGTAAACAGCGCTGTGGCCAGCGTCACCCTGGGCAGCGGTGCCAGCCCCTGGTTCTCCTGAGCGGCGGGCAGCGTGGACGGGGCCCTCTGGGCACACATCTGCGGTTCTCTGGCCGTTTCCGTGAGTCATCCCACTGTCGGCGCGCCTGCAAGCGCCAGGGCCCTCTCCTCAGGAAGGCCTGAGGAGCCTCTCCAGAAGCACTAGCTTTGTCTGCAGGTTGACGTCAAAGGGAGGCAGTTTGGTCAGGTTCAGACTCAGCCCGGTGGTGCCTGGGACTCTAGCCAGGACCTGGTGCGAGTCCCGGTAGAGGGCCAGGGGACCGGGGGCCACCTCCATGAGGAGGTGGGTGTAGGCCAGCATTTGCTCTGACCCGGGCTGCACACCTTCCCTCTTGTCATACCTGCGGGGAAGACACAGCCTGCAGGGGGCAGCGCCAGCCCCCTGGCCCTGACCCTGCATGCCCCCGACCCCGGGTTCCGCCTCTGCGGGGAGAGCCGCCACCCACAGCCCCGTTGCAGGACATACCTCCAGGCGCCGTTGACCTCCAAAAACCGAGACACGCCCGTCTGCGCAGCAGCCACGTCGATGTGCAGAACGACACCTGCGGGGATGCATCCGCCCCGTCAGAGCTACAAGCCGGTGCCGGGGCCGGCTGGTCCCGAGGGCTGCGCACCTACCTGTGCGGGGTGGCACCAGCTCATGCAGCCTCTGCAGGGCCACGCCGCCCGGGTAGTTGAAGTGGGACACATACAGCGCCGTGGCCGAGTACGCTGCGTTTACCACGAGGTGCCCCACCACGAGGAGCGACCCCACTTTGTAGAGCCAGGACTTCTGATAGTTGTTCAGCCTGGGAAAGAGCAGAGACACCAGGGGAAGGGCGCCAGCAGCAGCAAGAACCGTCACCCAGGCCAAACCAGAGTTCTCACCAAGCGGGTACAGGGGACCTTTCTCTCTGAAATCCCGCCCAGAGGCCAATTTCCAACTCACATGAGACCTTCCAGTGTCCCCATCATTACTTAGTTCAGAGCACAGCCTCCAGGCTGACCCTGCGCAGCCCGGGGCGTGGTGGAGCCAAGAGGATCTGCTGCGCAGGCAGAGGTGTGAGGCCCACAGGGACCAGGACACTCACCGTCTGTCCTGGACAGCAAGGTCGCTGGCCCTGTAAACTCGGGCTGGACCCCTGACCAAACTCAGGCCCGGCACCTCAGCACGGGCGCCGTCACCCACCCTGCTAAGACACGTCCTCAAGCTCCACACCTTTCCCACCCGTGTGAGGCTGCGCCCCTGGGCGGCCAGCCCGTGTGCTCCTGCCAGCACCTGCGTCCGCACGAGCAGTGACTCTAGAAACTTTGGGATTACAAATCCTCTCTCTGTCCTTTGAGTGCAAACCCGCCAGCTGACTACTTCAAGGACCTAGGACGACTCTCAGAGGGCCCACAGCCTCTGCCAAAGACACGAGCACACGCCCTTCTCTCCTCCGGGTGGGAGGACAAGGCAGATCCAGGCCCAGTCCCGCGACTGGCCCGCTGCTCCAGCCCCCAGCACTTGGAGGCCTTGTGTTCAGAGGAAGCTGACTCCAGGTCACACAGGACCCTCCCCCAACGCAGCTTACTGCTGAACACAGCCCACACTGCTCCCCACACTGGCTGTGCTGATCCCGACGCCCCCACCTTCCTGTGCAAGGTCCCCACCCCCGGCCTGAGGTCCAGTCTCTGCCGGGTCTGCACCCTCTGAGCGCTGGGTGCCCGGCTCACCCACAAGGAGTCAGAGCAGCAGCCAGCAAGCACCTCAGCCAGGGGCCAGGGGCCAGGGCAGCGCCTCCTGCCTGACAGGTGTTCTCTGGAAGGCAGGGCAGACAAGGGGCCACCGCAGGGCCACTGGCCGAGGTGCTGCGTCAGCCTCCGGTTCCCATCACAGCAAGTGACCTGTGGCCCTGCTCCCCAGTGAGTGGCTGCCCCGCCCACAGCCTGGGCCTGTCGCTCAGTAGCCCCTGCCCTGCCCCCTCGGGCCCCAAGCCTTGGCTTCCACATGGTGCAGAAAGGACCTCACCAACCTTCCCTCTCCTCCGGCCCATCCACCCGCCCGGACAAACACTCTGTACCTAAACCCTCCACCTGACTGATCCGCTGACCACACAGGGCCCAACACACTGAGCTCCCTACCTGGCTGCCCTATGCCCCAGCCAGCGTGTGAGCATCCTTCCTGAGTGACCAAGCCCTGTACGGTTAGCACAGCCGTGTTCCGTGTGGAGACTCACATCCAGACGGACAGAAGACAGGACCAGGCAGAGCCCCTGGTCGGCGCCTGGTGGGTCCTGGCCTGGCCTTGGCCCAGCGCCATCACCACGGAGACACCAGGCTGCCTTCCTTGGACACAGGCACCTAGCTGAACACGGTGTACCTTAAATCTGCCCCTTACGAACCAGTGAAGCCATCCCAGGGGACTGGGAGGCGGGTGGCACTCACAGGCGGGCGCAGCCCCTGGCGGCCACGATGTTGAGCAGGGGGAAGGTGTAGATGATGAACCGTAGCTCCTTGTGCGGGAGGAGCGAGTACAGGGCCACGGAGCCCAGCGCCGGCAGGAGCAGCACCCCAGCCCTCCTGTCCCTTGCACCTAGCGGCACGAGGAGCAGGCTGCAGCCCAGGCCGCGGGGCAGAGCCGAGTAGAAGTACCACAGCAGCGGGGAGGTCTGCGGGCGGGAGGGTTAAGGACACCACATGCCAGCCAGTCACATCCCCAGGATGCGAGGAGCCAAGAGTGGCAAGGGAGGCAGGGCCCCACAGGCACCCCCCGGGCGGTGACCCTGCACCCGCACCAGCACCCGGGGCCATGGATGGCGGGTGGGGCCCGCGGGGCCCTGTAACCTCTCCCGCATCATCTCACCACAAAGGGTGACAGGCGCCTTGGGGACTCATCGCCGCCTCCTGTCTGTGGGTGTGTCTAAACGTTCACAACAGAACGGTCAAAGACAGCGGATTCTCAGGAGGACAAAAGGAGACGCGAGGTCTGTGAAAGCCAGGTGGTGGTTGCACGTGGAGCAGGACCCGGCCCAGGAGGGGAGCAGCCCTGGCTCCGAGCTGCCCGCAGGCTGTCTTACAGAGATGCCGGAAGGATACACCCCAGTTGGAACTTTTGTTCAGGACGGTGTTGTACCAAAGCACTTTTCCTTCTGGCCACACAAGGTATCCCCAAAAATAGGAGTCCACAGCCACCGTCAGTCCTGGGGAGACAAGACTTCCTTAGGGAAGGACACGGCCACCAGGGAACTCAGGCCTCGATGAGTCCAGGTCCCAGGAGAACGTCCCCCTGAAGTACCTCCGTCAGCACAGAGACCACGGGCCACCAGCAGCTCCACCTGAAGGAGCTGAGGCATCGGGCCCTCCATCCCCAAATGAGCAGCTTCATGTGGGTCCGTCATGGCCACCCGGCCTGGCCAAGGCGCCAATGGAGACCCCAGGCAGCCAGGGTCGGGGGGTGCCTCACGGGGGACACTTGGGCAGAATAGTAAGAACATTAAGACGTCTTAATACCACTGAAGGTTAAGGTAATTTTTGCTTTTGTTTTGAGTTTTTTGTTGTTATTTTGCAGGGAAGGTAATTAGGGTTCTTTATTTACTTATTTACTTAACGGAAGTATGGGGTACTGAACCCAGGACCTCGTGCATGCTAAGCACGCATTCTACCACTGAGCCAGACCCACCCCCTTAAGGTAATTTTACTTAATGAAAAAACAAAAACAAGAAAACGTCCCAAGTTTCTTTCTCTTGTCTTTGTCTTTTTTTTTTCAAATGGAAGTACTGGGAATCGAACCAAGTACCTCGTGCATGTTAAGCACGTGCTCTCCCAGCTGAGCTAACCCCCCACCCCTCTCTCGTCTTTGTAAAACGACAAAGCCCAGGCTCCGGTCAGCGCAGCCCCGGCGACCCTCACTCACCCAAGCAGAGGATCCCAGCCGGCACGGCGCAGCGCAGGGCCCTGGCCACGGACACCCGCCCCGAACAGAGCAGCAGGAGCAGCGCGAGGCCCAGGAGCAGGCTGAGCTCGGCCCTGAAGACCAGGATGGCAAGCGCCGAGAGCCGGATGAAGCGGGCCCACTTCTGCTGCAGCCAGGCGGTGAGGGCCGGCAGGACTGCAGGTGGGGGCACAGGTGCAGGAAAGCCACTCAGAACCCTTCGGAGACAGCAGGACCCACCGACACCGATGCCCGCCCCCAGCTGGCCCACATCCCGCCCCACTGCACAGGCCGAGGCCACTCTGTAGCCCTCGTGGGCGCAGACCCCTGACGCCGATGTCCACCCTCGCCTGCTGGCCCCCACTTAGTACTTCTGCCCTCACCTCTCCCGCCACATCCCTCAGAGGTCCCTGCTCCAGGCGTGGAGAGGGCCAGGCCTCCCTCAGCTCCCAGAGCACCACAGCTCCCCGATCCACCGGGGCACCCCTAGAACCCGAACAGAGCTGCCCCGCCTGCTCTGCACGTGGCTTTCCTTCCTCCCAGGCTCACTGTCCACAGACCAGCTCAAGTCACTCGGCTGGGTCACTCAGCCCTAGAGGACCCCACGGCCCCAGGGCAGATGTGCACCCACCTGCGCTGAGCCGGGAAGGCAACCCTCAGTCACTGAGGACAGAGCCCCGCTCCCTCACGGGCCTCCCTGCCCAGCACTTCTGAGCCGCGCACACAGTGCAGAGCAGCTTTCAACAGGCAGACACCTCAACGAACGCCACGCACCTGCAGCCTGGCGGGTGTGCCCAAGCCCAGCACGGGGAGCAGCCCCTCCCCCTTGACAGGACAGGACATACCCACAGCCAGGGCCAGCACGTTGGGGAGCGTCCGCGTGCAGTAGAACATCAGGTGGAACTGCGAGGCTGTCACCCAGCAGAACATGGTGGCCACCGTGGCCCCGAACTGCCGCCTCACTTCTTTTTGTAAGGTCCAGAGCCCGGAAATCACGCCAAGTCCAAGGACGGCCCTGACTGAACAGAGACGGTGCCGTGTGCCACGGCAGTGCGCGGTGCCGCTGGGCCCGGGGGACGGCGAAGCAGCCCCCAGAGAGCCCACTCGCCTGGGTACAAGGACGGGCTGGCCTATCAGCCACAAAAACGAGATGAGGCCACGGCGGCAATGTGGACAGACCTGGCGGTCGTCCCACTAAGTGAGGTGAGCCAGAGACCGACAGATACTGTATGATATCACTTATGTGTGGAGTCTGAAAAGTGACACAAATGAACCTATTTACAGAACAGAAGCAGACTCACAGACACAGGAAACAAACTCGTGGTCACCAAAGGGGGAAGGTGAGGACGGATAAATTGGGGGTTCGGGATTTGCAGATACAAATCACTGTATATAAAGTAGGTAAACAACAAGGTCCTACTGCATAGTATGGGGAACTATATTCAATATCTTATAATAACGTACAACGAAAAGACATAAAATACATATATGTGTGTATGTATGTGTAACTGAATCACTGTGCTGCACACCTGAAACTGACACAACACTGTAAATCAACTAGACTTCAAAAAGAAAGGTGTGCAAAACAGATCATAGACTACAGTGCATCAATCTGAGGTGACAGTATCTTTTCTTACTCAAACTAGTGACAAGAAGGTGAATTTCTTCATTTTGCGGTTTACTTGATACTAACTTTAGGTGTGGCAGGCTACCTTTCAAGTCCTCTCACATTGTTTATTTAACAATAAGCACTCTTAAAACTGTCAAAAAAAAGTATAAACGGCTGGGCGTAGGGGAAAAGCAGCTGGACCCCCACAGCCCGACCCTGAAGCTGCGCTGTGACTGGCCGCTCCGGGCCAGGGGCTCCCAGGCGCTCGGTTGCTGGGCAGGGCAGGACTGGCCTGCAACAGCAGCCCCGCCACCTGGCTGACACCTCCAGGGCCACGTTTCCCAACATCCGAGGCTCAGACGCGGCCTCAGTTCTCCAGTCCAGGGCCACCCGGCACCCCGACACAACCAGAACAGCCTATCTAGCTGCCCCAGAGTGATGGTGAACTTCCATTTCCTCGTCTGTCCAGGAACTTGGATTTTTTTAAAGCTCTACGCACAGGCCAGATAAACCAGCCATAAGATGTGTTTGGCTCAGCTGGGAAATCCAAATATGATCTGGGTACAGATGTGATAAAAATTTACTGGAATGGGAAGATGGCAATTGTTGGCTAAAAAGGAGGCTGCAGAGCAGTATGTATAGAATGTTTGAAATTTGGTTTAAAAAAATTTGTGTGGGCACAGGGAAAGTTCCAGAATGACCTGCACAGAGCCCATCGGTGGCAACCTCTGTGCAGTGAAATGTGAGGCTTCTGTTCACGGGATGGGGCTCCCCAGGCGGCGCTCCCACCTGCTCCTGCACCGGCCCAGGGAGGGGGCCCGTCACCCCCACCGCAGCCGCAGGGCACAGCCCAGGGAAGGCTGCCATCTGAGCCCAGCTCTGAAGCACCCCGTGCAGGAGCCAGCACAGCCAAGATCCCAACAGATGGACGCTCCTGTGTGAGGGAGCCTCCACCTGCGTGACCGGTCACACAAGTCTTCATTCTGTCTTCATGGGAAGACCCCCTTACCTACTAGCTGAGAATAAAACTTGGACATTTCCAACAGGGAGAGCACATAAACTGCAGGGCTGGAGAGAGCCGCAATCACCACCGGCCCGAGGAACGTCCTGGGGACCACTCCGGGGAACTCGAGGTGGTCATACTGCAGGAAGAAGGGAGGGTCAGCGGGCCCCGGGCATCAGGGGACGACGCGCTCGGATGCAGGCCTCACCTTCCCCACGTCCAGCCGGTGGTAGAGCAGGTCGTGCACAGCCTGCAGGTTGAAGCTCTCCTCCACCTTTGTGTAGGGGCAGATGACCAGGTGCAAGGCAGCCACAGCCACCAGCAGCCCCAGGAGCCGGTGCTGCCCACCCAGGCCCAGCGGCTTTTTCCCAGCCATTCTGCGCTCCAGCCTCACAGGCCTTCATCCACTGTCCGCACTGCCACTCTCCGCGTTCAGAAACAAGACACAGGTTCCCAAGCTTCAGAACTCACGCCGGAGTTAACATCCAGGAGATGTGCGTGAACGCTAAGTGGGAATCCTTCCAATTGCGGGAACTTCTGTAAATCTGAAAGTACGTCAAAATAGAATGTGTAAAGAAAAATCACACTCCAGAAGCTGTCTTACTTTAACTAGCTATCTTATGCTTCAAGCTGTGTGAATACTTTCCCAGGACTTTGGCTGCAGAACCCAGCTCTAGTCCATTGTGCAGCTGGGCCCCGGGTTTGCGCAACCTCTGGAGGGCGGCAGGATGACACCCCGATCCACTCAAGAAGCTCCAGTCTGGCAGGAGGTAGGAGAAAACCTGGGCTTGGCCCCCGCAGTGGCTGCAGTAGAGTGAAGCGGAGGTGGGGTGCATCTGGAGGACAGAGGGGCAGCCTGGAGAAGGCAGGAGGTGGGACACAGGGCCCAGGGCATCAGCAAAGCCCTGCACACAGGGGACAGTGAGATGGGGCAGTGGACGCCTGCCCTGCCATGTTCTAAACTTCACCCCAGGAGCCACGTGGAGCCCCAGGGAGCTCAACACAAACAAGTAGTGGTAAAAAGCATGAGTGCGTTCTAGGGGTGGGGGTGCAGGCAGACATGCCTGCAGGAGACCACCCAAACCCCAACAGGACTTTGGGGGGCACCCCATGGCACGAAGCTTCCTGGGAAAACCATGGAAGTTCCAGGGCAGTTCCTACTCATGGGAGACCAAGAGCTTTCAGTTTGGGGCGGGTGGAGTTGGGGGAGACAGCAAACTCTTTTTCTTGGCTTTTCTTAAAACAGTTTTGCTTTTATTTGATCAAAATCAGAAGGACCAGAAGCAAAAAAGGACAAAACCACAGTGCTTCCCGTTTGTTGAAAGTACTTTTTGGGTCGAGGGAGATTTATGAAGTCTGTGCTCTCCACAGGTAGCAAGTGGGGAATTCAGAAGTGCGGTGAGAAGGGAGCAGAGTCGTGTCTGGTACAGCAGTGGTGGCGGGGAGGTGGGGGAAGTACGGGGACAAAAGGGTGGGCTCTGGGCACCACAGCAGCATCCACGGTGCTGAATGAAAAGGCGCCTCTGTCTCCCCTGCTGGGCTCTCATCCTGACCACTGCTGTCTCGGCAGAGCCTGGTGCACTGATGCCCAAGAGACTAGCTGAAGAAGAAATTCAGTAAAAACTCTTCAACGTGGACCTCATCACACACGCTTACGCTTACATTAAAAGTACGTCAGTGCTTTAAAGTCCAGTAAAACCAAAGACACCACAGAACTTTCATATTCAGCTCTCTGTTCTTCTTACCGTTTGAGGTGAGAAAAAGTTGAAAGAAACAGGAAGCACCTATGAAACCAAGCTTCCGCAGCACGTGTGCCAGTGCTGCCTGGCAGGACCCGGACAGGGGCTCGCAGCTGTCCCAGGTCAGCTAGGAGCCGGCAGTCCCCGCAGACCTATATAGGCAAGAACAGACCACGATTCAAACAAATGTAGTTTACAGAACGGTGGCATCTCAGGTTAGGAAAGTCCATTTGGATTCTAAGGTCCCTACTGAAACTGGTCAAATAATGTTCACGTTATTAATCCCTGGCTGGAAACACAAACCATCTGGTGCACATTAGGCCAGCCAGAGGTCAGAGAAAACTTCCTACCCTTGTACTTCTTCCTTCGGCAGTTACACCCCACTAAAACCCAGACAGCGCTCATCTCAGTTCTCCTGTGTAAACCACGGGTTCCAGAGCCAGCTGCCTCAGGCACGTGGGGAAACACAGATTCCCGGGCCCCCAGAGACATGCTGATGAGGCCCCAGGGGGGCAGCCTGACCCCAGGAAAGGATCCCGGCTCCCCAGGTGAGAAGCCCGACCCCAGGAGAGGAGCCCGACCCTCAGGTGAGGAGCCCGAACCCCCAGGAGAGGAGCCCGACCCTCAGGTGAGGAGCCCGAACCCCCAGGAGAGAAGCCCGACCCCAGGAGAGGAGCCCGAACCCCCAGGAGAGGAGCACGAACCCCCGGGGGGGCAGGCCCGGAGACCGTCCCGCGCGGACACGCAGGGTGAGGCCCGAGGAGCGCTGCGACAGCGCGAGCCTGGGGTCGCCGCAGCCCGCCCCGAGAGCCCCGACAGCCCCAGCCGCGCGTGCTGACCTCCTCCGCCCACGGCGCTGTCCCCTGAAGCGCGGCCGCCTGGGCTGCCCTCGGCCGGAAGCGGGGTGGTGGAAACGGAGAACAGAGGCGACGCCCTTGCCCGATCCTAACATGGCCGCGAAAGCCCGGCTGCCGTCCCGGCGGGCACCCGCCTGCCCGGCGTAAAGATGGCCGCCGAGGGCGGTGCTCGCGAGGGGCGGGCTCGGCCCGCCACGCCTCCTGCGTCCACCCCTCCCGACGGGACGCTGACCCGGGGCCTTCCTATTGGTCGCTCTCGTGGCGAGCTCGGATTGGGCCACATGAGGACCAGGAGACCAATAGCGGCGCGAGGCCTGGCGCGGGGCGGGACCCCGGCCGGCGTCGTCAAGTAGCCCCGGGAACGGCCGGCGCTGTGGAGCCGGTGGGCGGCCGGAGGCCGGATCGTTCTGCCGGTTCTTGTTGGACCTTGGCCAGTGCCCGCGCGGCCGCGCCTTCGCAGCGCTGTGCGCCTCGGCCTGCCATGCTCCCGCGGGCCCCGGCCGCGCTGGGGCTGCTGCTGCTGCTGCTGCTGCCGCCGCCGCCGCCCGGCGAGGCCACCAAGAAGCCGACGCCCTGCAAGCGCTGCCGGGAGCTGGTGGACAAGTTCAACCAGGTGGGCGGTCACCGTGCAGGGACACAGAGCCGGGGGTGGGCCAGGGTCCCCTCACCACGGACCTGGGTCACCCCCATGATGGACTGTGGTCACTTCCGCCATGAACCTGAGTCACCACGCCATGGATCCAGAGTTGCCCCACTGGAACTGGGGTTACTCCCTCTGTGGACCCAGTGTCAGCTCACCATGGACCGGGGTCGCCCCTGCTGTGGAACCGGGGTTACCTTGCCATTGACCCAGGGTTACTTCATCACGGACCGTGGTCACTGTGCCATGGACAAGGGCCACTGTGCAGTGCGGTAGAGTCACCCCCGCCGTGGACTCAAGTCATCTCGCCGTGGACAGGGGCGAGGCAGCAGTGCTGAGCTCTGTGCTGCCCTCTCCCCGCAGGGAATGGTGGACACAGCAAAGAAGAACTTCGGCGGTGGAAACACAGCTTGGGAGGAAAAGACACTGTCCAAGTACGAGTTCAGGTGAGCAGACTACTCCCACCCGTCTGGCACCTGCCTCTGGTGCTTGAGGTGTCCTGGGAGCGCTGACAGACACAGAGGGGTGCTCTGACACGGTCACAGTCACCTGGCCTTGCCTGGGGCTGGGACTGGTGTGCTGGCCCTGACTAGCCTTTTGGCTTGTCCCACCCACTCTCTGCACAACAGACACGGTGGTCTTTTAAAAGCACAGATGGGGCTAACCCCCTCCCCCACTGCCCCTCTGCTGCTTCCTTTGGCAGAGCCTGACACCTGGTGTCCCAGCCCAAGGATGGACAGGCCTCTCTGAGCACCCCTGCCCTCCACGTTTAATTCTTTGCCAGGTAGTGACTACCCCCAGCTGCAGCTGGGGTGTTCGTTAGGGTCTTTTTTCACTAAACTGCCACCGTAGTCCTGGCCTGGCACAGGCAGGGCCTCAGGACGTCATTGTAGAGCGGGCAGTGAGCACCAAGGCGCACCTTCCCCCGGCCTCGCGGCGCTGACGGCCTTGTGTTTCAGCGAGGTCCGCCTCCTGGAGATTGTGGAGGGCCTGTGTGGGAGCAGCGACTTCGAGTGCAACCAGCTGGTGGAGGAGCATGAGGAGCATCTGGAGGCCTGGTGGCTGCAGCTGTGAGTGCCCACGCTGGGGGCCAGCACCGGGACGACTCGCTTCTGAAGTCGAGTCAGATTTAGAGACATCAGAGCAGTAGGAGTTCCCGCATTCCGGTCTTTCATTCCCGGGGTGCAGTGATCTTGACGAGATTAGCGAGAAGTGTCTGCTTCCCAGACCCTGGGATATTCAGGAGCACGTTTTACGTTCAACTGAGTTTTTGTTTAAGGAAATCTGTTGTGTGAGATGTAGTGAACGCTTTTTAAAACCCATAGGAAGAAGAAGTATCCTGACTTATTTGAATGGTTTTGTGTGAAAACACTGAAAGTTTGTTGTTCTCCAGGAACTTACGGGCCGGACTGCCTGGGTACGTTTTTCCGTGGGGACCCTCGAGTGTCCTGCATCATCCCTGCTATCCCTGTCGTGATTCCCAGGTGGGCAGAGGCGTGGGAGGGAACCTGGGGCCTTCTGTGGTTTACTGCCCTGGTGTCACCAAAGTCATTCATTGGTCACCTGGGCGAAGGGCACAGTCTTGGAGCCCAGAGCCCCCACTGGCCACGACCACTCCTGCCTTCCCTGCTGGCCTGTGGCCACAGCAGGGTGTCCTCGCTCTCCTGTGTCTAAGTGCGCTGGGCTCCCACGAGGGCCACCCACTGGGCCTGCAGACCCCAGGTGTCACAGCTTCTCCAGACCCCTTGCCCAGGGGCTTGTGTGCTCCTCAGACAGAACCACAGTTGCTTCCGGGGTAAAGGAGGGCTTGGATTTCAGCAGGAGACCCAGAAAGCTGTTTTGAGCATGACCATGTCGCTTGAGTGAGGGACACTTCCTCTGCGTGAGAACACGGCCCGGGGTGCACTCTGAGCAGGGCTGGTGTCCCCACAGCGTGCCAAGGCGGGTCCGAGCGGCCCTGCAGCGGGAATGGCCTCTGCAGTGGAGACGGCAGCAGACAGGGGGACGGGACCTGCCAGTGCCACCTGGGCTACCAGGGGCCACTGTGCACCGACTGCACAGCCGGGTACTTCAGCGCGCTGAGGAACGCCACCCACAGCGTCTGCACAGGTACCGCCGTCCGGGAGGCACACAGGAGCAGCCCCTTTCCCGAGCTGCTGCGTGGACGGGAGCAGGGGCACTGATGACCTCTCCCAGACTCCTGGGAGCTTTGGGGAGACGCAGGCCCCTGGGGACTGTGAGAGGGAGATGAGGGGACCAGCACTTCCCGTCCCTTAGCATCCCTCCCCCTCTGCCCCCTCCCCCCCCCCCCCCCCCCCCCCCCGCGTCCCCAGGAGGGCAGAGTGCAGCCCCTACCTCCCAGCGTCCTCCTGGAGGAGAACTCAGAGGGCCGACAGCACTGGGTCTTCAGTTCTGCTCTGTCCACACTGCTCTCGGGGCTTTGTGACCTGTGCCCGGGCTGCTGTGGCACAAGCCTGCTCTCCCGGAGATGGTCCCGGCAGGACGGCTGGCCCTAGAGTGCCCTGCTGGCGTCCTCAGCATGCTACGGGGCGCAGAGGCCAGATATGCCCGCGGTCCCTGGGGCTCAGGGTCTGGGAGTGAGCAGAGGGAAGCCCGAATCAGTGCGTGAGGCGGGATGGTGAGATGAGAGAGAGGACGCCAGAGGCCACACAGAGTGACCTCCTGGCCCCCACATCCCCTTCTAGAGGACACACTGTCTTGGTTACCCTGGTGTCGGTTAAAGCAGGCCCTCCTACCTGGTCTTCAGAGGTGCCCTGGCCAGCATCCTGGGCTTCCCCCGTGAGTCTTGAGATGGGCCCTTGGGTCACCTTCTCAGCTGTGACCAGCCACACTGACCATTCACGTGGGGGAGGCCTGTGCCCTACTCCTGAGGCTGCATCAGCCCAGAGTGAGCATCTTGGACCTGCGCCTCTAGACGCAGCTCAAGCGGGCACGGATTTGTAAATCCGCAGAGGAAGGCACGAGGGGCACCCTTTCCCGATACGTTTTCCCGTTGGTGTCACTGATGTACAGGAACACTTTGGGGTTTTTTTGGCGTCGGCAGTCATGTTGAATTCTCACGCTGTTGCTGGTGGTGGGGCTGCCGCCCTCTGGGATGCTCCCTGCCATGAAAGCGCTGCCGCCTGGAAGGCCGGGCCGCTATGATTCTCACACCCAGTCTTTTCCCGGACCCTGGGGCGCCCTTGCGCGTTGGCGGTGGCACGTGCTCGCCCAGCTGGGCGTGGGCCCCGGCGTTTGGGTCGTTCCCTCTGCAGGTTATAAAAGAGTCCCTTGGAGTCCTCATTTGCTAGGAATTGTCTCGCTTGTGGACACCAGAGACCCCATGGATTGTCTTTTCTCGTTAAGCTTAGGAATATCGTTAAGTATGTAAGCAGGTTTTTCTGTTGGGTGAATCTTGCTTCCCTGGGGCTTTTTTTGCTTGTTTTCGGTTTTTCTTGTCACCCTGACGAATGTAATTCCTAACTTCTGGAACAACCTTTGCGTTGTGTTCACTGCTGAGAACGGGGTTCATGCATATGGACAGACATCCCCTCTGCCTTCCAGCCTGTGACGAGTCGTGCAAGACGTGCACGGGCCCCACCAGCAGAGACTGCAGCCAGTGCGAGGCGGGCTGGGCGCGGGAGGACGGCGCCTGCGTGGGTAAGGCTCCGCCCAGCGACCCTCAGGACACCCCGCCGTGCTCTCTGCCCGTCCTGGACTTGTGGGGAGGGAGGCTCGGATGTTCTTGATTGTGTTTTAAGGGTCCCGCTGTGGAGGCAAGATTTACTTGAGTGCGACCTTGCCGGGGGCTGGACGCAGCCTAGACACTGGGCGGGGAGGGTGGCCCCTGCACCAGTCCTTGCCATCAGGTGGCCCCCTGGTCTTGTTGGCTCAGGGCCCAGGAGGGAAACCTGGGACTTGTGCCAACTGTGGCCCCATGTGCCCTGGTGTCATAAAAGAGACAGATGCCAGGGGACAAGGGGATGCAGCGGGGAGAGGGTGGCCCCTGGCTATGGTGAGGATGGGATTAGCACAGGCAGGGTGCCCGCAGGGCCTGCCGGGGTGCATGGCATACGGGAAGCAGAGGCACAGCCCTCCCCTTGGCCTGCAGCCACACAGGCGCCCCGTCGAAGTCAGAAGTCAGAAGTCAGCTGCGCATCGCAGGGAGGAGGCGTGGCCTTCCTGGCGCTCCCCTGCGCTGGCCTCTGCGCGGCCCTCGGGTCCCGAGGCCTCCGGCCCTGGCGCTGGGCCCATAGCCCTCCATCCAACCCCGCCCAGGCAGCTAGGGCCACCGCCTATGAGCAGGGACCTCAGACCTAGCCCCACAGCGTCCCAGAGCCCCGACTCCAAGGGCTGACGGGGTCTGGGGGGTCTGGCCCTGCCAAGGAGCCTTTCCTCAGGCCCAGGTGCTGGCAGGTGGGGCAGGGGGCAGGTGGAGGCGGGGGCCTCCTCCTCCCACCGTGGCCTCAGTTTTGGTTTCACCCCTCACAGCTGCTTGGCCTCACGCAACTCTGGGGCCTCTGGGCTCTGTCCCAAATTAAGTGGAGAGGGGAGTGGCCTCATCAGCCCAGACTTGGGGCTTCATCAAGGCCATGTGGAAGTGCAGGGTGCTCATGGGTCAGCCGTCTGTCCCTCACAGCGGCCCCTCCTTACTGGCCCTGCACACAAGAGGCCTCCCAGGACGGCCGTCAAAACGCCTTCCAGGCGGTGGTCACCGCTCTGCCCAGGCCAGCCCTGGCCGCAGGCTGTGAGCAGCCAGCACCTGTGCCCTCTGGAAGGTGGTCCAGGGGCCTGTGCTCACGGCTGTGCTGCTGTGTTCCAGACGTGGACGAATGCGCGGCGGAGACGCCCCCCTGCGGCGACACGCAGTACTGCGAGAACGTCAGCGGCTCGTTCGTGTGCGAAGGTGCCCACCCGGCTCTCCGGGGCTCCCTGGGGTGGGTCGCCTCCAAGTCCTGCATGGTCCCATTTTTTCTTGTTGAGACGCTCCTGTGTGGTTTGTCAGCGTGACCTCTGTTTAACGTGGCAACTCAATAACAGGTGTTTGCCAAAAAAAGTCAGAGAACGCAAGTAAGTGGGAAGAAGGAGACGGCCTGCCCCTCCCCGGAGGGGCCTCCCGTGCTCGCTGCTCTGACTCGTGCTCGTATCTTTTCCCTCAACCACCCTGGGACCACCTTTGTTCGCCGCGCTTCCTACTTTGTCAGTTGTTTTGGAGCTACCGCTATTGTGGAATTTTCTCTAACAACCCATGTTGTTGAGTATTTAAATCGCCCAGGTTTTCCCACGGTTACAAACTGTGATGACCCCGCAGGTAGAGCTTTTCACATTCTTCATTATTTTCTTTGGCTCAATTTCCAAGTGGCTCTGTTCAAGGGAACATGGCTTGTAGGCCCCCGCCCTTCCCCGAAGGTCGTGGCAGCTCCTCGCCCACCGGCAGCAGGTGAGGCTGCTCCCCGAGTCCGTGGCCACGCTGGTGGCCCAGCGTTTCCACATTTGTGGAGACGTGTCTCCAAGGTGATGCCCTCAGAGTGGACTGAGCCCAGCTATCATCCGCACTGAGCTCCCAGCAGGCGAGTCAGCAGGGTCATGAGCAGAGGGGCTTTGTTTTGAGAAGAGCTGCTGCTTCCACTCCACAGAGGGTCACGGAAGGGTCGCTTCAAGCACTGCGGCCCCAGCCCTGTCGCTGCGTCCTGGCCCCTGAGGGACCTGGTGCTGATGGTCCGTTCAAGCAAGTTCACACTTCTCCAGGGAGGGAGGCGGGGTGCTGAGAACGCACTGCGCACTCCCCTCCGACGGGCAAGGACACTGGTCTGAGGCCTGCAGGGTTTCAGTCCACCTCTCTCCCTCTGTTCCCAGAGTGTGACCCCACCTGCGTGGGCTGCACGGGGAAGGGCCCCGGACACTGCAAAGAGTGCGTCCCCGGCTACGCTAAAGAGAGCGGCCAGTGCACAGGTCGGTGCTGCCGTGCGGCCACGGGGCCTTCTGGGGCCGTGACGTGCACAGCCCCGCAAGCTGCTGGCGGGGCGGGGCCCTGGGCTTGGGCTCTTCCTGCAAAGCCCACTTCGCAAGTGCTGCGGGGTCGGGACTGGGCTCGCAGAGGCCACGGGCAGGGGCTGGGGGTCTGGTCCTGGTGTTCCCAGGGCACTGCCCCCTCAGCTCCTGGTGACGCGGCCCCGTGGCTGCATGTCAGCCTCCAGGTGGAGGCCCGGCTAGACCCCACTGGAGAGGCCACCGAGCCCCCGCCGTCGTCTGCCAGACTGTATGCCTTTGTCCCCACCGAGGGCCAGGCCTCTGAGGTCCTGCTAAATTCTCCCCCACTCCTTTCCCGACTGGGCTTCTCCAGTCTCTGTGCTTTCTGTGTGCGAGTGAGTCCTGGCGGCTTGAGTCCCACGGTCCCGGACGTGTGTTGAGCGAGCTGTCTTCACCTAGACGTGGACGAGTGTGCGCACGCAGGGGGCATCTGTCCCAGAAGGAATGAGAACTGCTACAACACGCCCGGGAGCTTCGTCTGTGTGTGTCCCGAGGGCTTCGAGGAGGCCGAGGACGCCTGCGTGCAGACGCGGCCCCCAGGGGACGGTGAGTGTGAGGCCCGCCCGGCCCTCCGAGTGGCGTCTGGGTCCGCTGGCCACTTGGTCCCAAGTTAGAAAGTCACACAGAGTGGCTCTGGGATGGTGGTGGCCAGGGTGCCTGCAAGACAAGAGGTAGAACTCTGCAGGTACAAACCCTGGGGGGCTGCTGCACAAGAGGACGGAGGGACGGAAAGGAAGGTCTGCACTGGTCCCCGCAGAGAGCGTGGGGGGAGGCAGAGGCAGGTGGTCTCCGTGGGAGCTCTGGGCAGCCGTGACAGAGCACCGCAGCCTGGCGTGTCAGCCACAGAGACCGCTGTCTCCCCGTCCTGGAGGCTGGACGTCTGAGATTGAGAAGCCGGCAGGGCTGCCTCCCTCTGAAACCCGTCGGAGAGGATGCTTCCTGCCTCTTCCAGATTCTCGGAGTTCCTGGGCGTGCAGCTGCGGCCCCCTAGCCCCTCCCTCTGTTGTCACGTGGCCCTCTCCCCGGGTGTGTGTCCAAGAGTTTCCTCTTCTTACAGGGACACATCCCTGGATCAGGCCCCAATGACCTCACCTTAACTTGATCACCTGCAAAGACCCTGTTTCCAAGGCAGGTCCCGTTCACGGTGCAGAGGCTGGACGTCAGCACCTTTGGGGGTGGGGGACACCGTTCTCATGATAGTCTCAGAAGTTCTAGAAGAATGTGGAGAACGTGAAGGAAGCAATGTTCAGACAATGGCTGAGAGTTTTCCAGAAGGAGTAAGACTTGAGTCAGATGCCAGCAGCTCCCTGAGTCCCCAGCAGGACGGAGAATAAAGAATAAACAGAAGTGAATCCACGCAGACGCGCTGCAGTGACGGCGAGGCAACAAGGACAGAGGGGCTTGTTCGGCAGAGAGCAGGCCCGGGCGAGGAGGGGCTTCGGCCATGTTCCCCCTGCCCCCACCTTGTCCCGGGGACCTCCCGCCCTCGCCCCTCCCCGTCACACAGGCTCTCTGGGCTGATGTCGGGGACGCCTCCCCAGCTCCCCGTCTCCCACCTCCCACCCCAGAGTGGTACAGTGGCTCTGGGATGGCCGCCGCCCCTGGAGGGAGCTGGTGCCACCCCAGGGCCGGGGCGGGCCGGCTCCACCCTGCTGCATCCAGCACCAGCCCTGTGGCCACGTCCTCAGAGTCTCTCACGCCAGGACTTCACCGAATGATCTGTTTGTTTTCTGACAGAAGCCACAGAAGAAAACCCCGCACTGCCGCCCTCCCGTGAAGACTTATGACACGCGCCCTGTGCCGGAAGCCGCGCCTGCACTCCAAGTTATCAGACCAGTGCCCGACGGGCAGCCGCGGCGGCCCTGCGCCCGGGGGACGGTCGGGCGGACTCTGCCTTTGAAGTGGTTGGTGCCCGTCTGGCCCTTTAAAAAGCTGCGTTCCTTGGTGATTCTTCAAGAGATTCATATATTTTGATACTGTTCTTTATAATAAAATTGGCCGTTGCAGGTAGTCAGAACCAGCACGGGTCTGTCCCTTTAAGAACGGGAGCTCTGAAATGGAGCCTGTCCTGCGGGTCACCGAGCCCAGCAGCTCTGCTGTCCCTGGGGGCTCCCCCTCCCCCCTGCCCCCCCCCCCCGTTGCAGGCTCGCAAGCACCATCGGTACCACGACTGAGCGGGTTTCAGGGCCCAGCTTGTGGCCCCCTAGAGTGAGTGTGGGCAGGGGCCCAGCAGGGGAGCTGAGCTGCAGTGGAAGTCTGCTGTAAACCCCAGGAGCAGTTCTTCCCGCAGAACTGGCAGAATTCTGAGAAAAAGGCCCCACGGACCGCACTCCCCTCCCCCCGCCCAGGGTTTTCTCACCACTCTGTGGTGGTCAGACCGGGGCCTCCCCTCCAGGGCTGCCCCCCAGTGAGCGCTGGGTCTCCCAACGCCCCTGACGCCTGCCCCGTGCAGTCTGGCCGCTCCCCCTCACCTACACTTCCCTGCCCCCCAGGCCTCACTCCCATCCATATAAATGTTTCCCACTGTCCTGGCACTGCTGACCACAGCATCCACATGCCCTCTGGCTGTCTGGATGCTCTCCGAGCACGAGCTGGTCACTCACCTGGGCACTGGGGTGAGCCTGGGCAGGTGGGACTCTACCCCGGGGGTCCTTGCTGGGCAGGGGCGCCTGCAGCAGGCTTGCCTTGGGCTCTCCTGCATCTCCGTGGTCTCTGTGGGCCTCCTTTGCTCTGTGTCCGTCTCCGTGGTGGGGGGCGGGGAGCTAGTGTCCCTGAATTCCTAGAGGGACTGGGGGTCCAGCTGGCTCGGAGGCTGACCTGCAGCACAGGTTGCCGGCTGCTCGGGTCCAGGTCAGACTTGCAGGGGAGCCCACGCTGGGGGCAGCTGGTCATCCAGGTGACACATGGTCTCCTGCAGACACGATGATGAGGCTGGGCAGAGCATGTCAGAGGGAGGGTCACCAGCAGAGGAGTGATGGCTGCGGGTGGAAGGCAGTGCAGGGCAGGGGCAGGGTTGTGGGTCCCTGAGGTGCCCCAGGGCAGGTTGGAGCCTGCAATTTGGGGACTTGTAGGAGCCCCTCAGGCTGGGGGGGGGGTTGTTGGAGAACAGAGCGCAGACCTGATTGCTGAGGGGTGGTCAGGTGGGCGTGGCCAAGCCTCCTGTCAGAGGCGATCTGATGGAGGGGAGTGGGAATGGACAAGAGAGACCCCTGGCCTTAGGGAGGGGTGTTAAGGGGGCTCCCAGGAGGGGAAGAGAGGAAGATTTCTGTGCCTGGTTAGCGGGGTCAAGGCCAGAGTAGGTGGTTTCTGCCCAGCTAGGGTCCATCTCCCCGGTGGGGCCACACTGCCACAGCAAGGACCTGACCCCCTTTCTAGCTGGAACCTGGAGGGTCCTCGGCCTTGCTGCTGGCCATGGAAAAGAGCTCACAGCCACTGGGTGGCACTGTCTCCCCTTGCACAGCGCGGTTATCTAAGTGGCTGCCCCCCCCCCCCAGGGCTCTGTGGGTCCTGAAACTCCCCTCCCCCACACAGGTGGCATCAGTAGATGTCCTGAGAGGCCAGTCATCCGGCAGTGGGGAGGGGTAGGCCTGGGGATTTGGACACTAGGAAGCTGGACTCTCGCCTGAGCCCTGCAGCTGGCTCCCCTGTGGCCCCCATGCTGGCCTGTCAGGGTCTGAGTGGTCCTCTACCCCTCCCCTACTCGGCCTTCCTGCTGTGCCATGGCCCACCATAGACCACCCCCATGGGTACTGCAGGGCTTGGGTGGCCTGGGGAGGGACAAGGCAGCTAGGCGTCTCTGTACTGATAGCAGCTTTGGCCCTGCCCAGGGTGGCCCATTGGCCTCCTCCTTCTGCTCCAGGACCCCCACTCAGGGCCCCCTGCCCCTTCACTGCAGAGTCCAGGCTGACCTTGTTCCTCTGAAGTGCCAAGTGCAGCCACACCCCAGGACGTCTGCACGGCTGTCCTGCTGGGAATACCAGTCTAGGCTCCTGCTCCCTCCCTCCCCTGGGTCTCTGCTCAGCTGTCAGCCATCAGACGACTGCCCTAGTCCCTTCCCCACGTCACACCCTCTGTAAGGACCCCACCCCTCCCCAGGGGAATGTCCCACATTCAGCATGGGGTCCTGGCTCCTCTGCTCTGAGGCTGAGGTCTGGAGTCAATGGCTGACAGCCCCCAGTCTCAGTGTTCCCCTCTGTAAATGGGAGGATGTTCCCAGCCGAGGGAGCTGGGGCCAGACTAGAAGGAGAGTCTCCCACCTGGCCCATGGTTTAGGAGCATTAATAAGGGTGTGGACAGGCAGGAAGGGTGGACTCGCCCCCAGCAGGACCTCGCCAGGCGTGGGCAAGGAGCGCAGGGTGCAGGCAGGGTCCCGAGGGTCCACGTGCTGAGGTGTGCGGACATGGGCACTGGGGGCTTGGACACTGGCGCCTGCACAGAGGGTCTGGCTCCGCCTAGGGTGGTGGGGCAACTGGGCAGTGACCCCTGCCTGAGCTCTGTGGTCTCCCCTCTGGCCAAGGGAAAGGACAGGTCCAGACCCCTGAGTGGATCAACCACTGGGCGGGGGCTGAAGGAGGTGTGGCCAGCAGAGGGCGCTGCAGGACCACCCGGGCCCCTCTGCCTGGACTGGCCCCTTCAGCAGGCTGTTTCATACCCTGCAGCCTGGAAACTTCCGGAAGTGTGGTGCATAGGCCCTTGGCCCCAGCCCAGCCCTGTCCTGGCTTGGCTGTAAAGCAGACCCCTTGGTCTGATGTGTCCACGTGTGGGGTTCTGTGCCACAGGATCAAATGTTCCATAAGTCAGCAATTCTCCACAGGTGGCCCAGGAGACACGAGGCAGTGTCTGGGGACACTGGTCAAAACGGGGTGAGGAAGCTACTGGCTCGAGTGGGCAGAGACCAGGGAGACTGCTCCACACCTCAGAGCCCAGGACGCCCAGCCCCAGTATGGAGAGGCGGCGCCGCTCTGGGCCCTGGGGGGTCGGGGGGGGTCCCACTTCCCCCACCCAGACCCTGGCCCGCAGGGTGGGGTCAGAGGCAGCAGCAGCAGTGACTCCGCACTACAGCCCCCGCACTCCGCGCCCCCTTCAGCTGTGAGCCGAGCAGTCCCAAGGACCTGCCCCTCCAGCACCTCCAGACGCCGTGCGTCCTTCGCTTTGGCAGGGGGGTGATGGGGGGCTAGGTCCCCGCGTCTGTGCAGGGCCCACCCCACTAGGGTGCACGGTCCCACAAAGGCCCCAGGGCACTCGCCACTTCCTGGTCACCTGGCCTGATTACGCGGAGCCACTGTTGCCAGGGACGTGTGGCTGGTCCAGGGAACTGTGGGCAGGAGGGTCCGCAGAGCCTGGGAGGGGCCGTGTGTTCACCCCCAGGAACCCTGAACTGTTCCAGTCCTCCCCACGGGGACCAGGGAGAGTGAACCCATCACTGGCCACGGCACACCTGAGGCCGTGGACACTGACTCTGGCAAAGACAGCACTCTGGCCGAGGCGGGCTTCGGCAGCCATCCACAGCCTGGGGTCCGTCACTGCCCTTTCTAGGGGTCAGGCCGGTGGTCTAAATGAAGATATGACAGGCCCACATTTTCAGGTCTTTAAACATGTCACTAATCACCTGGGACATCACGTGGCTTTCGACTTATTACCTTGGGTGAGGCCCTTCCAGAGGCTTCCACAGGACTTGCCCTGGCTGGTGGCCAAGGAAGTGATGCCCACCATCAAGCTTGTCTGCTCCGAGCCTGGGGAACTGACCACCTGATGGACATGTAGACTCAGGGTCAGGGCTCAGACCCTGGCTGGAATTCCGAGTGTTACTGGTCTCCCGGTACCGGCACCTCCTGGAACCCTGCGTCCGGCTGTCTTCCCACGCTCGGTGTCTCTTCCGCCCTGTGCTCAGTTACGGGGTTCTAGGGAAGGGCTGGGGGAAGTGTAATGTGCGGCAGACTCTGTCCCCTTCAGGCAGGGGGTTCTGGGTCTGAAACCTGCCCCAGGCCTGGAAATTGGGCAAGGGGTCATGACCTTTCACTGGGGCCTCCCGGTCACGGATCCCTGAGTTCTCCTGGGCAGCCCGGCCAGTCCCCGGGAACATGGTGTTCTGTAACCACAACCTCAGGCGCCTCAGGCCCTTGGCCTGGCTCCAACCTGCTGTTCACAGGAGCCACATCCACCTGCCGCTGCCGGCCGGGCGCCACCGCCCCCACCATCAGTTCTGTGACAACCTCACCACGAGCAGCTGCTGACAGGGGCTGGGGGGGCGCAAAACGCATGGCCCTTCTCCATGTCTGCTCTGATGCCCTGCCTCCTTCCCCACCTCCCAGCGCTGTGACCGCATCACCTTGTGGGTGTGCGTCCTGGACCTCAGGGAAGGCTCTGCAACCAATAGGCTCCCCTGCCCTCCGGGACGTGCTACTGGGTCCTGAGGTTCCTCTGGGGGCAGCATGCCCCCCTCAGGTTGTCACCGCTTGATCCCAGGAGCAGGCCCCGACGGCAAGGCCCATGTCTTCAACGAGGGCACCTGGGGAGGTGTGGCCACTGGTGTGGGCCACCTGTACCACCCATTCCCCCTCAGGTGGCGCCCAGGCTGGGGTTTCGCCCTCATGGGCGCTGGCTCCTCTAGCCCCACGTCCTCCTGGTCTCTCCCCCAACCCATTAGCTTTTCCCAGAGCGACAGGCAATGGAAGAAGCCCCCCATGACACCACCATCCGACACTTTTATTAAAATGGAGGCCCTGGGGATTGAACCCGGGACCTCATGCATGCTGGACCCACCCCCACCATCCCACACTTTTGATCGTCGAACCCTGTGCAGCTCCAGTCCCTCCCAATTCACAACTGTCACACCACTGGGACCAGACTGCCCACTGCACAGAGTGGGCTGGGCCCTCCTAGCTCGCCCTCACCGTCCAGACTGCCAGGCTCTGCCCCATCTGAGCTGGTTCCCAGAGGAGCAGTGAGTCCCCAGCTGACCCCCTGGGGAACGTGAAGCCTCATGACCCTTCAGAGGTTTCCAAGCTGCGGTGTGGGGGCTGGGCCTTGACCCCTCCATGGACTCTTCATGGGGAAGGAGCTCGGCGGTAGGAAGTGGCCTCTGGCCGAGGTCATCCCTGCGGGGGCTCAGGGTGAGGTCCCACCCCCAGCGCCAGCCCTGAAACCTGGCCTTGGCCTAGACACAGGTCGACTTCTCATACCATGTCCAGCCCCCTCCCTCACCACCCGACTGTGTCCCTGTGACGGCTCACAGTGGAGGCCCACCCCACTATGTGGGCTCCCAGAGGTGCCCTGGCCCAGGGCTGGCCTTTGTGGGTGACCCCTTCCCAGGCTGCTCACTCCCTACCTGCCCAGCCCCAGCACAAGGGTGGCCCTGGGCCACCGCTCCCAGCTCACATGTGCTTCTCCAGGCCTGGCCTCTGGCCTCTGGTCCCTGGCTGGTGGGTGCCAGGGCCGAGCAGACAGGCAGGTGTGAGGGGTCGAGGGTGTTGTCCAGCCCAACACTCTGGATAGGCCAACCTTAAAGTTGGAGGACCGCGGTCAGGGCCTGGTGGTGCCTTCACTTTCCGTACACCCTCTGCCAGCCTGGAGAACCCTGGGTGGGTGGGGTGCGTTCAGGGTCTACGGGGAGGGGGCACTGGGGCCGAGGCAGAGGCGGGGGTGGTGGCACAAAAGGCCTCGGTCCTGGGGGCAGCGATGGGCAGGAGGCGCCAAGCTGGGGTTGCACGGGACCAGCCTTGCGGCTCTGCGGAGACGGGCTGCCATTCGGACCACACGCCCCCTCCCAGTTCAGGGTCCTCAAAGCCCTCATTGTGGCAGGGATCATCCCAGACGCCAGGCTGGCTGGCTCCACACCACTAGGGGGCCAGGGGCCCAGCCAGACTGGGCTGTTGTGCAGTGTGGGACGCCCACCTTTTCAGAGACCCCCGTCCTCCCCATCCCCGTGGAGAGAAGCTTCCAAGGGGCACCACCAGGCCTGGCCTGGGCGGCTAGTACAGGCTGCCCTCCCCCAGCCTGGCCAGCCCTGGTCCCTTGGCCACCAAACACTGTCTGGAGGAGGGTCTTTCTGCGTCAACTCATCTGCGCGGAGGACGGGTCGGGGAGGTCTTCCTCAGGGCAGGGCTCCGTGGACGGAAGCGCTCCCAGGCTTTGTCCAGGGAATGAACGGGGGAGGGCGGGAAAGGGTATCTGACCACGTGCCCCACTCACCCCCGAAGACCGAGAGGGCTCCCAGGCAGGTCCAAGGTAGAGCCCCCCGGGCCTGCAGGCCAGTGGGTCCGCTTCCCTGCCTCCCTGTCCTCGGAGGAGCGGCCCATGGGCCTCAGTGTCCTGGCTCCGGACGTGGGCCCCTGGCCCGCCCTCCCCGCGCCCTCCAGGCCGGAGCTGCGCGCTGCTTTGCCCCCACACAGCAGGAGAGGGCTGGCCGCCGCCCTCCGTGCCCGCCCTCCGGGAGCAAGTCGCGGAGGCGGGGCGGGGCGGGGTGGGCCGGGGCTCGGCCCGCGGGCGGGAAGCAGGGCGCGGCCGTGCCGGGAAGGGGGCGGCGCCGGAAGTTTCGGCCAGGCTTTCTCCGCGGAAGGGGCTGCGGGGCCGGAGGGGACGGGGTGGGGGGCCATCGTCCCGCGCGTCGCGTCCGGGGTGGGGTGGCCGGAAAGGCCTGGGGCCGCCAGCGCCTCTCCCCCCGCTCTGGCCCCTCCCCGCCGCGCCCGGGCCCCGGGGCCCCCTCCCCCACTCCCGGAGCAGCGGTGATGCGGCGGGGATGACGCCGACGGTTAAGCCCAAGGTTTCGGGACGTAGGCGCGGCGCGTGCGCGGTGGGCCACGACCTTCTTGGAAAGCGCTTGGCGCCAGGTGGCCGCGGGCGGGATGCGCGCGCTCCCCTTTACGTCATCGCAGGGGGTTCCCGAAGGAAACAGGCCTGGCGGAAGCGGGCGGGTGAATGAGATGCGAGGTCGAGGGTGGGCGGAAAGCAGACCGCCCCCCACGTCCGCCGGGTGAGGGCGGCGGCGCGGGGTCTCAGCTCCGGAAGGATCCGGCGCTGGGGCCCCAGGGCTCCGGCCTGATGTGCGCAGGGGACCCGCACTTGCTCTCCGGGGCGTGAAGGTGTCTGTCCCTGGCGCCGAGGTTCTGTGCCCATTCCGTCCCACACGTCCTCCACCCCCTCCTGCCTGTGCGAAGGGTGGTCTCAGCAGGGTCTGAGCCCCCTCAGCTTCCCCCTCCCCGGGGAAGCACGGCCTTGCACATGGGCCCCTGGACCACAGCCCACCCTCCCAGTGGGAGCCTGGTGGCACCTCTTACTGGGCTCAGGGAGAGGAGGGTAGCAGCTCCTGGAACCCCGCGGGGCTGGAGGTAGGGGGGTGCCTCTTTGGGGGTCAGCTCTGATCTGTTTACCAGGAGCTGACCATCCTTCGTAGTTTCAGAAAACGGTCAAAGAGAATGAACCTCAGACAGTGGGGTGACCGCCAGCCCCCCATCCCTTGGAGGGATCTGATCCCCCGTGTATTGCCCCCACACGTGTCCTGCTGGAAGCCCAGTGGGCCTGCCAGGTCAGCTGGGACCCTGTGTCAAATCCACTTCTGGTCATGGACTAGGAATGAAGTGCCCCCCAAGGAGCACGTAAGGGCTGGGGGTGAGACCCCCACGAGCCCTTTTCACCCCTCCTCCACGGTCTCCCGTCTGATGCCAGGCGTGGGGGCTGATCTAAGCACCCCTCCTCCACCTTGGGTCCCTCCGTCTAGCCCTGCCCCCTCCCACCTCCCACTCTCCGTCATCAGCACATCCGTCCTTAGGGTGAATGGTGGCTGGCAGTTGCCCCCCCCAGGGAGAGCAGGGCAGGAGGCACCAGCCAGAGACCCCCCAGCCTACTGCCCCAGGTGAACCGCACGCAAATCCTGGCTCAGCTGCTGACGGATAACAGTGGCCCTTGTCCAGCCTCGGGGTGGGGGCTGGGGTACCAGCCCCGGGTGTCTCGGGCAGAGAATGGCACCCGCCCCCCCACCCTCAGGCATATTGTCCATTCACTCTCCATCCTCACTATTAATAGCTTCTCTCGTCAGTGGAGCCGCTATAAATAGCCCCCCAGCCCCTCACACAGGCCCGTTCTGGCGCCTGCTGCCCAGGCACACACAATCACCCACACACGCCTGCACACTGGCCCACTCAGAGCCGCACACCCGGGCACTGAGCCCACGCCTGCCCCGCTCCGTGGCCGGGCGCGCAGAGGGCTGCACAGGGCCCAGCTGCCCTCAGCAGAGGCCATCCCTGCGCCCCTCAGGGGTCCTCCCCGAGCCAGAGCCAGGCAGGGGTGTTGTTTCCATCCCCGTTGCTGCCTCTCCTGTCTCCCCCTGAGGCCACCCAGCCAAGGGGCCTGGAGCAGGCATTCTGGCCCGTGCCCCCTTCTCAGGATGCAGACATACCCGGGCTGCTCCTGGGGGCTGTACTCAGGGGCTTTGGTGCCAAGGGCAGAGACCCTCTGCACCTTAAGCTTTCTCAGCTGGGGAGCGAGCACCATGCGCCCACCTGGGTGCACGCCCAGGGGCTGCTCCCCCAGCCCATCTGGTGGGGGAGCCACCTGGAGGCGGGGCCTGGCCCCTGCTATCCCCTCTCAGGAGACCCAGCCCTGTGTGCACTCAGCGCTGGCTCTCTGCTCCCAGTGCTGCTGGGTCAGGCCCTGAGGCTCACAGGCCCTGCCTTCCCCCAAGGGGTACAGGCTCCACCCAGCCCCCACCCACCCTGACTCCCTGGTTCTCGTGGACCCCAAAGCTGGGCTGGCCTCCCACCTGTCCCACGGGGTGGGCGCCACTGAATTCCTGTCCTCTGCTTGTCCTAGGGGCCTCATCAAAAGTAGCCATGCCGTGACCCCCATTCCCACAGTGGCAGGATGGCCCCTGACCCGGGGAGCTTCCCCTACAGGACCCTGTGGCTGTTGGTGCCGGTGGCCGGGATGGGGGGCTTGGAGATCACTGTTATTGTGCCAAGAGGAGAAAGAAAACAACCCTGTTTACGGAAAAGGCACGTCCGCTGCTGCTGCTGGCCCGCAGCCTCCCTAGGGGACAGAGGCTCTTTGTTAGAAAAACAGGAAGCGAGGATTTCCAGGACCCGTCGGGCCACCCGCCGGCCACCCGCCTGGCTTCCGCCAATTCTCAGCAGTTTCTGCCCGTCGCCAGCTGCCTGTCTGTCCATCTCCTTGTCTGTACATCCCTCTGAGCTCCAGGCCCAGAGGCTTGCAGCTTTGGGGCAAAGCTGCTGCCATCCCAGCTCCACAGGCGGGGGTGGGGGGGGTAATCACCTAGAGGTGGCTCTCTCCTGCACCGTGTGCCCTGGTCACCCAGGGACAGACACCCAAAAAGCACCCAGGTGCCTGGCTTCGGGCAGAGCTGGAAACACTGACCAGCCAGGCCCTCAGAGTGCTGGAGTCACAGACTCATGTGGAAACCCACCGAGAGGTCAGCCCCACCTGTTAACCCACCATGAGCCAGGAAACACGTGTGTGGGTGGGGGCTTTGTTAGGTCACGACCACCAGGAGCACCCCTGGGGGCAGCCCTGGACCAAAGGCCCAAGGGGCACGGAGAAGGGGGGTGGGGGAACTGGAGGGCTGAGGGGGAGGCTGAGACAGCCTGAGACCCCCTCCTGCCCCCATACCCTGCCCCTCCCCGTCCCAGGCCAGGTGGGATCGTGGGGTCGGCGGTCACCTGGCTACACAGGCCAATGTCCAGCCAGGGGCTCACCAGCTACTCGCTAGCTGTCCCCACCCCAGCATGGGCACATGTGCACGCCTGTGTGCTCACCTGTACATACGCGCACATGCAATCACACGTGTTCTTGCATACACACATGCACAGGCATAAACACGTGGGCACTGATTGTCAGCACAGTCACCATGTCCCTATGTGCAGGACGTCACCAGCTGCACCCCCCCACCCCTCCCCCAGCCGACATCTGCTAGGGGAGATGGATGAGGCCCAGTTGGCTCCCCCACATCTTGGGCACTGGCCACGGGCTGGCTTGCGTGGTGGCCCTGCCTGGTGCAGCTGGGAGGTGCCACAGGGTGCCTGGTGCTAGTGGGAGCTGGGCCAGCACTGCCAGGGTGACCGTTCCCCACCCCCACCCAGCAGGAAACCACCTCTCCCCCTGCCTGGGCTTCTCCGATTCTGAGTGGCCCCTGCTTCATGCCCTGTCCGTCCAACTCGGTTGCACCGTGGCCTCAGTCCTGCGGGGCGGGTGCGGGGCAGGCACCGGAAGGCCAAGGGAGCAGTGTCCAGGGGAAGTCAGAGAAAGGAGGTCCAGAGCACAGCAGGCTGGGTGGGCCCTGGGGCCCTGGAGCCCTGCTTCTCTGGCGGGTGTCCGATACCCCTGCGGCAACCCAGCGGCCGCCCCTGTGTCTGCCTGTCCTCTCCTCTGTCCCCATGCCCACCTGTGTCCCTGAAGGTGGGCAAAACACAGTGCTGTCCAAAGGGGGATGGCTCTGGCCAGGCCTGGCCGGTCAGCCCCTGTCCCTCCACATCCTGATGTGGCATCGTCCTCAGGCTGCTGGTGGGAGAGCTTGGCCCCCATCAAAGCAGTTCTGAGTTTTCTGCTCTTTCTTTTGTTCAACCATCAATCACAAGGTAAAGGAGCCGAGCTGGCCCATGTCCCACCCTGGACTGGGAGGGGGGACTGAGACCTGGAGAGTGACCCTCCCGAGCTCACAGGCAGCTGGACGCCAGTAACTCCCAGGGCCCCAGTGCTGGGTGTGCAGCGGCTCAGAGGGGCTGTAAGAGCAGGAAGGGAGGCAAGAACTCCCCAACACCCTGACCAAGTGGCCTTCAGCCCAGCTCTGGCCCCGGCACAGGGAGCTCAGTCAGGGCTGAAGGACAGTGTGGGATGCAGAGGACAGCTGGGTCTCCTGGGGCTGAAGACCCCTCCAGGAGACTCTTGCCCTCTGCTGCCCACCTTGGTCTTCGGGGAGTGCCAGGTGCCAGGGAGGCCTGGCGGAGGTGAGGGAGGGGCTGCCTGGGTAGGGAACACTGGGTGGGGGCAAGGCGACAGTCGATGCCAGACCCCGGGCAGTGTGGCCTGCCTAGCACAGGGCCAGGCCCGCAAAAGCAGCACGCGGAGCAGAGCTGGTGGGAGGAGTTGGGGGCACATCCGGGGGGACTTGGCTTCTACCCTGGGTCGGGGAGCCAGGCGGGCTGTGTGCAAGGGGCCGTGATCTGACCGAGGTTAAGCAGATCCTTCTGCTGCACGGTGTGGGGGAGGGGCTGCTGTGGAAATCCCACAGCCCGGCTCAAGTGTTCCACAGTTCGGGTCAGAGGGCCAGGTTCCGGGCAGGGTCTTTGTCTGGTCCTGCTGCTCGTGGTCTGGGTCCAGTGTTATGGCCCCTGTGTCCAGGCCTCAGTGTGCTGCCATGGGTGTGTCCTCCGCGGGCTGACAGTACACAGCCTGCCGAGGCCCCCTGGAGGAGGCGCCTTGGCCAGACAATGGGGGAGAAAAGCAGGCACCAGGGGCCTGGCTTCAGTGCCTGCTTCAGGGATGCCTCAGCTGGAAGCTCAAGTCAGGGGATTTGTGTGTCCACATGTCCATCTGTCCTTGAGTCCGTATTTCCAAGTGTCTGTATGTCCATGTGCCCGTCTATCCCTCCGCCCGGCCATCTGCAATTCTGAAGACCCATTGGCTCTCCAGAAAGTTTTGTTTAATGGTAAATAAAGGAATAAACCCACTTGTCTGTGCAGTCACTGCCACCCGACCCCACCCCGCGACCTGACCGTGGTCCTGAAGTGCGCTCCCAGGAAAGAACTACTTACTTAATGATGACTGAGTGGGCGAGTGACTGAGTGAGAGCGATGTGTTGGTCCAGTCCCCCCTCTGCTCACTGCTCACCCAGTCCAAGCCTCAACCTACCCTCCTGAGCAACAGAGGTGTGTGCAGGAAGGAGAAATGTCCCCAGTGTTGCATGTGTAGCTTCTGAAGCTAGGCAGCCATTGGACTCCCGCCTAGTGTGGCTGGGCCCAGGCTGGGCTCTGAGGGGTGTGGGGCGGCTCCTCGGGGACTCCTCTGCCCTGGTCCATGGGGTGGGTGATGTGAGAGCCGGTCATCACCCACCAGAGTCCCCAGACTCCGAGTCAGCCTCACCTGCATTCTGGCCAGTTGTCACAGCCGGGGGAGGCAGGGAGGGCCAGCCCCTACGTGGGACCCAGGCTTCCGCTGCGCACCCCCACTGCAGGCCACAG
Source organism: Camelus ferus (assembly GCF_009834535.1). NCBI lineage: Eukaryota > Metazoa > Chordata > Mammalia > Artiodactyla > Camelidae > Camelus > Camelus ferus. Next base: position 12,146,068 of record NC_045707.1, read on the forward strand.
GGGCACCCAAGATGGGGAGGCCGGCCACTCCCACCTGGAAGCAAGCAGGGCAGGGACACCCTTTGAGTGACTGGCAGCTTTTCCTAAAAATCACCCTTGGGCGCCTGCCCCCCAGCCCCCACACCCAGAGCAGAGCCCCGGAAACAGCAGCCCCCTGTGGGCTAGTGAGTGGGTGGGGCCGTGTGGCTGGAGGGGCTCATGGCCTGTGGCCACCCGACCCCCTAGACCTCCCTGCCTGCAGCCCTGCCCCCCACCCCCTTCCTGCCCTGGGTCTTCAGGAAAGGACCCACAGACATGTCAAGAAGGGAGGTTTTCTCCCTAATGAGGACCCCAGCTTTTGGGACGCTCCGGGTGGTGACTCTTCCCTGACACAGAGTCTGGTCTCCGCAGTCACACTGCCTGCCGCCTCCAACATGGTGGCCACCTGCTCATCTGCTGCCCTCAAGCAGCCCGGCCGTGCTTCTCGCTGTGTGCCCTGGAGAGACTGGCTTCCTTGAGCACCAAGATCTCTGACTCACAGGGCCCAGAGCTGTGGGGACTGGAACACAGGCTCCCCGGGGTGGAGGGACACTGGGAGCGACCACTCCAGCTCCTATCCCTCGGTTCCTGGCACAGCACAACTCAGGTCCCATGCTCCAGCACCCAGGGCCTGCACTGTGACCCTTGCCACCGTGAGGACACTGACATTCCGAGGGTTCTCAATCCTGGGACCTTGCCATGTGAATGCCGGAGCCCTGACACAGCCCTGGAGCAGAGCTGGCCAGTGTGCATGGTCTGTTCCATGGGAGAGCTGTGTCTGGTCCTCTTTCTTGATGGGGACAGAAAACAATGCATTCACCAAACCTGGGGCCGTGGTCCCCTCACCAGAGGCTACAGCATTGCACTCGCCCCCCAAGACACTGCACCCGCAGCCGCCCGGTCACCACCAGGGCCACCCCAGTGACTAAACGGGGAAGAGGTGGAGACCACCGCCTGCACCTCAGGGCTGCAGGGAGACACGTCTCTGTCCCACGCTGGTAGCTCTTCCCTCCTAGGCTGAGCGCCTCGTGCAAGGGGTGTCCCGGTTCAGTGCACCCACCCCGGCTGTGCACTCAGGGACTGGAGAAGTGGCCACTGTGGCCCATGGGTCACCTGCCTTCACAGGACCCGTCACCTGACCCCACGTGCCCCAGCTCTAGCAGGATCATGACGCTCCACCAGGTGCCGATGCCAGCGCAGATCCAACGCTGTGTCCTCTCCCCAGGGCACTGTGCGGGGTCCTGCAGGGCTGTGCCATCCCCTCAGCACGGGCCACTCCTCCAGTTGCTGGGTCACCACGGTGTTGCCCCGTGACGGGCTGGGAGCTGCCAGAGGCTTCAGCTGGAGGTGGAGCTGACCATGGCGAGAGGCCATCAGGGAGCACAGGGCAGAGCAGTGGGAGGACCAGATTTAGTCATCCAGGCGCCTGGCTGCCCTGCCAGGGTGGAGGCAGGGAGGGCTGTGAGGAGGGGCACTGGGGTCTCCCAGGTGAGGCAGGACAGTGACAGGGGCCAGGGGTGGGTGGTGAGCACTGGCAGATTCTGCACACCCTGTGCCTCCCCTCCCCTCCAGGGTGGACCCGGCTGCTCTGGAACCTCCCCGTGGAGAGGCCCACGTGTGCGGAGCTGCAAGAGGCTGGAGCAGTCACAGGGTTCCCACCCTGGCCAACCCTTCCCGTGAGACCACAGCCCCACTCAGCACCATGACGCAGAGGAAATGGCCCTGCCACGCCTGGATTCCAGACCCACAGAGGCCAGGAGACAATGAACCCATGTCGATTTAAGCCATGAGGGTTTGGGGTAATCTGCTACCTGACAAAAGATGACCCACACAGTTGAGGGTGGAGCCAGCTGTGGGTGAGAGAAGCCCAGGGCGCCCAGGAAGGGAAGGGAGCCTGGCTGTCAGGGCCCTTGGCCAGCCGGGCCGGCCGGGAGGGGAGATCCAGACAGGCTTGTCAGATGAGCGGTGAAGCCACAGAGGTCACTGTTGGACCCTGTGGAGGGGAAACATGATGGGGCGGGGGCTGTGAAGGGTGCAGAGGACGGGGAGGTGGGTCACGGATGGGGAGGGAGGGAGAAGGAGCAGCAGGAGGGCAGCTGGGAGGGTGCTTCTCCCGCCACGTCCAGCTGCCCCAGTGGAAGGGAGTGGCCATGAGAGGGTCCGAGGGGGAAAGAGGCAGGTTGGTGGGGGCCGGGATTCTGGGCCGGGCGAGGAAGAAGGAGAGGGAGGGAGGGAGAGAAGGAGGGGGTGTCTGGGAGTGAAAAGATGCAAACCAAGACCGCCCCGAGCTCCCACTCACGCCCACCAGGATGGGTGTCACCAAAAATCAAAACGTACCAAGCAGTACGTGGCCAAGATGTGGTAAACTTGTACCTTGTGCGCTGCTGAGGGGAATGTGGCTGGTGGAAAACACGGTGGAGATGCCCCAGGATGCTGGGCTTGAGTCCCCTGCGACCCAGGCCCCGTTCTTGGGTGTCGGCTTGAAAGAGCTGAACACGGGGGCTCCGACCGCCATCCACACGCCCAGGTTCGTGGCAGTGTATTCCCAGGACACAAAGGGACCTGTGTGTCCATCACCTGACGAATGCAGAGAGTTTGGTCCACCCAGACAGTGGCCCTTAAAGGAGGAGATCCCGACACAGCATAGCAGATGCTACGATGTAGATGGACCTTGAGGACACTGTGCTGAGCGAAGCAAGCCAGTCACAAAGGGAAAGTACTGCCCGATCGACTCCTACTAGGTGCCTGGAGAAGTCAGATTCAGAGACAGAGAGGAGCGGGTGGGTACCAGGGGCCGGGGGAGCAGGAGTGAGTGCCCAACACGGACCGAGTGTCAGTTTGGGAAGATGAGGAAGTTCTGGAGGAGATGATGGTGATGGTCACACCACAACCTGAATGTACTTAATGCCACTGAGCTGTGCACTTAGTGGGTAAATGGCGAATTTTATATTATGTACATGTTACCATGATGCAAAATAGAAACAGCTGGGTTAGTCTGGTGCAGCGTTTCACTGTTCTGGTAGGAAAAAAACATACACTCCTCTCCCATGAGCTACAGTGTCTGCCGTGAGGGCACGGCTCTCCAGTGACCTCACCCAGCTCGGTACACAGATAAAGGATAACGTTCACGGTGCTGATGTTTAAATTTAATGTTCACTTACAACATTAAATAAATGAATAAAAATAGCACGACAAATCTGTGCACTTTTCTGCCTGTATGTTGCATTTAACAATTAAAATGTTAAAAAACATATATATATATATATATATATATATATTTTAAAGGACATTTCCTGGGCATATCTCCCCGTCACCTCCCGTGGCCCCCAGCCCCAGGCCTGAGAACTCAGGGCGGCCCTGGGGCCCCCCGGGGCCACCAGTCAGGTCTTTGATTGGCAGTCTGCACTCTAACAAGCTCCAGGACCTCCCCGAGGGCCCCTCCCGGCTGGTCTGAGTCGAGCTGCCTTTGGTGAGAGGAGAGATGTCGAGTGGCTCACCGCTGCCTGCTTACACTGACTGCATGAGGCCGCATTTCGGAGAGACCAGGGTAAATAACACTAAGTTTAATTTCACCTGTTTCTTGCTGCTTTACTTGAGTTCTTGTTACTTTCGCCTGAATTTGCTGCTTCTTGGGTGGCACTGGTCTAGAAGGCCCCTCCCCTTTTTTTCTTTTTCAAACAGCTCTGAGAGGGCCCGCTGCACAGCCTGGAGCTGGCGGGAGACTGGACCCAGTGCCAGCCCATCCTCCCCTCGGGTCCCCTCCCCACATCTGATCACACCCCAGCAGCCAGGCCCCTCCCTGTCCTGTCAACCTGGGCTTACCTTCACCTGCCCCTCAGCACCCCGCCCCCGCCAGTTCCTCCCCACCTCGGTGTCCCCAGCCCTCCCACTCACCCTGCCCAGGCTACCCCCACCTTCCCACCTCCCCCAACCCAGCCTGGCCAGCTCTGGCCACCTCAAGCCCAACCCAGAAACTGGGGACCACAAATCTGGAAGCCCTGGGGGTCTGTTCAGAATTCCTCTCACCAGCCCCATGGGCCACAGGATGGGGACAAGCGCCCCATTAGTGCAGACAAGGCAGCCTGGCCCCGGACAGCTGAGATGCAGAACCACCACCAGGGTGTAGGGACACAGGGCCTGGACGAGGTCTTCTAACAGATGAGGACGTGTGCTGAGCCAGCTGGGGCTAGGTCCCAGCTTTGTGACCCGGATGGGGCTGCCCCTATGAGTAGCAGGCTGTCTTCAGCTGGGGCCCTGGCATGCGAGGATGCTAAGCTCGGGGTGGCTGTGCGTCCTGATGCAGGCAAGGGGCTGTGTGCCCGCAGTGAGCAGGGGCAGGCCTGCCGGCCTGCGCGCGCGCGCGCGCACACACACACACACCCCAGCGCGGGAACGCTGGCTTCCTGGGCCCAGCAGCCTTCTTGGGAAGCTATTTGTCATGCAAATGCCCTCAAATGCCCTCTAATGCCCTTTCCTGGGGCCTGTCCCCAACAAGCGGGTTTGAGAGCTGTTGCCTTTCTAGGGTGGGGCTTGGCCCCGCTGGGTCCTGCAGCTGCCTCCCCTGCAGACCCAGACAGCCTGAGGTTTGACTTCCTCTACAGCCCCCTGCCCAGCCCGACCCCCCCCCCTTGGAAGCCCCAGTGCAGCCCCTTCCCTCCCAGCTTCCTGGAGCACGGCTGGCGTGGGAGGGCCAGGCCTATTCTCTTTTCCAGGCTGCCTCCAGGGATGTGAGCTGAGGGGGAGGGGTGCCCAGCAACGTGCCTAATCCCCAGCAGAGCCAGGACGCAGCCCACCCGCTGAGCCGGCCAGGGCTGTTTCCCTGCAGGGCAGGGGTGCCCCTCCCCCACCCCTGCCCATCCTGGGCACAGACTAGGGCGTCTAGGTGGTGGCCGGTGCCGGGGCTGGGTCCCTCTGCTGGGGTCGGTTGGCCTCTGGGTCCATTTGCCACGCGGAGCCAGGATGGCCAGGCCCTGGGACACTGGTTGAATGACAAAGCCCACGGCCCTCCAGGGAGAGACTCCTGTCAGGGCCGGTGGGCCTCAAACGCCGGGCCCTGGTGGAGCAGGGAGCCGCGGGAAGCCCGGTGGACAGGGCAGCTCTGGCCGCTGGCACGTGCCCTGCGCCTGCTGCGCGCTCCCCGCTGCCCCGCGCCATGACCCGCCTGTCCCGGGACGCCGTGTGAGGCAGGAACAGGGTGTGGGTCTGCTCAGGGCGCCGGGCGGCGGGCGGCGGCCGCGCACCGCCAGACCAGAGCCCGTTGTGTCCCCAGGAGCCCCTGCCGCGACCCCCACTTCCCTCTGCTCCGGCCCCACACCGCGATCCCGTCCCCACCATCCCTGGCCCCAGTCGCCTAGCACCCACTGGTCTGTCCAGCCCCGCCCACCACCCATCCCTTCGCCCCAGCCTCTCCCCTGCTCCGCCCCCGCTACACCGCCCCGCCTCTAGCCCGGCCCCCTAGTGCCCCGCCACCACCCCGCAACGCCCAACAGCCCACCGGCCCCCCCTCCCCCCTGCAGTCCCTGCCTTTATCACCCGCTGCCCTCTGGGCCGGAGACCCGGGCATCACAGTCGCCAGAACAGACTCCGTGCTACTCCCACTCCCCTCCTTGTCCAGCCCAGGCTGGGCGTCCCCCAGGATCCAGGACACTCCCACCAACCACTCCAGGCCTGCGTCAGGGTCCGGAGAGCAGAGCCCCTCAGGCTGCAGGGGACCAACTTTTCATCTGAGGGGGCCTGAGAATAGTGTAGGCCTGGGTTGCTGGAGAGTCCTGGGGACAGGTGCAGGCCATGGGCACTGGCCACACTGCTGCCCGGAGCCATGGTGGTCCAGCTACACTGGCTGGTGGGAAGCCTGTGGGTGACGGGCATCTGGGCTGCTGGACTTTCCAGGGGAGAGGGCACTCCTGGCTGCAGGTCACAAAGGACACAGGCCACAGATCGGGGCACATGGGTCCACATGGGCCCTTTGAGGTCCTGACTCAGCACCCACGTGGGTCAGGGCACATGGCACCAAGGCATCCTTGCACACAGGCACACATGGCTTGCAGGTATCTTGGCCATCCATGCGCATGCCTGGCCCCAGCACAGCCACAGGTTCCGTCCCTGCCAACACAGACGCCCACACCTCTCCAGCCCTGCAGGCTGGCGTAGGGGCTCACACAGAGGGCTCTCCCAGTGCCCCTTGGACAAACTGCAGGGCAGGGAGTCAGAAGAGGCTGAGAGGGTCGCCCGTGGGCAAGGGTGACCAGGACGGCTCCAGTGACAAGTGGGGGTGGGTGTCCCCATCAACCGCAGGGGAGCCTGAAGAACAAGGTAGACATGGGGCTGGTCTGAGCTGTGGGGCTGATGAGGAGCTGAGGCGTGACCTCACACAGGCACCCGGCCAGGCCTGCTCCCCAGGGAGCCTCGGGGCTGCGGAAGCCCATTCCAGGCCCTGGCTGCTGAGAGACAAGGCAGTGGAGAGCCTGAGGGCACAGCCGGTGTGTGCCACTGGTAGGAGGGCCCTGGGTGGCTCGAGGAGGGAGGGGCGGCCACGTCCCCCCAGCCTCTTCCTGCTCCCCACCTTTACCCTAGCTGTGAGGCCCCTCTCTGTGCCCAGTCTAGCAAGGGCCTGGGGTGGGCGGTACTGCCCAGCTCATGGAGTCTGGGGCAGGCGAGGGGGAGGACAGTATCCTTGCAGGCTTGGCCTACACAGGCCAAGAACTGGCCATGTGGAACCGGTCTAACCAGGTATGTGCGCGCGCATGTGTGTGTGTGTGTGTGTGTGGGGGCTGGGACCTGGCCAAGAGGCAGGTGGAACAGAGGCCACAGCTTGCATCATGGGCATCACGGGCATCACCCTGGGGCACCTGCCCAGCGGCCCAGCCTTGAAGGAGTGGAGGATGGGCAAGTGGGCGTCGGCTCCACACCCTTCACTCCTCAGAGACGGCAGAGACAGGGACAGGGACAGGGACAGGGGAGGCCAAGTTTGGCCTGGGGCCTGGCTACCGGTGGTGCCAAGACCCAGCTCCACAGCCCCCTTCCCAGCTCTGCCCACCCCACGCTCAGCCCAAGGGCAGTCTGGCCAGTGCCCTCCAGAGCCCTTGAACTTACTGAGGGCAGGGCCAGTCTCGGTGTGCTGGGCAGACGGGGCTGCCCTGCTCTGGCGAGCCTGGGGCCACAGTGGCCAGGTCAGCTGAAGGGTCCCCACACTGCCTCACTGAGCAGCTCCAGGTCCAGGCAGGCAGCTGAGCCAGTCACCTCTGCTGGGTCCCTGGTGTCCTGGCAGGTGGGACTTCAAGAGCGCAGACCCTCCACTAAGGCCCTCTGGCCACTGCTGTGCCCAGTTCGCCTCCTGCCCCCGCTGTGGGCTCCTACCCACCGGCTCTGCTCCCCTCGGGCCTCACTACACCAAGACCCAGCACTCTTGGCCTGGGTCCACCCCTTAAACAGGGAACAGCCCTCAGCCAGTTGTGAGGATGCCCCTGTCCCTCCTGCCGGGCCTCTGGGCCTGGACTGGCCTTGGGTTCCGGACCACCCACCCCAGCTCCCTACCTCTCCCCACCAGCCCCTGTCCTGGTGAACCCCTGCCCTTGGTTTTCTAGCCTGTGAGCTGGGCAGCACTGCCCAACCCAGGCTGGCAGCTGGGGCCTAGCCAGTTTCCTGCACCCCGAACCTCCATTTCCCCACCTGTAAATGAAGATCAGGAGGACCGTGTGCCCCGCCCCTATGGGCAAGTCCCCACCCCCTGGGGAGCAGGCTCTCCCCTCTCCTCTGTCTGTCCTCCCCCTGGTCCCCCTCAGAGATGCCAGTAACTGGATCCCGGAGCTGCACCGACAGCCCCCAGGCCGGAGCTAGTCCCTGCGGCTGCCCCCAGAGCCAGTTCCGGACTGCACATGCTCCGTCAGTTGCCCAGTCTGGCCCAGCCCAGGGCTCTGACCCTTCAGAAGAGGCAGCCGGGGGGCCAGTGTATGTCAGCACCTAGAGGGGGAGAGCGGTTGGCAGAGGGGTCCCGTGCTGCCAGGGTGGGAGAGGTGGGAGCGGGTCACTTGGAGCTGGGAGGTGCCCACCTCTGCCCACCAGGCACCTCCCGCCCCTGGCACCTGCCCCTGCAGCCCCATCTTGCAGCTGCGAGGACTGAGATCCGGAAGCTCTGCCTTCTCTCCTCAGTCAAGAGGGAGCCATGGAGAGGTTCTGAGCAAGGGAGTGGTGTGCTTTGAGCAGAAGGAGGCTCCGGACAGATGCTGCATCGGAGGGAATGGAGAGGTGGAAGGGCCTGGGGGCTGGACTGGGGGGTCCTGGTGTGGGGCAGGAGGGAGATCAGGGTCAGGACAGCAGTGGGGCCCTGTGTCAGCTCGTTCTCCTGCCTGCTGAGTGACCCCAGAGCAGCGGACTCACCCACCT